>NC_140021.1:23013418-23480918 GCF_964263955.1 Coregonus lavaretus
TAATGCTCTTAATGTCAGAGCTATAAGGAGTGTTGTCTAATAATGTTCTTAATGTCAGAGCTGTAAGGAGTGTTGTCTAATAATGCTCTTAATGTCAGAGCTATAAGGAGTGTTGTCTAATAATGCTCTTAATGTCAGAGCTGTAAGGAGTGTTGTCTAATAATGCTCTTAATGTCAGAGCTGTAAGGAGTGTATGCGGTGCAGCAGACCACAGAAGTGTTTTTCTTTTTTATTGTGTTTGCCTTGTACTGTGTCACGTCTGCCCATAGCCCGGACTTTATCAAGAGCAGAGTCCAAACTTGCTGTGGAGTAACCTCTGTGATGGGAATTTGAGTACAATTTATTTGCTTCCATGATAAAATCCTCATTTCGAGTGCAGATGTGTCTAATGCGTAAGAATTGGCTGTATGGCAAGCCCCTCTTCAAAGAGCCAGGGTGGTAGCTCAAAGAGCCAGGGTGGTAGCTTGATGCTTGAAGGAGGCTGTTTTTATCCATCGGTTTGACATAGAGGGTAGTGTAAAACCAATTGTCATAAATCACATATGTGTCTAGAAAATGTATCTTGGCAGGGTCACATTCCAAAGTTAATATAATAGACTAAGTGTCAAGGGGTGCTGAAGGTGGGTGTGGTGCATGAATCAAGCGCAGGACGCAGAAGCTCAGTCCAAAAGACTTTAGTGCAATATTCACGTAGAAAATAAGCACAATAAGCCCGAAGGCGAAATAACGGCGCACACAGGCGTCAAACAAACGGCGCACTAACATGTGCGAAAAACCTCTCCAAAACACTGGAGGGAAGTACGTAGCTCCAACACAAAACAGAAGAGCAATCACACACAAAGACAAACACACACAACGAGAACTAAATAGGACACTAACGAGGACTAACAAGACACAGGTGTACAACATCAAGACAAAACCAAACGAACATGAAACATAGATCGGTGGCAGCTAGTACTCCGGGGACGACGACCGCCGAAGCCTGCCCGAACCAGGAGAAGGAGCAGCCTCGGCCGAAACCGTGACACTAAGCCATTGGCATACTGATGGAATGAGTCCAGTTCCGTTTTGGTGCCTTTCCATAAGATAGAAACATCATCAATATAGCATTTGTAGAACACAATATTATCCGAAAAATGATTATTAGAATGGATATATTTATCCTCAATGAGACCCATAAAAAGGTTGGCATAATCAGGGGCGGAGGTAGCGCCCATTGAAGTACCTCGAAATTGAAGATAAAAATCCTCTCCAAACAAAACTTAGTCAATACCAGCTCAGCCATTTCAACCAGAAACTGTGTGGGAGGAGTAGGGTCAGCTCTGGAGTCTAAAAAGTAACATAAAGCCTCCAGTCCAATGTTGTGGGGAATGTTGGTATACAAGCTAGGGGAATGTTGGTATACAAGCTAGGGGAATGTTGGTATACAAGCTAGGGGAATGTTGGTATACAAGTCCATATTTACAAGAAAAGTAGGCCTATCATCCTTGTTCAGCTTAAGTTCAGATAACTGATTGATGAAATCGCCTGTGTCTCTTAGGTAGGAAGGTAGCTTAGTAACAAGAGGTCTGATGTGGAAATCAATGAAATTAGACAAAGGCTCGGTTAGAGAGTCATTCCTTGCCACAATTGGACATCCAGGGGGGAAACTCCTGGTAATCCTTGTGTGTTTTTGGTAAAATGTACATAATGGCCGTGGTAGGCTGCTTGTTGATGAGGTAGCCCCGCTCCTTGTCAGTCAGATAGCCTGCCTCATGAGCTCTGCTGAGAAAATAATACATTTTGGTTTTATACACACAGGTAGGTCACCTTTGAGTTTGCAGTAAGAGTCAGTGTCAGACAATTGTCTAATGATTTCTCCATCATAATCAGATCTATTCATGCATGCCAATCCACCTCCTTTATCACAACTCTTGAAGATAAGGTTGGGATTTTTCGAGATGGAATGAAGCATGTCTCTTTGTATTTTGCTGCAGTTAGAAGTATATGTTTTATTGTCATTAGCAACAAAGCGGTTCTCATCCTTCGCAACAAACTGGAAAGTATTTTTCGAAAATGACACCCTATTCCCTACATATATATGCAGGATCTTAATTTGAGCCAGTTTGATACAGCAGGAAAATAATCTTTCACAACAGGAAATGTGAATTATTATGTGAATTAGGGGTTGATAGATTTTTCGAGGAAATTACAAACTTCAGAAACCTGTTTAAACCTCAAATACACTACATGTTTTACATTTCCTGCATTGCAGGAAAGTTCTACTGCAACAGGGGGATCAAATTAAAATCCTACATCTGTAGTGCACTACCTTTGACTACGGCACATAGGGTTCTGGTCAAAAGTAGTGCACTACTATGTACAGTGAGGGAAAAAAGTATTTGATCCCCTGCTGATTTTGTACGTTTGCCCACTGACAAAGACATGATCAGTCTATAATTTTAATGGTAGGTTTATTTGAACAGTGAGAGACAGAATAAAAAAATAAAAAATGCATGTCAAAAACATTATAAATTGATTTGCATTTTAATGAGGGAAATAAGTATTTGACCCCGCTGCAAAACATGACTTAGTACTTGGTGGCAAAACCCTTGTTGGCAATCACAGAGGTCAGACATTTCTTGTAGTTGGCCACCAGGTTTGCACACATCTCAGGAGGGATTTTGTTCCACTCCTCTTTGCAGATCTTCTCCAAGTCATTAAGGTTTCGAGGCTGACGTTTGGCAACTCGAACCTTCAGCTCCCTCCACAGATTTTCTATGGGATTAAGGTCTGGAGACTGGCTTGGCCACTCCAGGACCTTAATGTGCTTCTTCTTGAGCCACTCCTTTGTTGCCTTGGCCGTGTGTTTTGGGTCATTGTCATGCTGGAATACCCACCCATGACCCATTTTTAATGCCCTGGCTGAGGGAAGGAGGTTCTCACCCAAGATTTGACGGTACATGGTCCCGTCCATCGTCCCTTTGATGCGGTGAAGTTGTCCTGTCCCCTTAGCAGAAAAACACCCACAAAGCATAATGTTTCCACCTCCATGTTTGACGGTGGGGATGGTGTTCTTGGGGTCATAGGCAGCATTCCTCCTCCTCCAAACATGGCGAGTTGAGTTGATGCCAAAGAGCTCGAATTTGGTCTCATCTGACCACAACACTTTCACCCAGTTCTCCTCTGAATCATTCAGATGTTCATTGGCAAACTTCAGACGGGCCTGTATATGTGCTTTCTTGAGCAGGGGGACCTTGCGGGCGCTGCAGGATTTCAGTCCTTCACGGCGTAGTGTGTTACCAATTGTTTTCTTGGTGACTATGGTCCCAGCTGCCTTGAGATCATTGACAAGATCCTCCCGTGTAGTTCTGGGCTGATTCCTCACCGTTCTCATGATCATTGCAACTCCACGAGGTGAGATCTTGCATGGAGCCCCAGGCCGAGGGAGATTGACAGTGCTTTTGTGTTTCTTCCATTTGCGAATAATCGCACCAACTGTTGTCACCTTCTCACCAAGCTGCTTGGCGATGGTCTTGTAGCCCATTCCAGCCTTGTATAGGTCTACAATCTTGTCCCTGACATCCTTGGAGAGCTCTTTGGCCATGGTGTAGAGTTTGTAATCTGATTGATTGATTGCTTCTGTGGACAGGTGTCTTTTATACAGGTAACAAGCTGAGATTAGGAGCACTCCCTTTAAGAGTGTGCTCCTAATCTCAGCTCGTTACCTGTGTAAAAGACACCTGGGAGCCAGAAATCTTTCTGATTGAGAGGGGGTCAAATACTTTTTTCCCTCACTGTAGGGAGTAGGGTGCCATTTGGGCTTTTCTCATCTTGCCAATATGGCTGTCATCGAATGTCGTATGACTACTCCTGGTTAAATATTAATTTAATTATTGATGCATTGAGTAGGCCTATTTAGCACCGCCAATAAAACACAGGATGAGAGGTTTCACAGATCAATAATTACAACTTAATCAACTTGAATTACCTTGCGGATGGAGTTCTTTTTAATAATATGCTCTCATATGGAGGATGTTTCAAGGGAACGCTCAGTGAGATCTATATTGTCATGAAGACTAATGGTGTGTCGATGTGACGACAGTTTTACTTAGTTTCAGTACCCAAAGGATACTGCCTATTTGAACTCCTCGTGTGGAACTGGTAAACGGTGGGGATACAGTATATCCTGTGGTGATATAGACAGTCACGTTATTATATGTTGCACCTGGAATTTTTCCACAACGTTTCCCTTACAACTCAGGCCCTCAGATCTAGTTCTTTATGTAGTGACTTTGTTTACCTTGCACATTTGCAGTGGTAAGGAATGTAATTATGCTATAAACGGGTTACAGTATATCCATGATGAGTCCTCTATCTATTTCTATACGACCTACCTGAATTTGTACAATATAAACTCTCATTTCTGTTGCAAAACGCAACTGTTGGACTAATGATTACACCCCAGAAATGTTTGGGAACTTAGAAATTGTTTATAATTTAAAAGTTTTCTCCATAGTCCATACAAGTGAGAACTTTCTCAAAGATTGTTCATCAGAAAAAGTTTATTTTTGTGGACTACTGACTTAAAAGAACATTCTAAGAGGTTCTTATATTTTTGGGGGAGGGTTTCTCTGTGGTCTATTTCTCCTTTGGGTTATTACCAAGACAACAGAACTGGTAAAATCAATCCTTATTTCATTTCTTGCAGCTGGATTAATTAGATTGTTGCTTATTGAGTTGGGTTTAGTGCTAACTGACTGTTACATTTTTTACATTTTAGTCATTTAGCAGACGCTCTTATCCAGAGCGACTTACAGTTAGTGAGTGCATACATTTTCATACTGGCCCCCCGGGGGAAACGAACCCACAACCCTGGCGTTGCAAGCGCCATGCTCTACCAACTGAGCTACAGGGGACCCTGTTATAGTGATAGTTATGGGGCGATATGCAAAATAACACATTTACATTACACACTTGTGTGTAACAGGACAAATATAAGCACCCCCCAAATTGTTGTATGTTGCACCTCATCATTCCTGCACCTTCACAACTTTTCCCTTATATTACTCGGGCCCACAGATCTAGTTCTGTATAATTGCAGCGTTAAGGAATGGAACCATGCTTCTGCTTATAGAGTATAGACTATAGACTATTGGATTGATCTACATTCTAATTCCTAGAAAACCACGTCTATTATTTGTCTTAGGCCTACATTTGTTGCATTCTTGACAAATAATCCTGAATTACGAACTGCCTCATAAAAATCTGATTCTAAAACACGGTCTTTATAGCCTAACCTCTTTTAATGATGCTGAATTACACCAAGAGGGACAGCATCGGGAAATCACGACTATGTAAAGCCTAATCTCTGTCTTATTATAAAATGTTATTTTAACTGATTGATAATGAGTTGTTTCACTCTTTATCCTTGCCATCCCTTATGGAAAAAACACATGATTTCCACGTTTTGCACACGTAAAATGTTATTTCACATGTAAAATCATACGGTTTTGGAACACTTAATTTTTCACATGAGATTTCACCTGCAACAATGTTTTCACTGTTAGGATGTCCCTGGAACATCACGCAGTGTTTTCAACTTACATATTTGACACACTTTGCATACATGATGTAGGTTTATTTATACAGTAAATATTATTCAACATGTCATCACCTGGGATTTGAACTCACAACCTCTTGGTTCACTGCATTACAATCTTCCTGCTACTCCACCATGTCTGTGTCAATCATTTATTTCACCTTTATTCCTACACTTTGGACTTCAAAGTAAATCTTAGCTTTGTTAAAAATACACTCAAAGAAAAACGGTTATACTTATCATAGTGATTCAGGAGTAACATTAAAACAGAATAATATGCCCCACCAACATTAGACAACTAAACAGAAATCCCTCAACTTGCTGAAATAAGTAAATGAAATCAATGATGAGAGAATAGTCAGATTAACTGATACCTAAAATAGCAGTGCAGATGGCACTATTTTGCTAAGTGCAGAGATTATATTACATTTTAGTCATTTAGCAGACGCTCTTATCCAGAGCGACTTACAGTTAGTACATACATTATTATTATTTTTTCATACCCCCTGTGGGAATCGAACCCACAACCCTGGCGTTGCAAACGCCATGCTCTATCAACTGAGCTACATCCCTGCCGGCCATTCCCTCCCCTACCCTGGGCCAATTGCACGCCGCCCCATGGGTCTCCCGGTCGCGGCCGGCTACAACAGAGCCTGGATTCGAACCAGGATCTCTAGTGGCACAGCTAGCACTGCAATGCAGTGCCTTAGACCACTGCGCCACTCGGGAGACATATATATTATAGGTAATTAATCTGAAAGAGACTTCTGCTAATGCTATAGACTTTGTGGCACAGCAGAAAGATCAGTGTACCCCAAATACAGAGGTGGGTTCATATTGAAAAGTCAACACGAAGTACTGTAATCATATTGTCAAATGTAATCATATTGATTAAAGATGTTTACACTTTACCCCCATACCATGTCATTACTTCCCTTACCAAAATAACAAATGTGAAATGTGAAATGTGCAGTTTCCCATGTAAAACAGAGACACGTGAGGTCAGTTGTTCACATGTGAAACCGTATGTTAACATGTATTACATTTAGAGTTCACATGTTAACACCATCACCTCACATGTGTCTCTTTTGTTTTCTGCTCAACATGTGAAAAGAGCTATTTCACTTATGAAAATGTGATTTTTCTTTACATGTGAAACTGCACATTTCACATTTGTTATTTTTGTAAGGGAAAATAATTCGCATTTCACATGTGAAAAACATTCACATGTGAATTTGCAGTTTTACATGTGAAAAACGTTCAACTGTTGCCACGTAGTTTCATGGTATCACATGTTGAAATGTTGCATCCCCATGTTGTTACATTTATTTCAGATGTAATCATGTTTTCACACGTGCTCAAATGTTTTCATGTGTAGTTTCATGTTATCACATGTTGTTTTAACATATTGTCTCATTAACTGCACATAACATCACATGTGAAACTCATGTTTTTTCCATAAGGGATTAGTTTAGCCATAGCCAATACTGCCCACACACACAGCGGATCAGAGGGATTTTGGATTAGAGGCAGGGTATTCAATGCATGGGTATGGGGTGACATTGAGAGAAAGCGCTTAGTGACAAAGCCTAGCGCTTTCATATGCAGGGGAGTGTGCCTTTGGTTGTGCACCAAAAGTGCAATTTATAATCTATCTGACAACTAACCCTGGCCACCACAAAAAAGTATCACTCATTGCTCCCGCGTTTTGCATATTGCGAGTCAAAAGCGTTTAATAGTGAAATGTAACTTTCCCTGGGTTCCATTGATCATGTGGCAGGCTGCGATTCCCATGAGCAGTGTGTGTTAAGGCCAGTGACAAGTGGAAAAAATTACAAATGAGCTTTAACATATTTGCGAGGCAGTGCCACCTCTTTGATGTATAGATAAGTAGATGCTGGATTTTCTTTCTTTCTTTATTTATCTCTCTCGCTCTCTCTCGCTCGCTCTCTCTCGCTCTCTCACTCACTCACTCACTCACTCTCGCTCTCCCCTCTCTCTCTCTCTTCTCTATCTCACCTCTCTCTCCTTCTACCTCTCTCTCTCCACATCTCTCTATCTCTCCTTCTACCTATCTCTCTCCACATCTCTCTGTCTCTCCTTCTCTCTCTCTCTCTCTCTCTCTCTCTCTCTCTCTCTCTCTCTCTCTCTCTCTCTCTCTCTCTCTCTCTCTCTCTCTCTCTCTCTCTCTCTCTCTTCATCTACTCCTCTCTCTGTCTCTCTCCATCCCACTCTGTCTCTGTGTCTCTGTGTCTATTGCCCCTGTTTGGATTAAACAGAACTGATGCGGGGGAAAGATCCCTGTGATGAACGTGTCTTCGTTCTGATGAGACTTGAGGATGAGTGCGTCATAAATCACACTCCCCTGGAGATCGGGGCGGCGGACGGAAATTGTACAATGATAAATATTGAGAGGTGGAATGAGCAATAGTTTTGTCACAATTGGAAGTCTCCTGCTTCCCCCCTCTTCCTTGTTGCCATGAAATGTAGCTGTGTTATTGTGCCTGCCCGGGCAGGGCTGATATGGGCTAAGATGTGATGCTGCTGTAACTCAGTGGCAGACGAAGGAGGATGTTTTTGAAGCAATATGCATCCGTTAGAAGCAGGAGGGAGGCGTAGTAATAAATTGTTATCCTAGGCGCGGATCTTATTTTTTTTATGCTGTTCCACCAGACTTGGGAGAATTGTAATTCAGAGGGGAACATGCAAACAAAGCTAATGATTTTTCCTCCCACTTTACATTTTTCCCCTCGGCTTTCCGTCTGCGCAGCTAAACTCATACATCTTTCACTAAGTACAGCTCAATGCCTTCTGTCCCCCTCACAGATTGCGAGGCGGGGGAAAGTAAAAATGTCTACTTTTCTACTGACAAATATAAAAGACGCTGTCTGTTCCCCTGATGAACTGATGCTGTCTGAAGACCTCCATTGTAGTTGTATTTGGTTAGTATTCTGAATACAGGGTGAGAGATTTATCCTTGCTTGAAGATACATTTACATGATGACTAACTATACTTGTGAAAATAACCATCTATTTCACCAATGGGGTTCAATATGCGTTCTGAATGGCAATTGCAATAAACGCACAGATGTGAGCACTATTGACTGCAATGCCAACACCACTTTCATCAGAAACCTTTTCCCAGATGGGCTCCCATGCAAGTACTGCCATGTACTCTCGTATGTTGATTGTCCTAGTCTTGTCCTCTGGTCCTTGTCATAGCAGGCTGTCACAGCAGGTTTCTTGGAATGTTCCCTATAGTGTGCATACAGTCCTTACCAATGGACATATTCAGCAATGTTACCATTCATAAGATTGTTTCTACTTGATAGTACTCACTGTCACATGATGCTGACATGTTATGGCTGTATCATCATCACAGTATTCTTGTCAGTAGTATAGTGATCCCTCAACAGAATGAACACACAAGAACAGCCTCTTCCTACTATTGTGTGTTTGTGAGTGTTGTAGTAAGTCTGTCTGCTAACGCCCCGGTGGAGAGGTTCTGCTCGCTCCCCGTGACGGTGTGTGATTGTCCCCTTCAGGCCCAGTGCTTCAGCTCCATAGATGTAGCCCAGACCCTCCCTGCTGTCTGTTCAGCATCTACACACACACATACACACACCACACACACACACACCACACACACACACACACAAAGACTCCACTGGCCCAGTCAATTTACAGCCTTACGTACATGTAGTCCAACAGATCAACTGTGACAGATACTGGAACTTATAGCCAGAGTCCATAGAGATATCTCTATGCCAGAGACCTCAAGTATTCTGCCTTGACTTCTAGTCAGTTTTAACATGACTATAAAGTGATAATTCATTTTTAGTCTGTGTTTTTGTTTTGAATATGTGATCGACTGGGGTTGGAGCTTGTGCACCAAAAGATTGTGTTTGCTCTTTGAGTTAAAGGCATTAGCTTGGGGAACCATCTTAAGTCTTCCGATCTCAGTAAAAAAGACATCCCCTTGTATTTACACTGACATTGTATTCAAGGCATGAAGTGTGTACTTCAACACAATTATAATATCCATTGTAAATATGAACAGCATTTAACTGGAAGGCAAAACTATCATACTCTGGAGGGGAATTAACTGTAATGGCTGTCTAGACAAAGTAATACTTCAAATGGATATGTATAATAAAATACATAATGACCTCTTTTAAGTCTACCAAGCATATGTAAATATTTTCTTTTATGGGTTCGACAGCTAGGCCTGTGCATGGACAACAATGGATATCTAGCTGGACAGTATTCAATCTTATTGATTGCTGGGTGTTTCATATGAGTACACACGTATAGTTGGTGGAATATCTTTCCATGCGTTTGAACGGTCACACGGAGAAGAGGAGGAGGAGACTGCATGAGGATTGACCTGACAAAGGGCCTGATTACCCCTGAGGTAATTGGAAGTGCTAAGTCAAGGGCTACCCCATCATGATTCCATTTACATTAATATTTACAACTCAATAAACATTAATATTTCATCTCCTGTCCTTCATGGCTGTGCGTTCCTGATAACACCAGGTTTGTGTCCCAAATGGCATCCTATTCCCTATTTAGTGCACATCTTTTGGCCAGGGTCCATGCATCTCTGGTCAAAGTAATATATAGGGAATATGGTGCCATTTGGGATGCAGCCACAGAGGTTAAACACAACATTAAATATAAATTGGCTCAAAGCAGAGAGAAAGCAGAGCATACAGACATACAGGCTTGAAGAATCCCTGTGAGATAGCTATTACTTTATCTCTGCATAACTGTATGTAAATAACATGAGGGTAAGGCTTGAAATCAGGCGTAGGATGGAATCATTCTTGTAGAGGTTTTTAGGGTGTGTCTCAAATGGCACCCTATTCCCTATATAGTGCACTACTTTTGACACACCATTGGTCATGCAGCCTTTGGGAGTACTGGATGGATGTCGCATAGTAACTCTGTGCATGAAAAACTAGTCAGTGCACTGCATATACAGTCTATCGAGTCGGGGAAGTCTGGCTGCGCGCTTAGGACTGATTTCCAAGAACAATATCATGTCTACAACTTCATCATCTGAAAGCTGTCAAACTAATGTAAATAAAGCACAAGCTACACACTGTTTATCAGTGCCCAAAATCACTTGCTAGCTAGCTAAGTTCCAACTCTGTGTTTGTCAATGAAGCTAGCAAGTAGTAGCTAGCAGGCACATTGAGCAGCCAGGCCACAATCAGCTTATCAAGTCACTGGCGAGTGGAGACATGCTGTTTTTTTTTTTTACTATGGTGATTTCCATGTAAAAGGATCCATGAGCACCAACATGTGAAATTCATAGGAGCATGTGAAATTGGGTGTCAATTGAAAGCTAAGAGTCTATATTTCTGCGAAATTAAGGCATATATGAATTTTTCAACTATTTTCCATCCTAAAAATTAGGAATAAGGAATGGCTTTGATTTCTGGTCAAACAGATGGAAAAGGGGTCTTAGAAAACATGTACCAGAAAAAAATCTTACAAGGTATTAGAAAGTAAAGACCCCTGCCAAATAATATAAACACATATTTAGTTTTGGAGAAATTGTTCTGCTTCCTGTAAATTTAGTAAACATTGCCTTGTGCCTTGAAATTCCGTTATCAAAAAAACTAATATCTTTAAGATATTTTCTAATTTCTCTCCCTCATGAGGAGGGAGGATAATGAACGTTTACAGAAGTAACAAGTAAAGGTAGACTTATCAATTAGTTATAGTGTTTTTACTGATATCAAATTAGTTTATTAATTATTAACTGATTAAAACTCGAAATTCTGTTACCAAATCGGTAACGTAATTTCAGAAAAACTGGTAATGGAATTTCTGCAATTGAATTGGCTACAATGGAAAATCATAGTAGTCACAAATCACAGTTGGGTTCACAAGTTTGGACAGCACAGAACAGTACAGCACAGTAGAGTACAGTAAAGACAATTAGAGTAGAGTAGAGTTCAGTACAGTACTATACAGTAAAGTAGAGTAGAGTTCAGTACAGTACACAGTACAGCACACTAGAGTTGAGTACACTATAATGTACTGTATTGTACTGTACTGTACTGAACTATACTGTATTGTATGTACTGTACTGTACTATACTGTGCTGTACTGTACTGTAATAAACTCTACTCTAGTGTACTGTACTGTTGGCTAAAGATGGCGCTGTACTGCTGTCTTGTGAGCTCCGACCGAAGTTTGCTATTTTGTTATTCTTTTCGTGTTTATCTTTACTTTTTTTACACTAAATGTATCTGCTATCATTTCTTATGATCTACAATAACTTTTAAACATCAGATCGGCAGTTACTAACCTCAATTCTGGCTTCAACTTCAACTCATCTCATAATAACATTATTATTTAAATAATATAACAAAGTGGTAACTAACCCAACATTGGGCTATGCATAGGCACTTATAATAATAATATGCCATTTAGCAGACGCTTTTATCCAAAGCGACTTACAGTCGTGTGTGCATACATTTTTGTGTATGGGTGGTCCCGGGGATCGAACCCACTACCTTGGCGTTACAAGCGCCGTGCTCTACCAGCTGAGCTACAGAGGACCACTTATGGAACTCAGACTCTTGTGTAAGCCTTATAAAAGCTAAAAAAAGTGTCAGTGCTCAACTTTAACATGTGTTGACAATATAACAGAACAGATTAACCGGAATTACATTTACTCTCACAAGTGGCCAAAAATAACTATCCGAAAGCCACGTCCCTACTAAGCCATGCCTACAGTCTTCTGATCTGACCCAGTGGATCATAGCTCAATAACCCAGCATCAACAACCCAACTAAAAGAAAACAATGGGTTGTTTGTGACCCAACTGGCTGTCCAATATTTAGCCAAATTGGGTTGTTTACAACTCAGCATTTTTTTTGAGTGCACATAACACACACACACTCATTCATACTGACTCTACACACACACACAAACACACACACACTCACATACAATCATCATACATGCTGTTGCTACTCTGTTTATCATACAGTGCATTTGGGAAAGTATTCAGACCCCTTCACATTTTCAAAATTTTTCTACATTACAGCCTTATTCTAAAATTGATTAAATACCCCATAATAACAAAGCAAAAACAGGTTTTATATATTTTTTTGCAAATGTATTACAAATAAAAAACTTCAATATTACATTTACATGGGTATTCAGACCCTTTACTCAGTACTTTGTTGAAGCACCTTTGGCAGCGATTACAGTCTTGAATCTTCTTGAGTAAGACGCTACAAGCTTGGCACACCTGTATTTGGGGAGTTTCTCCCATTCTTCTCTGCAGATCCTCTCAAGCTCTGTCAGGTTGGATGGGGAGCGTCACTGCACACCTATTTTTAAGTCTCTCCAGAGATGTTTGATCGGGTTCAAGTCCGGGCTCTGGCTGGGCCACTCAAGGACATTCAGAGACTTGTCGCGAAGCCGCTCCTGCGTTGTCTTGGCTGTGTGCTTAGGGTTGTTGTCCTGTTGTAAGGTGAACCTTCACCCCAGTCTGAGGTCCTGAGGGCTCTGGAGCAGGTTTTCATCAAGGATCTCTCTGTACTTTGCTCCGTACATCTTTCCCTCGATCCTGACCAGTCTCCCAGTCCCTGCAGCTGAAAAACATCCCCACAGCATGATGCTTTCCAAATAATGTGAAGTCAATTGAAGTCTGAAACCTGGCGCTGACGAAGATGGCGGCCTCGCGACTAGCTCTTAGGAAACTTTGCAGTATTTTTTTTTTTTTTATGTATTATTTTTTACATTATTAGCTCAGAAAGTGTTTTGCATCATTACATACAGCCGGGAAAAACCCAAAACATCGCCGGCGGAGGAGAGGCACTCGGAGCGGCCTGCTGGTCCGATTTAGGAGGCGCGCACACCACCCACCGCTTCCAAGTATTCTACTCGCTAATGTTCAATCTTTGGTTAACAAAGTCGACGAACTACGGGCAAGGATTTCTTTCCAGAGAGACATCAAGGCCTGTAACATACTCTGTTTTACGGAAACATGGCTCTCTTGGGATATTCTGTTGGAATCGGTCCAGTCAGATGGGTTCTCAGTTCATCGCGCAGACAGGAATAAATATCTCTCCAGGAAGCAGAAGGGCAGCAGTGTGTGTTTCATGATTAACGACTCGTGGTGTAATTGTAGTAACATAGAGGAACTCGAGTCCTTCTGTTCACCTGACCTAGAATATCTCACAATCAAATGCAGACCGTATTATCTCCCAAGATAATTTTCTTCGGTTATAGTCACGGCCGTGTATATCCCCCCTCAAGCCGATACCACGACGGCCCTCAAATAACTTCACTGGACCTTATGCAAACTGGAAACCACATATCCTTAGGCTGCATTTATTGTAGCCGGGGATTTTAACAAAGCAAATTTGAGGACTAGGCTGCCGAAGTTCTATCAACATATTGACTGTTGTACTCGCGCTGCTAAAATCCTCGACCATTGCTATTCAAACTTCCGGGATGGTTATAAGGCCCTCCCCCGCCCTCCTTTCGGCAAATCTGATCACGTCTCCATTTTGCTTCTCCCTTCCTATAGGCAGAAACTCAAACAGGAAGTACCCGTGCTAAGGACTATTCAACGCTGGTCTGACCAATCGGAATCCACGCTTCAAGATTGTTTTGATTACGCGGACTGGGATATGTTCCGGGTAGCTTCCGAAAATAATTTTGACATATACACTGAAACAGTGACTGAGTTTATCAGGAAGTGTATAGGTGATGTTGTGCCCACGGTGACTATTAAAACCTACCCTAACCAGAAACCGTGGATAGACGGCAGCATTCGCGCAAATCTGAAAGTGCGAACCACCGCATTCAACCATGGCAAGGTGACTGGGAATATGGCAGAATACAAACAGTGTAGCTACTCACTCCGCAAGGCAATTAAACTGGCAAAACATCAGTATAGAGACAAAGTGGAGTTGCAATTCAACGGCTCAGAGACGAGACGTATGTGGCAGGGTCTACAGACAATCACGGACTACAAAAAGAAAACAAGTCACGTCGCCTCGCTTCCAGACAAGCTAAACACCTTCTTCGCCCGCTTTGAGGATAAGACGGTGCCACTGACGAGGCCCACTACCAAGGACTGTGGCCTCTCCTTCTCCATGGCCGACGTGATTAAGACATTTAAGCATGTTAACCCCCGCAAGGCTGCCGGCCCAGACGGCATCCCTAGCCGCGTCCTCAGAGCATGCGCAGAGAGGTGTGTTCATGGACATATTCAATCTCTCCCTTTCCCAGTCTGCTGTTGCCACGTGCTTCAAGAGGGCCACATTTTACATTTTAGTCATTTAGCAGACGCTCTTATCCAGAGCGACTTATAGTTAGTGAGTGCATACATTTTTCATACTAGCCCCCCATGGGAAACAAACCCACAACCCTGGCGTTGCAAGCGCCATGCTCTACCAACTGAGCTACCAATGTAGAAAGCAAAGGTAACTGAACTAAATGACTATCGCCCTGTAGCACTCACCTCTGTCATCATGAAGTGCTTTGAGAGACTACATTTACATTTTAGATTTTAGTCATTTAGCAGACGCTCTTATCCAGAGCGACTTACAGTTAGTGAGTGCATACATTATTTTATTTTTCATACTGGCCCCCCGTGGGAATCGACCCACAACCCTGGCGTTGCAAACGCCATGCTCTACCAACTGAGCTACATCCCTGCCAGCCATTCCCTCCCCTACCCTGGACGACGCTGGGCCAATTGTGCGCCGCCCCATGGGTCTCCCGGTCGCGGCCGGCTACGACAGAGACTAGTCAAGGATCATATCACCTCTACCTTACCTGTCACCCTAGACCCACTTCAATTTGCTTACCGCCCCAATAGATCCACAGACGATGCAATTGCCATCACACTGCACACTGCCCTATCCCATCTGGACAAGAGGAATACCTATGTAAGAATGCTGTTCATTGACTATAGCTCAGCATTCAACACCATAGTACCCTCCAAGCTCATCATTAAGCTCGAGCCCCTGGGTCGGAACCCCGCCCTGTGCAACTGGGTCCTGGACTTCCTGACGGGCCGCCCCCAGGTGGTGAAGGTAGGAAACAACATCTCCACTTCGCTGATCCTCAACACTGGGGCCCCACAAGGGTGCGTGCTCAGCCCCCTCCTGTACTCCCTGTTCACCCATGACTGCGTGGCCAAGCACGCCTCCAACTCATTCATCAAGTTTGCAGACGACACAACAGTAGTAGGCTTGATTACCAACAATGACGAGACCGCCTACAGGGAGGAGGTGGGGGTTCTGGGAGTGTGGTGCCAGGAAAATAACCTCTCACTCAACATCAACAAAACAAAGGAGATGATTGTGGACTTCAGGAAACAGCAGAGGGTGCACCCCCCTATCCACATCGACATGACCACAGTGGAGAAGGTGGAAAGCTTCAAGTTCCTTGGCGTACACATCACCGACAAACTGAGATGGTCCACCCACATAGACAGTGTGGTGAAGAAGGCGTAACAGAGCCTCTTCAACCTCAGGAGGCTGAAGAAATGTGGCTTATCACCTAAAACCCTCACAAACTTTTACAGATGCACAATTGAGAGCATCCTGTCAGGCTGTATCACTGCCTGGCACGGCAACTGCACCGCCCACAACCGCAGGGCTCTCCAGAGGGTGGTGCGGTCTGCCGAACGCATTACCCGCCCTCCAAGACACATACAGCACCCGATGTCACAGGAAGGCCAAAAAGATAATCAAGTACATCAACAACCCGAGCCACTGCCTGTTCACCCCGCTATCATCCAGAAGGCGAGGTCAGTACAGGTGCATCAAAGCTGGGACCGAAAGAATGAAAAACAGCTTCTATCTCAAGGCCATCAGACTGTTAAATAGCCATCACTAGCACATTAGAGGCTGCTGCCTATTGAAATCACTGGCCACTTTAAGAAATGGAACACTAGTCACTTTAATAATGTTTACATATATTGCACTACACATCATATATGTATATACTGCATTCTATTCTATAATATTCTTCTGTATCTTAGTCCATGCCGCTCTGTCATTGCTTGTCCAAATATGTATATATTCTTAAATCCCATTCCTTACTTTTTTGTGTGTATTGGGTATATGTTGTGAAATTGTTAGATATTACCGCACTGTCGGAGCTAGAAGCACAAGCATTTCGCTACACCTGCTATAACATCTTCTAAACACGTGTATGTGACAAATACAATTTGATTTGATTTGATTTGAATTTACCACAGGTGGACTCCAATCAAGTTGTAGAAACATCTCAAGGATGATTAATGGAAACAGGATGCACCTGCGCTCAATTGTGAGTCTCATAGCAAAGGGTCTGAATAATTATGTAAATTACGTTTTTTTTATTTTTAATACATTTGCAAACATTTCTAAAAACCTGTTTTTCTTTGTCGTTATGGGGTTATTGTGTGTAGATTGATGAGGAAATGTTTTTCTTTAATCCATTTTAGAATAAGGCTGTAATGTAACAAAATGTGTTAAAAGGGAAGGGGTCTGAATACTTTCCGAATGCACTGTATATCCTAATTTCTAGTCACCTTGCCCCTATACATATCTAACCCTACCACTCCAGTATCCTTGCACATTGTAAATGGGTCTTTCTATAAATAAAGGGGCCAGTGTGTGACATCAAGGTCAACATTTCGAAATGATTTGATATACATTTAAATATGATTTTCATGCAGCTTCATGTGTATTTACATGTCTAGCTAGGCACAATGAGACCATACATCCACCGAGCAACAACAAAACATCGACATGTCATTCAAAATGTCATAAAAAACATGGACACCGCATGTTTAATTGTCATGCCTAGTTGCCAGGTCTTTTTATTATTTTGTCAACTTCTCTATAATTTAAAGCCATACTAAACATTCCTGAAGAATGAAAAAGATAAACAACAGCATTTCTATATAAGTGATATAATAATATAATAATATAATAATGGGTTCTGTCAACAAAATCATTGACGATAATAATAACCATTAATGAAATCATTATAATCAGTAAACTCTTCAAGCATTGTGTGTGTGTGAGAGTCTGTGTCTGAAAACTAGCCGTCAAATTCTTGCTTCCTCTGTCCTTATTTTCTCCACTCTTTGCATCTCCTTGAAAGTGCATTGTAGCCTGAGGGGAGAAACCTTTACTCCTCTCCACCAATGTGCTTTGAGAGGGAGGTGAGGAATGGGGGAAGCAAGGGGAGAATCTCAATTGCATTTCCTTGATTCCTCACACCCTCTCTCCTCACCTCCTTCTCAAAAACCCATTGGATGAGAAGGTGAGAGGGGAAGGACCTCTTACATCCTCAAACACCATTGGATGAGAAGGAGAAGATGCAACAAATCAAGGAAATGCAAGATTCTGAGATTCTCCCAAGGAGAGAGGACGCAAGTATTTGACAGGTATTAAAGCTGTAATGTTATTTTTAAATCATCACTGTATGTCTAATAAATACATGTGTTTGTTTATTTAATGAAAATAACTCCAAAATATATTTTTGATCATTTATTTCCCTGAGCCTCCTTTGGCCCTTGAAATGCTCAGTCTGATCGTGTGGGTGTTAGGAAACAAAATTTTAGATATTTACATACACAGCCCTGATTGGCTGATAGGATGGTCTAGACTCTAGAGCCCACCCCCTTACCCAGATGAAAAGTCATTGGTCTATTATAATCCGATCAGATTGTGATGTCATGATGCGGCCCAAAGGTTCCATCCCACCTAAACAGGCTGAAATTCCAGAGAGGATTTCTTGAACTGCATTGTTGGTTAAGGGCTTGTAAGCATTTCACGGTAAGGTCTACATCTGTTGTATTCGGCGCATGTGACAAATACACTTTGATTTGATTTGATTTGAACTCCTACTTCGAAAGGACAGGACGTGTTGGCGGTGCACTTAACCAATGACAGGCATTACACATTTAACCCCACCCACATGTGAACATCGAAATATCAAGTCGTTTTTTTAAAATATGTTTTATAAACAAGCCATTTTCACATTCCAGATTGCTCCATTTTAACTCAGAAAACAAACAATCAAAACGTACACAGACCATAGTCTTACCTCAGGAATCTTGACATAATGTTGTCCAAGACATAGGCTAATTATCTTGACCACCATAACAACATAGACACCCAAATATTCTGTCAATTCTCCAGATCAATATTAATTCCCGCACTTTGGATGTTGTTCAATCACATGCAGTATCACACTAGCTCTTTACCACTTGACTGTCATTCAGAAAATCCTTTCCTGAATCAGCTGATGCTGGCGATAATTTCCCCACAGAACTAAACAGCTAGACATCAAATGTGCATCAAACGACTATTATGCATAATTATTTAAGAACCCTGTTAATGACAGTATCGATTTTTGTTTGATTCATCTTGTTAAAGTTACTCTTTCTGTTAGAAGCATTCGATTTTGCAATCCATACATTATTTTGGATATGTGTGCCCAGTGGCGAATTTAGCATGTAAATATTGGTGCCGCAAACATTATTTATTTATTTTTAATGCATTCCAGCAAAGCCACTACACAACACAACAGAACACAACACAACACTAAACAATACATTCATTGCACTATAATGGTGCCAAACTGTACCCACAAACTGTTAGGGCCTACATAAAGCTGTCCCAACAGCAGAGCTTTCTTTTCAGCACCATGGAGTGAATCCTTACCACTGCTACACCTGGCTATCAGCGGAGCCTTGTCTGGCAGTGAAAAAGTTCATTCAGCCTCATTTACTGCCTTTTTTAAAAACATAGCTGATATGGCGGACCTGCTTAAACAAATCTTGTTTCTACAGACAATTGAGATGGACAAACTATGTCATAAGGGAACGACAAGCTTATCGGCTGTATCACAACCGGCCGTGATTGGGAGACCCATAGGGCGGCGCACAATTGGCCCAGCGTCGTCCGGGTTTGGCCGGTGTAGGCCGTCATTGTAAATAAGAATTTGTTCTTAACTGACTTGCCTAGTTAAATTAAATAAAACAAATTTTAAAAAAGGAGCCAATCCATTAATGAGCGAGCTAGGACGGACGTAGTCAATCTAACTATTTGTTCAGCACTTTTGAAATGTACAGCGACAGAATTCTGAACATGGGCCGTTCTTACATTATTCTCCCTGTACACCAAGTCAGAACCGTAGGATAAATAACAGGGGCATATAAACAGACAATGAAAGCTCTTACAATATTAAATTATTACATTTCTCTAAAACAGGCTATAGGCTACATGTGCACCACCAAGTCAGAACAGTAGGCTAAGTTATGAGGGGGGAAAGGGACCAAATTATTAGGGTGAGGCACATGGGCTACTAACAACTTACTACACAACATACACTTAGTATTACTTTCTTGGCTACAGTATACAGTTGAAGTCAGAAGTTTACATACAGTGAGGAGAACAAGTATTTGATACACTGGCGATTTTGCAGGTTTTCCTTCTTACAAAGCATGTAGAGGTCTGTAATTTTTATCATAGGTACACAGGGTTGGACAGAGTTCAGGCTAAACCTTTGTCTCTCCTGGGCTATCTTCTTGATTGATTACAGCATGATGGGGTGGGGTTTGTGTATGTTTGAAAGATTTAAGTATGGACCTGTCATGTTCAACAATCAGTCTTCAGGTCAAGCCCGGGAGAGCCGGGGTTGAACAGAGTTTAAACTAAACATGAGTGTTTTTGAAAGATAAGGGATTGATTGATTGTATTACTATTGATTCTGAACTGAATGAAAGTCGAATTTAGCCGCCATCATAGACAAAGGAAGTGGGCGGAGCGATAAAGAGCGGGAAACTGAAGAGGGAGGGATTTTAAGCTAGGGTGTGTGTGAAGGAGACTATATACAGTGGGGAGAACAAGTATTTGATACACTGCCGATTTTGCAGGTTTTCCTACTTACAAAGCATGTAGAGGTCCGTAATTTTTATCATAGGTACACTTCAACTGTGAGAGACTGAATCTAAATCCAGAAAATCCAGAAAATCACATTGTATGATTTTTAAGTAATTAATTTGCATTTTATTGCATGACATAAGTATTTGATACATCAGAAAAGCAGAACTTAATATTTGGTACAGAAACCTTTGTTTGCAATTACAGAGATCATACGTTTCCTGTAGGTCTTGACCAGGTTTGCACACACTGCAGCAGGGATTTGGGCCCACTCCTCCATACAGACCTTCTCCAGATCCTTCAGGTTTCGGGGCTGTCGCTGGGCAATACGGACTTTCAGCTCCCTCCAAAGATGTTCTATTGGGTTCAGGTCTGGAGACTGGCTAGGCCACTCCAGGACCTTGAGATGCTTCTTACGGAGCCACTCCTTAGTTGCCCTGGCTGTGTGTTTCGGGTCGTTGTCATGCTGGAAGACCCAGCCACGACCCATCTTCAATGCTCTTACTGAGGGAAGGAGGTTGTTGGCCAAGATCTCGCGATACATGGCCCCATCCATCCTCCCCTCAATACGGTGCAGTCGTCTTGTCCCCTTTGCAGAAAAGCATCCCCAAAGAATGATGTTTTCACCTCCATGCTTCACGGTTGGGATGGTGTTCTTGGGGTTGTACTCATACTTCTTCTTCCTCCAAACACGGCGAGTGGAGTTTAGACCAAAAAGCTCTATTTTTGTCTCATCAGACCACATTACCTTCTCCCATTCCTCCTCTGGATCATCCAGATGGTCATTGGCAAACTTCAGACGGGCCTGGACATGCGCTGGCTTGAGCAGGGGGACCTTGCGTGCGCTGCAGGATTTTAATCCATGATGGCGTAGTGTGTTACTAATGGTTTTCTTTGAGACTGTGGTCCCAGCTCTCTTCAGGTCATTGACCAGGACCTGCCGTGTAGTTCTGGGCTGATCCCTCACCTTCGTCATGATCATTGATGCCCCACGAGGTGAGATATTGCATGGAGCCCCAGACCGAGGGTGATTGACCGTCATCTTGAACTTCTTCCATTTTCTAATAATTGCGCCAACAGTTGTTGCCTTCTCACCAAGCTGCTTGCCTATTGTCCTGTAGCCCATCCCAGCCTTGTGCAGGTCTACAATTTTATCCCTGATGTCCTTACACAGCTCTCTGGTCTTGGCCATTGTGGAGAGGTTGGAGTCTGTTTGATTGAGTGTGTGGACAGGTGTCTTTTATACAGGTAACGAGTTCAAACAGGTGCAGTTAATACAGGTAATGAGTGGAGAACAGGAGGGCTTCTTAAAGAAAAATGAACAGGTCTGTGAGAGCCGGAATTCTTACTGGTTGGTAGGTGATCAAATACTTATGTCATGCAATAAAAAAAATGCAAATTCATTACTTAAAAATCATACATTGTAATTTTCTGGATTTTTGTTTTAGATTCTGTCTCTCACAGTTGAAGTGTATCTATGATAAAAATTACAGACCTCTACATGCTTTGTAAGTAGGAAAACCTGCAAAATCGGCAGTGTATCATGCTTGTATCATGCTTGTGTGCTGACTTCGTCGGGAGAGGTTGTGTTTTTCTCTAGCAGGAGGTAAGCTTGGCTTCTCATATGGTGTTGAGTAAAGCTTAAACCATGTATTTAGATCGTAGGTAGGTAGCTTATTTAGGTAGTTATTGTAGGTTTCCGTAGGCAATTATTGTAGGTAAGTATTGTTTACGTATTGTTTAAGTATTGTTACGGCGGAGCCCGGCGAAGCACGAGGCTAGCTAGCTAGCGGGTAGCTACTGGTAACGTTTATTGGTTATTATCTGTTTAGTGCAATGGTGGAGAGTGGTTTCCAATGTTAATGTGCTAGCTAATGTGCTAGCTAGCTAGCCAACGTTTAATTTTTTTTGCTGCGTTATGAAAGGAACTTGACACGGACATGAATGATCTGTTTTGTGTGTTAACACACTCTTGGTATGCTAGCTAGCTAGCGGGTAGCTACTGGTAACGTTTATTGGTACTTATCTGTTTAGTGCAACGGTGGAGAGTTGTTTCCAATGTTAATGTGCTAGCTAACCAATGCTTAATTTTTTGCTGCGTTACGAAAGAAACTAGACACGGACATGAATTATCTGTTTAGTGTGTTAACACACTCTTGGTGGTTTGTTGTAACCAAGTATTGGTGCTAAACTGTGTGTTATTGGATGCTAGCATGCTAGTTAGCTATGGCGTCATAGCTAGGCATCGTGGGCTGTTGTGGTTAGTTACTGTGGGTTGGCATTGTTGTTCGGCGGTGCCGGGGGTAGCACGAAGCTAGCTAGCTAGCCGTTCTTCAAACAAGGTCAACACAGTGGCCATTGCTAGCTAGCCAACAGACACGGACACGAATTATCTGCTTAGTGTGTTAACACACTATTGGTGGTTTGTTGTGACCAAGTGTTGGCGCTAAACTGTGTGTTTTTGGATGCAAGTGTTGGTGCTAAACTGTGTGTTTTTGGATGCTAGCATGCTAGTTAGCTATGGTGTCATAGTTAGCTAGCTGAATAAAGTGGGTTGAGTCTATTCCTTTAAACATTGAACCGCTGTGGTTCACAACAATTCTGATTTCTAAAGGTGGAAGTTGGTAGAGTTTTTGTTCGGGTGGTTCAGTGAAACAATTATAGTTGTTAGAAGTAGAAGTTTTTGGTGAGGGAGGCCCTGCTCTCTACTGTCCCAGATGTTTAGTTCATTTCATTCCGATCTCCTCTGCATTATTGTAGCCATTTGCTACAGCCTGTCAACTATGCCTCTGCCTATCCCTGTTCTCTCCTCTCTGCACAGGCTACACAAACGCCCCACACCGCGTGGCTGCTGCCTCTCTAACCTGGTGGTCCCTGCACGCACCCCACACCTGGAGTTCCAGGTCTCAGGCAGCCTCTGGAACTGCCGTTCTGCTGCCAACAAAGCTGACTTCATCCCAGCCTATGCTAATCTCCAGTCCCTCGACTTCCTGGCGCTGACGGAAACATGGATTACCACTGAAAACACTGCTACTCCTACTGCTCTCTCCTCGTCTGACCATGTGTTCTCGCATACCCCGAGAGCATCTGGTCAGAGGGGTGGTGGCACAGGAATCCTCATCTCTCCCAAGTGGACATTCTCAATTTTTCCCCTAACCCATCTGTCTATCTCCTCATTTGAATTCCATGCTGTCACAGTCACTAGCCCATTTAAGCTTAATATCCTTGTCATCTATCACCCTCCAGGTTCCCTTGGAGAGTTCATCAATGAGCTTGACGCCTTGATAAGTTCCTTTCCTGAGGATGGCTCACCCCTCACAGTTTTGGGGGATTTCAACCTCCCTATGTCCACATTTGACTCATTTCTCTCTGCCTCCTTCTTTCCACTTCTCTCCTCTTTTGACCTCACCCTCTCACTGTCCCCCCCTACTCACAAGGCAGGCAATACGCTTGACCTCATCTTTACTAGATGCTGCTCTTCTACTAATCTCACTGCAACTCCCCTCCATGTCTCTGACCACTACTTTGTTTCCTTTTCTCTCTCGCTCTCCTCCCACACTACTCACTCTGCCCCTACACAGATGGTAATGCGCCGCCGCAACCTTCGCTCTCTCTCTCCCACTACTCTCTCCTCTTCCATCCTATCATCTCTTCCCTCTGCTCAATCCTTCTCCCTCCAATCTCCTGATTCTGCCTCCTCAACCCTCCTCTCCTCCCTTTCTGCATCCTTTGACTCTCTGTGTCCCCTATCCTCCCGGCCGGCTCGGTCCTCCCCTCCAGCTCCGTGGCTTGATGACTCATTGCGAGCTCACAGAACAGAGCTCCGGGCAGCGGAGCGGAAATGGAAGAAAACTAAACTCCCTGCCGACCTGGCATCTTTTCACTCCCTCCTCTCTACATTTTCTTCATCTGTTTCTGCTGCTAAGGCCACTTTCTACCACTCTAAATTCCAAGCATCTGCCTCTAACCCTAGGAAGCTCTTTGCCACATTTTCCTCCCTCCTGAATCCTCCCCCCCCCCCCCGCCCCCCCCTCCTCTCTCTCTGTGGATGACTTCGTCAACCACTTTGAAAAGAAGGTTGACGACATTCGATCCTCGTTTGTTAAGTCTAATGACACTGCTGGTCCTACTCACACTGCCCTACCCTATGCTTTGACTTCTTTCTCCCCTCTCTCTCCAGATAAAATCCTGCGACTTGTGACTGCAGGCCGCCCAACAACCTGCCCGCTTGACCCCATCCCCTCCTCTCTTCTCCAGACCATCTCCGGTGACCTTCTCCCCTACCTCACCTCGCTGATCAACTCATCCTTGACCGCTGGCCATGTCCCTTCCGTCTTCAAGAGAGCGAGAGTTGCTCCCCTTCTCAAGAAACCAACACTCGATCCCACTGATGTCAACAACTACAGACCAGTATCCCTTCTTTCTTTTCTTTCCAAAACTATTGAGCGTGCCGTCTTTAGCCAACTCTCTTGCTATCTCTCTCAGAATGACCTTCTTGATCCAAACCAGTCAGGTTTCAGGACTGGTCATTCAACTGAGACTGCTCTTCTCTGTGTCACGGAGGCTCTCCGCACTGCTAAAGCTAACTCTCTCTCCTCTGCTCTTGTCCTTCTAGACCTGTCTGCTGCCTTTGATACTGTGAACCATCAGATCCTCCTCTCCACCCTCTCCGAGCTGGGCATCTCCGGCGCGGCTCACTCCTGGATTGCGTCCTACCTGACCGGTCGCTCCTACCAAGTGGCGTGGCGAGAAGCTGTCTCCGCACCACGTGCTCTCACCACTGGTGTCCCCCAGGGCTCAGTTCTAGGCCCTCTCCTTTTCTCCCTATACACCAAGTCACTTGGCTCTGTCATATCCTCACATGGCCTCTCCTATCATTGCTACGCTGACGATACACAACTAATCTTCTCCTTTCCCCCTTCTGATAACCAGGTGGCGAATCGCATCTCTGCATGTCTGGCAGACATATCAGTATGGATGACGGATCACCACCTCAAGCTGAACCCTGGCAAGACGGAGCTCCTCTTCCTCCCGGGGAAGGACTGCCCGTTCCATGATCTCGCCATCACGGTTGACAACTCCGCTGTGTCCTCCTCCCAGAGTGCGAAGAGCCTAGGCGTGACCCTGGACAACACCCTGTCGTTCTCCGCCAACATCAAGGCGGTGACCCGCTCCTGCAGGTTCATGCTCTACAACATTCGGAGAGTACGACCCTGCCTTACACAGGAAGCGGCACAGGTCCTAATCCAGGCACTTGTCATCTCCCGTCTGGACTACTGCAACTCGCTGTTGGCTGGCCTCCCTGCCTGTGCCATTAAACCCCTACAACTCATCCAGAATGCCGCAGCCCGTCTGGTGTTCAACCTTCCCAAGTTCTCTCACGTCACCCCCCTCCTCCGCACACTCCACTGGCTTCCAGTTGAAGCTCGCATCCGCTACAAGACCATGGTGCTTGCCTATGGAGCAGTGAGGGGAAGGGCACCTCTGTACCTTCGGGCTCTGATCAGTCCCTACACCCAAACGAGGGCATTGCGTTCATCCACCTCTGGCCTGCTGGCTCCCCTTCCTCTGCGGAAGCATAGTTCCCGCTCAGCCCAGTCAAAACTGTTCGCTGCTCTGGCACCCCAATGGTGGAACAAGCTCCCTCACGACACCAGGACAGCGGAGTCACTCACCACCTTCCGGAGACATTTGAAACCCCACCTCTTTAAGGAATACCTGGGATAGGATAAAGTCATCCTTCTACCCCACCCCCCCCAAAATTGTAAAGTGGTTATCCCACTGGCTATAGGGTGAACGCACCAATTGGTGAGTCGCTCTGGATAAGAGCGTCTGCTAAATGACGTAAATGTGCCCCTGAGCAAGGCACTTAACCCTAATTGCTCCTGTAAGTCGCTCTGGATAAGAGCGTCTGCTAAATGACTAAAATGTAAAAAATGTATCAAATACTTGTTCTCCCCACTGTACACCTTAGCCAAATACATTTAAACTCAGTTTTTCACAATTCCTGACATTTAATCCTAGTCAAAATTCCCTGTTTTAGGTCAGTTAGGACCACCACTTTATTTTAAGAATATGAAATGTCAGAATAGTAGTAGAGGTGTATATAGATACTTTTGTACCTGTTTCCTCCAGCATCTTCACAAGGTCCTTTGCTGTTGTTCTGGGATTGATTTGCACTTTTCGCACCAAAGTACATTCATCTCTAGGAGACAGAACGCATCTCCTTCCTGAGCGGTATGACGGCTGCGTGGTCCCATGGTGTTTATACTTGCGTACTATTGTTTGTACAGATGAATGTGGTACCTTCAGGCATTTGGAAATTGCTCCCAGGGATGAACCAGACTTGTGGAGGGCTACAATTGTTTTTCTGAGGTCTTGGATTCTTTTGATTTTCCCATGATGTCAAGCAAAGAGTTTGAAGGTAGACCTTGAAATACATCCACAGGTACACCTCCAATTGACTCAAATTATGTCAATTAACCTATCAGAAGCTTCTAAAGCCATGACATAATTTTCTAGGCACAGTCAACTTAGTGTATGTGAACTTCTGACCCACTGGAATTGTGCTACAGTGAATTATAAGTGAAATAATCTGTCTGTAAACAATTGTTTGAAAAATTACTTATGTCATGCACAAAGTAGATGTCCTAACTGACTTGCCAAAACTATAGTTTGTTAACAAGAAATGTGTGTAGTGGTTGAAAAACGAGTTTTAATGACTCCAACCTAAGTGTATGTAAACTTCCGACTTCAACTGTACATATCTCCCTGGCATATTACATCATTTATGCAGCATTATACAATACATTTTTTGACTCACCTTGTTGTGCTGTGCTCACTTGAACAGGAAGGTGGCACGGCGGTCCTTCTTGTGGTCTCTAGAAAGAGGCCCGGTTTCTCGACTTGGAATTCCGAGTTGGATGACCGTTCAAAATTATTTTCAGTATTTTCACAGTCGGAGCTAGTTTTTTTCAGAGTTCCCAGTTGTCTTGAACTCATTGAAGTCTGAGATTTCCCAGTTCCGAGTTTCCAGTAGTTTTTAACGCGACAGAAGTCATGCTGGATTGACAGCATGGCCAATATATTCAAGCTTTACCAATTGGATATCATGAAGTGGCCCCTCAGCACTCATTGTTGAATTTACTATTTCAAACTTGTGTCACATCTGCTCCTGCTACGCCCTCTACTGCTCATCCTGTGTCTCCTTGATCTACCACCACCCTCTCCCTGTGTGTGTGTGTGTGTCCCCACCCGCTGCAACCTCTTCCATAATCAAGACCTCTACAAATACTCAGTCCTGCCACTTCCACACTGCCAGATCGTAATCTCTGCTCAGTCAGTCTACGGTTCTAGACGTTTGTTACTATTCAGATCCTGTTATCCTGTTGTGCCTGTTTTCCTTGCCTGACGCTGTTTTCCTCTCCGCTACAGTTCTGCCCGCTCTGACTCTGGTCCCTGTCTCCAGCCCCACATCTCGGCATCCTGCTACTCTGTCCTGGATTCCCCACTCTACTACTCCCTTGGATTCCCTTCCGGACCTGCTCACCCTGTCTCAATCCCCCTCGCTCCAGCCACAGCCTCCGCACCTGGTTTCCAGCAGTTTCCCCTGACATGCACTCCATCTTCGCCCTGTGTTTCAATAAATACCTTGGTTACTTCATCCCATTCTCCTCGCCTGAGTCTGCTCTTGGGTTCCCCTTTTCCACTCCGCGTAACAGTATGATCTGGCCAAAGAGATGAACCCAGCAGACTCTGCTACTCTCCACCAAACCCTCATCGGCCAAGGCGCCCTGCTCGAGCAACATGACCAAGACCTGAAGACCCTTCTGGAGCACATCAAGGAGTTTTCACTGAGCCTGTCTGACCTACAGGGCTGACCCTTCGCCCAGAGCTCACAACCAGTTCCTAGTCCTTCTCCTCCGCTCCGGGGGCAGTTTGTTCCGACTCCCGAGCGTTACGATGGCAACATTGGAGCTCGCAGAGTATTTATGGTACAATGTTCACTAGTATTTGAGCAACAGCCCTACTCTTATGCTAGCGAACGGGCCAAGATTTCCTTTCTGATTGGCTGCCTCCGTGGTGCAGCGCTTTCCTAGGCCACGGCGGTGTGGGAGAGACAGTCCCCCATCTGCTTCTCCTACTCCAGATTCACAGAGGAGATGAAGAAAGTCTTCAACCACCCGGTCTGCGGTAAGGATTCCGCTAAACGACTCCTGTCCCTCCGTCAAGGCCCCCATAGTGTTGCTGAGACGGCATGTGAGTTCCGCACCCTCGCCGCTGAGAGCGGTTGGAATGAGGAGGCCCTTCAGGGAGCATTCCGGAACGCGCTCACTGAGACCCTCAAGGACAAGTTGGTGTCCAGGGATGAGCCTGATGGACTTGATGAACTCATCTCTCTCGCTATCCGCATTGACAACCGTCTCCGTGAGCGTCGGAGGGAGAGGGTAGGTAGGGTTGCATGTCCCAGAACATCTGCTTCAGTGCCTTGTCCTTCTTCTCCGACTGCATCCCATCCCCAGGCTCGTCCAGATCCTGAACCCATGCAGCTCGGCTGGGCCCATCTCTCTCCAGGGGAGAGGCAATGACGAATCAGCGCTAGGAGCTGTCTATACTGTGGCCAGGTTGGTCACTTTGTCTCCACTTGTTCCCTGCGTCCAGCAAAAGAGGGGCTCGGCAGTAGTGGGGGATATACTGTTGAGCCAAATCGCCTGCCCATCTTCCTCCAGACCCCTGCTTGAAGACAAACTTGTGTGGCAGAACCAGGCTTTTCCTCTGTCTGCTCTCATCGATTCGGGCGCCGACGAGAGCTTCCTGGACCGAGGTGTCGTTACCCAGTTGTGCCTGGACACTGTCACACTCGATTCACCCCTCGATGCCAACTCTCTCAATGGACAGCTTCTCACCCGTGTCTGTGAGAGAACCGTCCCTGTCATCCTGCGTCTCTCTGCAAATCACCAGGAAAATATCCGTTTCCACATAATCAACTGTTTTTACTCTCCCCTGGTTCTTGGCCATCCATGGTTAAAGCTACACAACCCACAGATTGTCTGGACCGCCGGAAAGGTAACCACTTGGAGTTCATTTTGTCACTCTAATTGTTTACATTCTGCCCGTCCCCCTGCCTTGTCTATGTCCCAGTTCATTCCAGAACCTCCAGACCTGTCATCAGTTCCTCCCGAGTATCACGATCTAGCTCCTGTGTTCAGCAAGCACCACGCCCTGTTGCTGCCGCCTCACCGGTCGTACGACTGCACCATTGAACTCCAGCCTGGAGCTCCTCTCCCCAGTAGCCGGTTGTTTAATAATACCAAAATAACATGCAAAGCAGTCAACAAATGACGCGTTGCCACTGTGTGTGCCCATAAAAACTGTAATATAGTGAGATACGAAAAACTGTAACATCACACCGTAACATATGGAGATACGAAATGTTAAAGTGCATTTCCGAGATCTCAATACAAAAATGAGTCAGACAACAATATCCAGGAATTTTACAGGATCAAGTTTAATGTGTAATTCAATTGTTAAATGCTTAGTATATGATTTAACGACAAAGCAGTATCATAAGTGTAAGGAAAGAAAGGTAGTATTTTATGTCACGCGGTTTTTGCCAAATCTGTGAAGACTCCAAGCATGAGAAAAGGTTTAAACATAGGTTTTTATTTCAACTCATGAATTATATTGAATGTATCTATGTTCCCCCTTTATATCTTAATGTATTCACCTGAAGAAAAAGGTTAATTATTATTAATGACTTTGTAACAGCTCCAAACTGTTGTCCACTACAAGAAATGCTCACTGGTACCCTAGTTTATAGAAAGTCCCAAATATGATATTGGCACTGACCCTGGAACTGACCCTGTAAATAGCTTACTTACTTTCTCGTGTTCTTCTTAGTTCTATCTCGTGTGCTTTTCTTCTACTTTCATAGTACCAATGCATTGTTGGGAAAGAGCAAGCAAAAAAGGCATTTCACTGTACTAGTGCATGTCACAATATAAACTTGAAACTATACTGTTCTGTTCTGTGCTGTACTGTACTGTACTCTACTGAGCTCTACTGTGATGTGCTTTGATGTCCAAACTTGTGAAACATAGATGTCTATGATTGGTTCAGATTTGGTCCGGTTCAGACCAACCAAATTTGGTCTTGTTTGGGGGCAGAGCTCATTAAAATAATAGCCAGTGTGTAGAATAATACCCAAATATACAAAGCAGGATATTGCATATTTCTACCTTTGTGTACCTATTTAGGACATGTCACCATGAAGAGAATGACTTTCATATCCATCATTTTGCATTTCTGTGTAGTACAGATCAGGGACCTGTGAGGAAATTCTGTTACCGCAATTTCACTTACTGTTGTTCAATAACCAAAGTAGATGTTTTCAAAGTCAATGTGTAATGTCATAGCTGATACCCCATTCTTTCTGCATACATCGTTGAATCTTAATTCGAAGCAGATATTTAACAGATTTTTGGGAAAGCGTGGACACATAAATAACTGAGAGAGATTGTACTGTTACTAAACTTTGCATCTGCACAATTCTTCCAGTAAATGTGTTTTTGTAAAATGTTCAGTGTAAATTGTTCAAAGTAGTCATTTTGAATAGAGTTGTATGGTTTGAAATCAATGGTTTTTATTTGGCATACATTTTAAGTGAAAAAACAGTGCAATTCTGTTTTTGTGGAATTGCCCCTATGTATGACCATAGTGTGCGTCTGTCTGGCAGTGTTTCATAGGAAATCATGTTACGAAACAGGTCGCGGGGGAAACAAGATGCTCGCAAATGGGTTTTGTAATGTAACACAAATGCTATTCATTGACTACAACTCAGTGTTCAACACCATAGTGCCATCAAATCTCATCACTAATCTAAGTAACCTGTGAGTAAACACCTCCCTCTGCAACTGGATCCTGGACTTCCTGACGGGCCGCCACCAGGTGGTAAGGGTAGGTAACGTGGGCCCTGTGTAGCTCAGTTGGTAGAGCATGGCGCTTGCAACGCCAGGGTTGTGGGTTCGTTTCCCACGGGGTGCCAGTATGAAAAATGTATGCACTCACTAACTGTAAGTCGCTCTGGATAAGAGCGTCTGCTAAATTACTAAAATGTAAATGTAACAACACATCTGCCACGCTGATCCTCAACACAGGGGCCCCTCAGGGGTGCGTGCTCAGTCCCCTCATGTACTCCCTGTTCACCCATGACTGCATGGCCAGTCACGACTCCAACACCATCATTAAGTTTGCCGACGACACAACAGTGGTAGACGTGTATGTAAACTTCTGACCCACTGGGAATGTGATGAAAGAACTAAAAGCTGAATTAAATCATTCTCTCTACTATTATTCTGACATTTCACATTTCACAGTGTTGATCCTAACTGACCTAAGACAGGGAATATTTACTAAGATTAAATGTCTGGAATTGTGACAAACTGAGTTTAAATGTATTTGGCTAAGGTGTATGTAAACTTCCGACTTCAACTGTACATATGAGATGAGTAATGCAAGATATGTAAACATTAATAAAGTGGCTAGTGTTCCATTTCTTAAAGTGGCCAGTGATTACTAATCTATGTCTATAGGCAGCAGCCTCTAATGTGCTAGTGATGGGTGTTTAACAGTCTGATGGCCTTGAGATAGAAGCTGTTTTTCAGTCTCTCGGTCCCAGCTTTGATGCACCTGTACTGACCTCGCCTTCTGGATGATGGCGGGGTGAACAGGCAGTGGCTCGGGTGGTTGGTGTCCTTGATGGTCTTTTTGGCCTTCCTGTGACATCGGGTGCTGTAGGTGTCCTGGAGGGTGGGTAGTTTGCCCCTGGTAATGTGTTGGGCAGACCGCATCACCCTCTGGAGAGCCTTGTGGTTGCGGGCGGTGCAGTTGCCGTACCAGGTGGTGATACAGCCCGACAGGATGCTCTAAATTGTGCATCTGTAAAGGTTTGTGAGGGTTTTAGGTGCCAAGCCAAATTTCTTTAGCCTCCTGAGGTTGAAGAGGCTCTGTTGCGCCTTCTGCACCACACTGTCTGTGTGGGTGGTCCATTTCAGTTTGTCAGTGATGTGTACGCCAAGGAATTTGCAACTTTCCACCTTCTCCACTGTGGTCCCGTCGATGTGGATAGGGGGGTGCACCCTCTGCTGTTTCCTGAAGTCCACGATCATCTCCTTTGTTTTGTTGATGTTGAGTGAGATGTTATTTTCCTGGCACCACACTCCCAGAGCCCTCATCTCCTCCCTGTAGGCTGTCTCGTCATTGTTGGTAATCAAGCCTACTACTGTTGTGTCGTCTGCAAACTTGATGATTGAGTTGGAGGTGTGCTTGGCCACGCAGTCATGGGTGAACAGGGAATACAAGAGTGGGCTGAGCACGCAACCTTGTGGGGCCCCAGTGTTGAGGATCAGCGAAGGAGGTGTTGTTTCCTACCTTCACCACCTGGGGGTGGCCCGTCAGGAAGTCCAGGACCCAGTTGCACAGGGCGGGGTTCAGACCCAGGGGCTCGAGCTTAATGATGAGCTTGGAGGGTACTATGGTGTTGAATGCTGAGCTATAGTCAATGAACAGCATTCTTACATAGGTATTCCTCTTGTCCAGATGGGATAGGGCAGTGTGCAGAGTGATGGTGATTGCATCGTCTGTGGATCTATTGGGGCGGTAAGCAAATTGAAGTGGGTCTAGGGTGGCTGGTAAGGTAGAAGTGATATGATCCTTGACTAGTCTCTCAAAGCACTTCATGATGACAGAGGTGAGTGCTACGGGATGATAGTCGTTTAGTTCAGTTACCTTTGCTTTCTTGGGTACAGGAACATTGGTGGCCATCTTGAAGCATGTGGGGACAGCAGACTGGGATAGCGAGAGATTGAATATGCCCGTAAACAACCCTGCCAGCTGGTCTGCGCATGCTCTGAGGATGCTGCCAGGGAGGCCGGCAGCCTTGCGAGGGTTACAAATGTAAATGTTTTACTCACTTCGGCCATGGAGAAGGAGAGCCCACAGTGTTTGGTAGCTGGCCGCGTTGGTGGCACTGTGTTATCCTCAAAGCGGGCGAAGAAGGTGTTTAGCTTGTCCGGAAGCAAGACGTCGGTCTCGGCGACGTGGCTGGTTTTCCTTTTGTAATCCATGATTATCTGTAGACCCTGCCACATACGTCTCGTGTCTGAGCCGTTAAATTGCTACTCCACTTTGTCTCTATACTGACGTTTTGCTTGTTTGATTGCCTTGTGGAGTGAATAAATACACTGTTTGTATTCTGCCATATTCCTAGTCACCTTGCCATGGTTAAATGCAGTGGTTCGCGCTTTCAGTTTCATGCGAACGCTGCCATCTATCCACGGTTTCTGGTTAGGGTAGGTTTTTATAGTCACAGTGGGTATGACATCTCCTATACACTTCCTGATAAACTCAGTTACCGTATCAGTGTATTCGTCTACATTATTTTCACAAGCTACCCGGAACATATCCCAGTTCGCGTGATCAAAACAATCCTGAAGCGTGGATTTCGATTGGTCAGACCAGCATTAGCTAGTCCTTGGCACGGGTACTTCCTGTTTGAGTTTCTGCCTATAGGAAGGGAGAAGCAAAATGTTGTGGTCAGATTTGTCGAAAGGAGGGCGGGGGAGGGCCTTTTATGCGTCCCGGAAGTTTGAATAACAGTGGTCGTGTGTTTTAGCAGCGCGAGTACTATAGTCTATATGTTGATAGAACTTCGGCAGCCTAGTCCTCAAATTGGCTTTATTAAAATCCCCAGCTACAATAAATGCAGCCTTAGGATATGTGGTTTCCAGTTTGCATAAAATCCAGTGAATTTCTTTGAGGGCCGTCGTGGTATCGGCTTGAGTGGGGATATAAACGGCCATGGCCATAACGGAGGAAAATTATCTTGGGAGATAATACCGTCTGCATTTGATTGTGACGTATTCTAGGTTGGGTGAACAAAAGGACTTGAGTTCCTGTCTGTTACTACAATTACACAATGAGTCGTTAATCATGAAACACACACCTCCGCCCTTCTGCTTCCCAGAGAGATATTTATTCCTGTCTGCGCGATGAACTGAGAATCCCTCTGGCTGGACCGATTTCGACAGAGTATCCCGAGAGAGCCATGTTTCCGTGAAACAAAGTATGTTACAGGCCCTGATGTCTCTCTGGAAAGAAATCATTGCCCTTATCTCGTCAACTTTGTTATCCAAAGTCTGAACATTAGCGAGTAATATGCTTGGAAGTGGTGGGGGGTGTGCACGCCTCCTAAGTCGAACCAGCAGGCCACCTCAAGTGCCTCTTTTCCGCCGGTGATGTTTTGGGTCGGCCTCGGGAATCAGTTCAATTGCTCTGGGGAGAGCGAACAAAGGATCTGCTTCGGGGAAGTCGTATTCCTGGTCGTAATGCTGGTAGTTCTGGTGAGTGACCGCCGCTCTGATATCCAATAGTTCTTCCCGGCTGTATGTAATGACACAAAACATTTCCTGAGCTAATAATGTTAAAAATAATACATAAAAAATTAAAATACCGCAAAGTTTCCTAAGAGCTAGTTGTGAGGCCACCATCTCCGTCAGCGCCATCTTACAACCCCTGAAAAAGAGCGCCCCCATATGGTGGTCTCCGAAAGAGGTGCCGGTTTAAATTATAGGTACAACTGTCCCAGCGCCACGGTTAGAGGACATAGAATGACCAGTAGGAGACAGAGATACAATTCACACGTTTAATATCACACGCAAGACAGACACACACACACACACACAGCATTGAAACAGGAAGAGGAGACTCGTGATAGTGGTTTATGGTCAAGGATGCTCTAAGCACCGTCAGAAAGTCCAAAGAGTGGCTTGTCCATGTGGGTAGAGGTCCGATTGATGAGTTGGTGTGGAGCCCAGGAGTTTATAGAGCTGTTCAGTGGCAGAGTAGGGGGTCTCTAACCTCAGGCTAGGCCACTGATTGACTGACTAGGTCAGCTGACTCTGATCTCTGGCAACCTGGTCCCTAACACATAGGTGTGAATAAGCCTTCTGCAGCAGGACAATAGACTCAGGCTGAGGTCGGAGGTTGGAAGCCTATCTCAGCTGTAAGAAGTCACAAAATGTGTCTCAGGGTCAGAGAGAGGGTTTGAGATAGGGTTTTCTAAAATGATTGTGAATAGCACGTCTAAAGGCTGTTCTTAGGCACGGCAACTGGGGTTCTGTAACTTACAAGCAAAGAAAATATGAGATTTACTATAGCAGCCACAATATAGAGCCACCTACAATGTCACTTAACCTTTGAAGAATGTTGTGCTTTGTATACTCACTGAACTGAATACTATATATGTGATCCATTGTAGATGATACTATGAGCATGTGCTTGAAATGGCGTTGCTGTATTGCTGGTTGGCCATACAGAGTGTTATTATACTCATAGTATCATTATGATCATACTAGAACGTGTCCCTTTAAAGTGGCGTAGTTAGTTGGCCATACATCACTGTTACACTGGTTGGCCATACAGTGTATTAGTTTTGATGAAAGTGTGTGTTACGCTGTTGGCCATACAGTATATTAGCTTTGATGAGGATGCAGTCAGTTCAGTGGTGTGTGGAAATTAATGGCTCGTGCCATGGAGGTTATACACTGAGTCAGCATCTGCTGGGCCATACGATGAGAGATAAACCTTTAACCAGCGTGATGCATCTTCATTAAAGGCTACACTTACTAACTCCACTGCAACCCGACAACCTCGCAGTCTGCCAGATGCTGCTTTTTTAAATGAAACAAGAAAAGACAACGTGGTTAAATGATAAAACGTTGCGAGAAGAGAAGAGAGAAGAGGAGATAAAGCACCAAAGAAAGCAATTTGAGAAAACTGTCACTTGCTTGTGCAGGCGAAATGTAGACATCAATCATCAATCTCCATTAGACAATTACATGCTAACATGTTCATTTAATGACATGCTGTAGCTAACAATGGTGAAATGTTGTTGTAGCTTAGCTCCTGTGGATGGGAGACGTGAAAGATGACAGTGTAAGCTTTGAAGAATGGTAGTATGAGGGGGAAATAAACCCTGATGTAGCTTAGTGTGTATCCCAAGTGGCACCCTATTACCAATATAGTGCACTACTCTGGTCAAAAGTAATACAATTTATAGCGAATAGGGTGCCATTTGGGACGCACCTGTAGTCTCACTTTCCATTAGTAAGATTAAAGAACCTCAGATCACCTGCCTCGATGATTGTGGGTTGATCAAGGAAATATCCCAGTGTCAGATGCCTTTCTTCAGACACCGCTATCTCCCATAATGGTCTCCATCCCCCTCTCTGATCGTTCTCCTGTATTTTGTGATTGACATTTGACATATCTGCTTGGCTGACTAACGCACAGTGACAGCCATCTCAGGCGAGGCAGGAAGGTCAGTGGTATTTGTTGCTCTGGTCCACCTGGAACCTCACAGAGCATGAAGGGAGAGATAAGTATATATAAAAAAACTACAACAACAGAAAGCCTGCATCTCAAATGGCACCCTGTTCCCTATGTAGTGAACTACTTTTTACCAGAGCCCTATGGTAGAGCCTATGGACCCTGGTCAAAAGTAGTGCACTATAAAGAGAATAGGGTGCCATTTGGGATGCATCCTGAGGCTTTGCGTCTTCCCAGCATACTGTTCAGATCACTGCAGGCTTTATCAAATTACAAAATAGTATACTTTGTTGTATTACAGCCTGAATTTAAAACTGATTACGTTGAGATTTTGTGTCACTGATCTACACACAATACCCCATAATGTCAAAGTGGAATTTTGTTTGTAGAAACATTTTTAAAATTAATAGAAAATGTAAAGCTGAAATGTCTTGAGTCAATAAGTATACAACCCCTTTGTTATGTCAAGCCTAAATAAGTTCAGGAATAAAAATGTGCTTAACAAATCACATAATAAGTTGCATGAACTCAATTCCGTGTTTAATAATAGTGGTTAACATGATTTTTGAATGACTACCCCATTACTGTACCCCACACATGCAATTATCTGTGAGGTCCCTCAATCGTGTATTGAATTACAAGCACAGATTCAACCACAAAGACCAGGGAGGTTTTTCAATGCCTCGCAAAGAAGGACACTGATTGGTAAATGTGTAAATATAAAAAAAGCAGATGCTGAATATCCCTAAATCTTACATACTGTTTTCTGAAAGTTATTTTAAAACTGTGTTGTTGGTCCCTTTGCTACAGAAAATATTCCAACTCGTAACTCTGATTTGGACTTTACTACTGGCCCACAGAGCTGACCCTACCATGAAGAAGCAGGAGGGACAGACTGCACTTGACCTGGCCATGGTACTCATCCTTCCTCTGCTAGCTGGGTTAACAGTAGATAGCGTGAAGATGTCAAATGAAGTGTTCAGTATTCTCTGATGATTCTCAACATAAACAAGAGAGCTCTCTTTTTTTTTTGTTGCTCAAAATGGTAGACATGGTGAATGTATGTATGTGTTATATCTTTATAGTTGCACAACTAAGTGTCTGACTTACAATGTCATAGTCTGCTCACTATAATTCCCATCCAGTATATTTTTAAATGCATGCCTGTGGAAACTCTTATCACCCAGTAACTCTCCCTCTGACCACATCCTCCTCCTCCTACTTCCTCAGGCTGATGATATCCGTGCCCTGTTGACGAACACTATGCCCCCAGACACAGAGAAGAGGGATCACCAGCTCACCTCTTAAAACTTTCCAATCTCTGGAGGGGACAACAGACATTGCTCAATCTGCGCTTGATTCGGCCCATTTGCTACCCAGCCGAATGGATTAATGTTTTAATGCATAAATCCTTTAGGTATTGTATTTTAACATTTACATAAATACATAATCTTTTTCCACAGGTTCCCATTTCATGAAAAGCCCAGGCTGTAGCAGTGGGTAGGAAATGAAAATGTTCCACTCTATATTGAGATGATTAGGGCTCTTACCGCCACACCAGCAGTCATGAGTTATGACCGCAGTAAAATTCCACGTGACCGTTGAGTCATGGTAATCTCCTCTTATAATAATAATAATAATTTATTACACTTTTATAGCGCTTTTGATTACAATCTCAAAGCGCTTTAAGAAAAAAAAAAAAGGAAAAAAAAAATACATGCAATTTTGAAAAACAAAAACAAATAGTTAATGGAAGATCATGGCAGGCAGGGTAGTTCATTAATGGCTTGAGCAGTCAGCGCCAGGAGGAAGGCTAGAGTAGATGCAGTTCGGAGATGAAACTGAGGGGGTCACATCAAGGGGGTTTCAGTCTGGTCCAGACCTGTTTATCAGGGCACCCTGACCCTTGCCATCGCTGAAGCAGCGCATCTCAGTAGTAGTCTCTGAAGTCAGACACTATGGGTAGAACTCCCCCACTACCGATGTGTAGCACCAACTCCGGACATGCGTTCGTAGTACCCAACTTGCTAATGGCAATCAGGTCGCTAATGGCCTCAAGGCTCTAATGTCCCTCTAACCACTCTGGAATCAATGTAAATGAGGGTAGTGCGTACAGCCCAGTACATCTCTGGGGCCAAGCTTCCTGCCATCCAGGACATCTATACCAGGCGGTGTCAGAGGAAGGCCCTACAAATTGTCAAAGACTCCAGCCACCCTACTCTCTCTTTATTATCTATGCGTAGTCACTTTAACTCTACCTACATGTACATATTACCTCAATTACTAACCTGTGCCCCCACACATTGACTCTGAACCGGTACCCCCTGTATACTGTATAGTCTCGGTATTTTTTACTTATCTATTTTTAACTTAACACTTATTTTTCTTAGAATTGCATTGTTGGTTAAAGGCTTGTAAGTAAGCATTTCACTGTACGGTCTACACCTGTTGTATTCGACGCATGTGACAAATACAATTTGATTTGATTTGATTTGAAATGCATTTGAAAATCACATCAAACACAAATCATCAAACAGTATAATTGAGTGAAAAACTTGGTTGTTGTGGATGTTGTTTTAAAGCCTAACACAACGAAATGGACAGCGCTTTCTAAGGTGATGATTAATTAAAAACACCATATGCATATTAGAGCTTATGCATATGCATAGGCCTACAGTGCATTCGGAAAGTATTCAGACCCCTTGACTTTTTCCACATTTTGTTAAGTTACAGCCTTATTCTAAAATGGATTAAAAATATATATAATCTCATCAATCTACACACAATATCCCATAATGAAAAACCAAAACAGGTTGTTAGAAATGCAAAAAACAAAACAGAAATACCTTATTAGTTACAGCCTTATTCTAAAATGGATTAAAAATATATATAATCTCATCAATCTACACACAATATCCCATAATGAAAAACCAAAACAGGTTGTTAGAAATGCAAAAAACAAAACAGAAATACCTTATGGTGGTGAGATATTATTATTAAGTATTAAGTATTCAGACCCTTTGCTATGACCGTTGAAATTGAGCTCAGGTACATCCTGTTTCCATTGATCATCCTTGAGATGTTTCTACAACTTGATTGGAGTCCACCTTTGGTAAATTCAATTGACTGGACATGATTTGGAAAGGCACACACCTGTCTATATAAGATCCCACAGATGACAGTGCATGTCAGAGCAAAACCTAAGAATGATGGAGGCCCCTGTGTTCTTGGGGACTTTCAATGCTGCAGAATTTCTATGTACCCTTCCCCAGATCTGTGCCTGGACACAATCCTGTCTCGGAGCTCTACGGACAATTCCTTCGACCTCATGGCTTGAATGGAAGAAGTTTAGAACCACCAAGACTCTTCCTAGAGCTGGCCACCCTGCCAAACTGAGCAATCGTGGGAGAAGGGCCTTGGTCAGGGAGGTGACCAAGAACCCGATGGTCACTCTGACAGAGCTCCAGGGTTCCTCTGTGGAGATGGGAGAACCTTCCAGAAGGACAACCATCTCTGCAGCACTCCACCATTCAGGCCTTTATGGTAGAGTGGCCAGACGGAAGGCACTCCTCAGTAAAAGGCACATGACAGCCCGCTTGGAGTTTTCCAAAAGGCACCTAAAGGACTCTCAGACCATGAGAAACAAGATTCTCTGGTCTGATGAACCAAGATTTAACTCTTTGGCTTGAATGCCAAGCGTCACATCTGGAGGGAACCTGGCACCATCCCTACGGTGAAGCATGGTGGTGGCAGCATCATGCTGTGGGGATGTTTTCAGAATATCTCACCACCATGGAGTGAAATAACCAGAGTAGCATACCCGGCATGATTGAAAAACGAACTGGTGGGAAAGCGGCCTCCATTCGCTATTCAAGTGCATACAGATTACTTATTTTTCCCCCCGCCCCTATTCCTGACCATTTTATAATGGAACATTCTAAATCTGAACTAATTGTAAATATTAGTAAAGACAGGATTAAATTGAGAATAGTCTGATGGGTGAAAATACAGTATGATCACTTGATGAGAAAACAGCGTGTGCAGCCTGAGGCAAGGAACAGGGCGCAAGCTTTTTTTTGTGACTTTATCAAATCATCAATAGCCTATAGTTGCATCATGCAGCCCATATACGTTTTGATTTCTAAAACATTCTAAGGTTTGTATCATTCACAACTGAAGTTGCCAAATAACTCTCAATCTAGCGTATAGGACCTGTTTTAAATAATCACTTTTACGCTCAACATAGGTAAGAAAAAAAGAGCAGACATTGAATATCCCTTTGTGCAGGATGCACAACTTTCTACTTCTGTAAGGGGTTCTTTATCTTGTCATTCTTACTCTGATGCAGCACATTTATTTTTGAATAGCAGGACAGAAATAAATTACCTCATGCTGTACTCATGTTGAAAAGACAGGTCAAAGAGATCTCTTGGCAGGGGTTAGAATGGATGGACCCCCTACAGTCACAGCAAACAGGATATCTGACATCACTCCTAATATTGGTTTGACAGAACTCACAATGTCAGTGACTCTGGAAATACATAATGTTGTTGTGAGCGTCTTATAGAATCTTGGAGTTGGTATATTATACTGCTTGTACATAAAGCTTTAATCAAATACTTTATTAATTAGAATTTTTGTAAATGTTGTTATACAAGGCAACGTTACTGATTCATTGACTGATTAATTGGGACACAGCTCAAATTATTAAAAGGTAAATTATAACTGCATAACCTTTGCACAAAACTTTTTCCACTCACTTTTCATTTTGTAACAAGTCGTATGTATTGTTGTGATTGGGTTGTGTTGAATAGAACACATCATACAACTGCTAGTTCTTCTGAGATGCACATGTAGAGCTAGCTAGAGCACATATGATTTAGTCGTTAATAAGTTACTTGCATACACAAAATTACCTTTCATGTTTCTAGTGGTTCTGGTCACTGTAGTTACTGCAGATTTCCCCTCCCCCACTGGTGGTGGTGCAAAAGCCGATTTTCCCCTCCCCAACTAGTTGCAGCCACTCAGATCCAAGTCCCCGGTAACACTGGCAGAATGCCCAAAAGCTTCCCACACTCATGCTCGTGATGACATTGCTGCTCGCGCTCAAGCATGCGCTGCCCTCTTACTAGTTTGCAGGCAGAGTAGTCCCAGTATAACCGGAACTAGCAAGATGGCAGCAACCATGAAACTGCGTATGGGAACGTGAGTAGATTATGCTGAAAACAACAGTCAGCCACCTTGGACGCTGTCTCCAGTTCTTATTGTACCTCAGTGACTTAAACAACGACGCCGGATAATAATTTTGACTTCATTCATTTTTCTAATGTCGTCCACAATATTGAAGTAATGAAAAGAGACGTGTGGGCGTGGAGAGGAGGGGTGTACTAGCGGTTTTCAAAGTAAGAGCTGTTTTCAACGTAAAACCTGTGCGGCGACGACTAGCTATAGCTGGAGCGATCAGCAATGGTCAGGTAACGTTAGCTAGAGTCTAAGGGCCACCAACAAGTAACGTTAGTTAGTTAGTGCTGCCTTCCTTCAATGTTTAGTGGCTTTACTGACAGACAAGACAAGCTAAAGCTAGCTAGCTATCATATTGAACAGGTGTGTGTGTGTATAGGCCTACACTGTCTTAGGCTCAATCAAGACTAACACGGCTTGACATACCAAGTTTTGACCATCACCCTTTCTCTGCCATCAGGTGAGCATGAATTAATTATCAGCAATTGTATATATGGTGTAGGTAGCTACAGCTGGTCCTTCCCTCCCCACCAAAAAGCAAAAGGGAAGTTGATGGGTTATTCAAGTTATCCAGATAGTAACCAATGTCAGTCTTTCTCCTCGGTGTGTGTTCCCTTCTCTTTCCCTCTCTCTATTTTCTGTCAACACCCCCTCACTGTCTGTCTGTGTGTCTGCATGAGCAAGTCCACCAGAGAGCAAACTATCAGCTGTCATAACTGTGTCCTCTTTGTCTCTCTCTGACTGCCTTCATGGCTGAGGCTGTCTTTATATGACTACATTGACAAAAATGTACTTTGAAGATTCTATACACAGAGAGTAAAATACATTCTCCATTGAGACGCTGGAAGCAGAGTTCCCGTCCCTTACAATCCCTCACATCCCACACATGTTCAGTAGAGAACATCCATAGACACGGAGCTGCTACTAGACCACTTCATACAGGTAACACACACACACACACACAGAAATAGATTAGCACACACACACACACAGAAATAGATTAGCACACAGACAGACACACACACAGTCATAATTTGCACATAGAAAGGCTGCACCGAAAATCTTATGAGCTTTGTGTTTAAATGTATTAACATTTGTGTATATTTTTGTTTCTTTGTCTGTGTGTGTGTGTGTGTGTGTTTGTGTGAGTGAGTGAGTTTTGTCATCGTAAACAGGAGCTGCGTTGAGAAGGGAGCACTGATTGACTTGTTCTGTGAGGACAGAGAAACATTCAGATTGGCTGAGTCTTTATCTTCCAAGACTTCTGCTTCAAGTTCCACAACACAATCAAGGTACAAGGTACACCACGATCAAGGTACACCACAATCCAGGTACACCACAATCAAGGTACACCACAATGAAGACACATTCCCGAACCAGACGGTGATGGAGAAGGTGAGGATGGACTCTATGAGGGACGCATAGAACCGAACCAGGATTGTCCGGGAGCGGTTGAGTTTCTTCAGCTGGCGCAGATAATACATCTGGTGGGCCTTCTTGGTAAACGCTATGATGTTGTCCTTCCACATGAGGTTGTGGGAGATGACGGTCCCGAGGAGCTGTCATGAGCTCTGTTGTTGCGATAGATTTCTTATGTCTGATAAGTAATTTATAATATGTGAATTATAATTTATAATTCACATACAGATTTCTGTTAAGTGAATAGCTTGTGTCATAGCAAATTGTTTACACGCTCAAACTATTTCAGGATGTTGCCACATTATTTTCATGTCCAAATTTTTTAAATTGTCATTTAGCAGACGCTCTTATACAGAGCGACTTACAGTTAGTGAGTGCACACATTTTTCATACATTTTTCATACTGGCCCCCCGTGGGAATTGAACCCACAACCCTGGCATTGCAAGCTCCATGCTCTACCAACTGAGCTACTTGTATGTCATTACAAGTGTACCACTTCACAGGTGGATGGCTTACAAATTCTGAGTAGTTGTCAGAGAACAGTCTTTTGAAAGACATGCCTATTACTGTGCATGCAATAAATATAGAGAGCCATGGAGAAACTAATGTTGAATAACTCGTATATGAGAATGGGATGTAATGTAAATACGGAATGTTTTGTTTAAGAACAAACACTACTATATCATATTTACCTAATCTCTAGTCTCTCATGTCTAAGTATTTTCAATCCAATCCTTTAGAATTAACTGTAAACTCAACCACAACATACAGTATAAGGTATTTTATTAAAGTATTTTATCAGTTATCATTTTCAAAAGTGATCAGTACAAGTGTATTGGTTTCATGTGATCAGATTATGCTCAAATTAACATCATATCAACACACATTTTCAATATTTAAATCTAGGATCTATTTTGTGCCATTAGCATTGAAAACAGTTGTAGGTAACACAGCATGACGCTTGATGTACTTGCATCTGAATACATCTTCAGTGAAAATAAATAATCCTTCGACCAAAAAATAAATAAAACTGCGCTGAAAGAAACTGAGTGGAGGAATGGCAACCCACAAGCATTGGATGAGGGACATACAGAATAGATTGATCTTAACTTGCTCATATCTCTGAAAGTAGAGCTTAGCTGATGGTCCTTGCACATCCAACAGGACATGTTTTACACACAGGTTTATAAGCATTAGAGATAAGGTCTATAGAAAGTACAGTACTTTGCTCCCTGTGAAGCATAAGGCCGCAACAAGCCCGTGCCATGCCTGATTGTCCTTGGCAACTTTGGCCACACCCATCTCTTTAAGGATTCGCATGTGAGGCCATGTGCTAAACAGAGTGAGTAAGGTAGTGTAGTAAACATCCAACGATTTCAAGACTAAAAGTGGGAAAGTAGTAGCCTACAATAAGGAAATACTCCAGTTAAAAATACACTTTATCTAGTCCTTGATCTATATCCTAATCTGACTTTGAAAGTGTCCAAATAAAAATATTTTATAATTATTAGATGATGCTTACCGAGACACTTGTCTAAATTGATGGGTCATGTGAAAGAAATGCTATAACCACCCCCCAACCACATCTAGCTAAGTGGATGGGTCACTATTGTCTAGACATGTACACATGTTCATGAAATACAATAGATGGTCGTAATCACCCCCAGACTGCTTCACGGCAGCGTGTCTTTTCCGTTTGGTTTGTAGCTAGCTGCAGCTTGTTTGGCCTGTTCTTGTGTCAAGTCACTCTGGTTCACACTGACCTTGTGCAGAAATAGGCCATCACAACTTTTTCTCACTGATCTTTGTCGATAGCGCCTGCTAAATTCTGGCCAGCAATGTTGTTGAGAGCAGTAGCGACACTTTTGCAGATCTCCATGGCTAACGTTATATCTTTCAAAAAAGCCGCGGTAGAAAGGATTATCTACACATACTGAGCAGCTCATGTTATAGACAGAAGCGTGCTACATGGCAGACCAATCCGAACTAATCTCTCGGCATGTCCAGCCCATCCATTATCTCAGCCAATCATGGTTAGCAGGAAGGTTCCTGTCTTTTTACGTGGCTAAACGAACTAGGCTCGTAATTTAACAATTGTATTTGTATTTACAGATGGCATACAAGTTTGTTATTAAGGCACATGAAAGTTCACATCTTCCAGAAGGCATTTCTGCCAAAAAACGAATGGAGTCAGGTTCCATCCTCAGAATGTGTCCTAGCCACAGGAGTGTTATTTGAGTTATGTCTGTTGTTATCTATCTGGAACTGGTCTTGTTATAGAGGTACTGGTTTGAGATCTTGTTAGGCCAGAAGATGTGACATATTTCCTTTGGAAATTCTTGTGGAAGGTAGATAGGGAGTTCATGTCCGTCTTGATGGTTCTCCAGCTTTAGCTGTTGTTTAGTAGGACTGATTTCCCATTGTTGTTGTAGATGTGCATCTTTGTCTATAGGCTGTATTGACCCAAGTTCTAGATATCCCAGATGTTGGAAGGAGTGTAGCTTTGTATAGGCTGTGCTTGATGTCTTTAGATGTGGAGTTTTCTTGGCCAAGTACAGCCCCAAGGTATGTAAAGCTCTCAACCTGTTTCAGTGCCTTTCCTTTTATAGTTTTTTTGTGTTGTGTTTGATTTGATTCTATGCTCTTGAGTCTTTTCCACATTTACCAATAGGCCTAGTTGATTAGCACATTGGTCCAACCATGTTCTTTTTTCCTGCATTTGGGCTTGTTGGGAGGAGAGCAGAGCAATGTCATCTGCAAAATCCAGATATTCAAGTACTGAGAACAGTCTTTTGTGGTGTTTCTCATGAATCAATCCATGGGAATCAAGAAGAGAATATGCATCCTTGGCGTACACCTCACATGAAATTGAACTAGTCTGAAGTGGTGTTGTTATCAAGTGTGAAGGAAATGTTATTGTGTGAAGAGACAGCCTTGAAAATGTTCATCTTGTCTTTTGTGTCATAAATAATCCTTGATTCCTGCCTGTGCTTGGTAAAGATATGAGGGGGGGGGGGCGTCATGACCCCCTCCTTAGGGCCATCTGTCAGAACGCCCAGAATATGTTCTATGTTAAGACAGGAGACGGTGCCAGACACATGCAGGAACCAACCTTATGAACCATGCCTATGCAACTTGTCTGTGTAATCAGGATATAAGAGATCTAACAGGACTGCCCCGACAGAGCTCACTTCAGACCGGTACTTTATGCATCTAAGATTGACTGTGACCTCTCCATCTTTCTGTTAATAAAGAATGATTAATTTAAGATTGACTTTAGGTGTCCCTGGTGGTAATTCCATGAAAAACAAGGATGGCATATTACAATCTGTAGAAGTCATATGCTGATGGGAGTTTTCAGAGACTGTCTCTATGTAGGCCATGTTGTTGCTCTATGATGTTTTGTAATGTGGGTTAAAATGTGGTCAATAAAGCCTCTCCCTTTTCTGAAGCCAGCTTGTTCTTTACACGTGGCCTGTTCAAAGGCGCTGTTCATCCTGATAGAAGTACAGTAACCCCTTATTCAGAAAACACTGCTCTCCTACTGCTCTTTCCTTGTCTGACCATGTGTTCTCGCATACCCGAGAGCATCTGGTCAGCGCGGCGGTGGCACAGGAATCCTCATCTCTCCCAAGTGGACATTCTCTCTTTTTCCCCTGACCCATCTGTCTATCTCCTCATTTTAATTCCATGCTGTCACAGTCACTAGCCCATTCAAGCTTAACATCCTTGTCATTTATCGCCCTCCAGGTTCCCTTCAAGAGTTCATCAATGAGCTTGACGCCTTGATAAGTTCCTTTCCTGAGGATGGCTCACCCCTCACAGTTCTGGGTGACTTTAACCTCCCTACGTCTGCCTTTGACTCATTTCTCTCTGCCTCTCTTTCCACTCCTTTCCTCTTTTGACCTCACCCTCTCACCGTCCCCCCCTACTCACAAGGCAGGCAATACGCTTGACCTAATCTTTACTAGATGCTGTTCTTCTACTAATCTCACTGCAACTCCCCTCCAAGTCTCCGACCACTAATTTGTATCCTTTTCTCTCTCGCTGTCCTCCAACACTACTCACTCGGCCCCTACTCAGATGGTAATGTGCTGTCGCAACCTTCGCTATCTCTCTCCCGCTACTCTCTCCTCTTCCATCCTATCATCTCTTCCCTCTGCTAAATCCTTCGCCCTCCAATCTCCTGATTCTGCCTCCTCAACCCTCCTCTCCTTCCTTTCTGCATCTTTTGACTCTCTATGTCCCCTATCTTCCCGGCCGGCTCGGTCCTCCCCTCCTGCTCCATGGCTTGACGACTCATTGCGAGCTCACAGAAGAGGGCTCTGGGCAGCCGAGCGGAAATGGAGGAACACTAGACTCCCTGCGGACCTGTCATCTTTTCACTCCCTCCTCTCTACATTCTCTTCCTCTGTTTCCGCTGCCAAAGCCACTTTCTACCACTCTGAATTTCAAGCCTCTGCCTCTAACCCTAGGAAGCTCTTTGCCACCTTCTCCTCCCTGCTGAATCCTCCTCCTCCTCCCCCTCCCTCCTCCCTCTCTGTGGATGACTTCAACCTCTCTCTCCTCTGCTCTTATCCTTCTAGACCTATCCGCTGCCTTTGATACTGTGAACCATCAGATCCTCCTCTCCACCCTCTCTGAGTTGGGCATCTCCGGCGCTGCTCACTCTTGGATTGCGTCCTACCTGACAGGTCGCTCCTACCAGGTGGCGTGGCGAGAATCGGTCTCCGCACCACGTGCTCTCACCACTGGTGTCCCCCAGGGCTCAGTTCTAGGCCCTTTCCTATTCTCTCTATACACCAAGTCACTTGGCTCTGTCATATCCTCACATGGTCTCTCCTATCATTGCTATGCAGACGACACACAATTAATTTTCTCCTTTCCCCCTTCTGATAACCAGGTGGCGAATCGCATCTCTGCATGTCTGGCAGACATATCAGTGTGGATGTCGGATCACCACCTCAAGCTGAACCTCGGCAAGACGGAGCTGCTCTTCCTCCCGGGGAAGGACTGCCCGCTCCATGATCTCGCCATCACGGTTGACAACTCCATTGTGTCCTCCTCCCAGAGTGCAAAGAACCTTGGCGTGACCCTGGACAACACCCTGTCGTTCTCCGCTAACATCAAAGCAGTGACCCGATCCTGCAGGTTCATGCTCTACAACATTTGCAGAGTACGACCCTACCTTACACAGAAAGCGGCACAGGTCCTAATCCAGGCACTTGTCATCTCCCGTCTGGATTACTGCAACTCGCTGTTGGCTGGGCTCCCTGCCTGTGCCATTAAACCCCTACAACTTATCCAGAACGCTGCAGCCCATCTGGTGTTCAACCTTCCCAAGTTCTCTCATGTCACCCCGCTCCTCCGCACACTCCACTGGCTTCCAGTTGACGCTCACATCTACTACAAGACCATGGTGCTTGCCTACGGAGCTGTGAGGGGAACGGCACCTCCTTACCTTCAGGCTCTGATCAGACCCTACACCCAAACGAGGGCACTACGTTCATCCACCTCTGGCCTGTTAGCTCCCCTACCTCTATGGAAGCACAGTTCCAGCTCAGCCCAGTCAAAGCTATTCGCTGCTCTGGCACCCCAATGGTGGAATAAGCTCCCCCACAACGCCAGGACAGCGGAGTCACTGACCACCTTCCCAGAGACACTTGAAACCCTACCTCTTTAAGGAATACCTGGAATAGTATAAAGTAATCCTTCTACCCCCCCGCCCCCTCCCCCAACCCCCATAAAAAACAAAAAAATTAAGAAAAGTGGTTGTCCCACTGGCTATCATAAGTTGAATGCACCAATTTGTAAGTCGCTCTGGATAAGAGCGTCTGCTAAATTATGTAAATGTAAATGTACATTTAAATTCAGCAGTGATTCAAAATGGAACATGTTAAATGTTATAGAGGACTTAAAAATAATGTCCCTCTTTAAAAGACAGTGCATAGTAAAATATCCTTTGTGGTTGAATCAGAGATACAGTGAGGGAAAAAAGTATTTGATCCCCTGCTGATTTTGTACGTTTGCCCACTGACAAAGACATGATCAGTCTATAATTTTAATGGTAGGTTTATTTGAACAGTGAGAGACAGAATAACAACAAAAAAATCCGCATTTCAAAAATGTTATAAATTGATTTGCATTTTAATGAGGGAAATAAGTATTTGACCCCTCTGCAAAACATGACTTAGTACTTGGTGGCAAAACCCTTGTTGGCATTCACAGAGGTCAGACATGTCTTGTAGTTGGCCACCAGGTTTGCACACATCTCAGGAGGGATTTTGTCCCACTCCTCTTTGCAGATCTTCTCCAAGTCATTAAGGTTTTGAGGCTGACGTTTGGCAACTCGAACCTTCAGCTCCCTCCATAGATTTTCTATGGGATTAAGGTCTGGAGACTGGCTAGGCCACTCCAGGACCTTAATGTGCTTCTTCTTGAGCAACTCCTTTGTTGCCTTGGCCGTGTGTTTTGGGTCATTGTCATGCTGGAATACCCATCCACGACCCATTTTCAATGCCCTGGCTGAGGGAAGGAGGTTCTCACCCAAGATTTGACGGTACATGGCCCCGTCCATCGTCCCTTTGATGCGGTGTCCTGTCCCCTTAGCAGAAAAACACCCCCAAAGCATAATGTTTCCACCTCCATGTTTGACGGTGGGGATGGTGTTCTTGGGGTCATAGGCAGCATTCCTCCTCCTCCAAACACAGCGAGTTGAGTTGATGCCAAAGAGCTTGATTTTGGTCTCATCTGACCACAACACTTTCACCCAGTTCTCCTCTGAATCATTCAGATGTTCATTGGCAAACTTCAGACGGCCCTGTATATGTGCTTTCTTGAGCAGGGGGACCTTGCATGGAGCCCCAGGCCGAGGGAGATTGACTGTTATTTTGTGTTTCTTCCATTTGCGAATAATCGCACCAACTGTTGTCACCTTCTCACCAAGCTGCTTGGCGATGGTCTTGTAGCCCATTCCAGCCTTGTGTAGGTCTACAATCTTGTCCCTGACATCCTTGGAGAGCTCTTTGGTCTTGGCCATGGTGGAGAGTTTGGAATCTGATTGATTGATTGCTTCTGTGGACAGGTGTCTTTTATACAGGTAACAAACTGAGATTGGGACCACTCCCTTTAAGAGTGTGCTCCTAATCTCAGCTCGTTACCTGTATAAAAGACACCTGGGAGCCAGAAATCTTTCTGATTGAGAGGGGGTCAAATACTTATTTCCCTCATTAAAATGCAAATCAATGTATAACATTTTTGACATGCGTTTTTCTGGATTTTGTTGTTGTTATTCTGTCTCTCACTGTTCAAATAAACCTACCATTAAAATTATAGACTGATCATTTCTTTGTCAGTGGGCAAACGTACAAAATCAGCAGGGGATCAAATACTTGTTTCCTTCACTGTACAAACGCCTAGCAGCCAACCTGGTTGCACCAATTACAGTAAATTTCTGCTAAATACCAATATTACAATTACAGTAGCGTTTACTTTCTTAGTATATTGGGGACATTTTAGAGTATGGTACTGGATCATTGCTCTGATATTACAGCAACTTACAGGAAGCTGGTGACAAGTTACTGTGTATATTACAGTAACATTCTCAGCACTAGCTAAAAATATGTTGAATACAAATGTATCTTTAACTACAACAACATTCTCAGTAATGGTTACAGAAAGTTTTTACTCACCATGACTGTGACATGACTGTGACTGTGACATGTAAAAAAAAAAATCAACCTTAGTTTAATGCACTGACTGTAAGTTGCTCTGGACAAGAGTGTCTGCGAAATGACCAAAATGTACATGTAAAATGAACACTTGCAAAGCACACTGCTGGGTGTTATTTTATTGAGCTCTGCCTACAAACTATTTGTATTTTGATCAAATTTGGCCCAAATTTGGCCTGTTCCAGTAATATGCTGTACATTTTTGTTTCTGGAAAGGTCCTGTACATCTACAGTAATTTACTGGCTACTGAGTTGCCAGTAATTCACTGTAAAAATTACAGGAAATATTTTACAGTGTAGGGAATAGGATGCCATTCGGGACTCGATCACAGACTCAGAGAAGACCTTTGTAAAAGGCACTGCTTTCAGCATGACTATACCTTCCCTCACAGAGCTGGGTGGATTTCATTTTGACTCCCCAGCTCTCTCACTAATCGCCTCCACATCACTCAGAGAGAGGAGAGCGAGGTGAACTCAGTGCCATGCCGTTGCATTTCATGCATAGAAGCAGAATTTACAAATCAATAACCCATACCACACAAATATAGCCTGGGATAAGATTGAGCTGCTTCACGACCGGAGTGGACAATGTCACACATCCCAATACTTACACAAACACATATCCCTCAGATCCATCAAATTAAATTCAATAAAAAGCCATTGCAATTTAGCTCTATTCTCAAATGAGGATTTAAGTGACTCAGAAAGGGCAAGTGCAGTTCAAGTTCAAAGCCACCAAGTCACATCCTTCATCGTATGACAGTGAGGGAACAGTGAGGACATGGAAGTGCAGTGCCGAAACAATAATGATCTGTCCATGTAAATGAACAGCGAAGAGTGATTGCTATTTGCAGGGCTTTTGTGTTATACAAATCACCTGATAATTCAGTGTCTTAATATTCTACCAGTATTTATGATGGAGGGAGGGAGAAGAAGAGAGAGAGAATAACCTGGGAGAGAGACATAGAAGGGGAAGGAGAAAAAAGAGTGGAGGGAGGGAAAAGAGAGAGCGAGAGAGGGAGAGATAGAGATAGAAAGAGGAGTGTAGTGTGAGAGGAAGGGTTGAATGAATTATCACATTCTCAAGACTGCTTATGCATGTGAATATGTTTTAACAGCAAATGTATTGCAAATGTCATGCAAGTCAGACACAGGAAATGTGCTAATTGTGTAATAACACTAATATAATATGTGTAGGGGTGTTTGGTATTTTATTTTCCTTGGGTCCACACAAAACATGAAACATGACATAATACAGAACATTAATAGCCAATAACAGTTCAAGGACAGAACTACATCAATTTTTAAAAAGGCACACGTAGCCTACATATCTATACAGTGCCTTCAGAAAGTATTCAGACCCCTTGACTTTTTCCACATTTTGTTACGTTACAGCCTTATTCTAAAGTGAATTAAATTGTTTTCCCCCCTCATCAATCTACACACAATATCCCATAATGAGTTTTTGTAGACATTTTTGCTAATTTATAAAACAAATAAATGGAAATAGTACATTTACATAAGTATTCAGACCCTTAGTACTTTGTTTGGCAGCTATTACAGCATTGAGTCTTCTTGGGTATGACACTACAAGCTTGGCACACCTGTATTTGGGGAATTTCTCCCATTCTTCTCTGCAGATCCTCTCAAGCTCTATCAGGTTGGATGTGGAGCGTTGCTGCACAGCTATTTCCAGGTCTCTCCAGAGATGTTAGAGCGGGTTCAAGTCCGGGCTTTGGCTGGGCCACTCAAACACATTCAGAGACTTGTCCCGAAGCCACTTCTGCGTTGTCTTGGCTGTGTGCTTAGGGTTGTTGTCCTGTTCGAAGGTGAACCTTCACCCCCAGTCTGATGTCCTGACACTCTGGAGAAGGTTTTCATCAAGGATCTCTCTGTACTTTGCTCCGTTCATCTTTCCCTCTATCCTGACTAGTCTCGCAGTCCCTGCTGCTGAAAAACATCCCCACAGCATGATGCTGCCACCACCATGCTTCACTGTATGGATGATGCCAGGTTTCCTCCAGACATGACGCTTGGCATTCAGGCCAAATAGTTCAATCTTGGTTTCATCAGACCAGATAATCTTGTTTCTCATGGTCTGAGAGTATTTAGGTGCCTTTTGGCAAACTCCAAGCGGGCTGTCATGTGAGTTTTACTGAGGAGTGGCTTCCGTCTGGCCACTCTACCGTAAAGGCCTGATTGGTGGAGTGTTGCAGAGATGGTTGTCCTTCTGGAAGGTTCTCCCATCTCCACAGAGGAACTCTAGAGTTCTGTCAGAGTGGCCATTGGGTTCTTGGTCACCTCCCTGACCAAGGCCCTTCTCCCCCGATTGCTCAGTTTGGCCGGGCGACCAGCTCTAGGAAGAGTATTGGTGTTTCCAAACTTCTTCAATTTAAGAATGATGGAGTCCACTGTGTTCTTGGGGACCTTCAATACAGCAGAATTGTTTTGGTACCCTTCCCCAGATCTGTGTCTTGACACAATCCTGTCTCGGCACTCTATGGACAATTCCTTCGACCTCATGGCTTGGTTTTTGCTCTGACATGGACTGTCAACTGTGGGACCTTATATAGACAGGTGTGTGCCTTTCCAAATCAAGTCCAATCATTGAATTTACCACAGGTGGACTCAAATCAAGTTGTAGAAACATCTGAAGGATGATCAATGGAAACAGGATGCACCTGAGCTCAATTTCGAGTCTCATAGCAAAGGGTCTGAATACTTATGTAAATAAGGTATTTCTGTTTTTTATTTTTTATACATTTGCAAACATTTCTAAAAACGTTTTTCCCTTCATCATTATGGGGTATTGTGTGTAGATTGCTGAGAGAAATAAATTATTTAATCAATTTTAGAATAAGGCTGTAACATACAAAATGTGGAAAAGGTCAAGGGGTCTGATTACTTTCTGAAGGCACTGTACATACACACAAACTATCTAGGTCAAGTAGGGGAGAGGCGTTGTGCCGTGAGGTGTTGCTTTATCCATAAAAAAAAAAAAAAAGGCTTGCTGTTCATTTGAGCAATATGAGATGGAACGGAGTTCCATGCAATAATGGCTCTATTTAATACTGTACACTTTCTTGAATTTGCGGACTGTGAAAAGACCCCTGGTGGCATGTGTGGTGGGGTAAGTGTGTGTGTTAGAGCTGAGTGTAAGTTGACTATGCAAACAATTTAGAATTTTCAACACATTAATGTTTCTTATAAAAAGAAGAAGTGATGCAGTCAGTCTCTCCTCAACTCTTAGCGAAGAGAGACTGGCATGCATAGTATTTATATTAGCCCTCTGATTACAATGAAGAGCAAGACGTGCCACTCTTTTCTGGGCCAGCTGCAGCTTAACTAGGTCTTTCCTTGCAGCACTCGACTACACGCTGGACAATAATCAAGATAAAACAAAAGTAGAGCCTGCAGGACTTGCTTTTTAGAGTGTGGTGTCAAAAAGCAGAGCATCTCTTCATTACGGACAGACCTCTCCCCATCTTTACAACCATTGAATCTATATGTTTTGACCATGACAGTTTACAATCTAAGGTAACACCAAGTAATTTAGTCTCCCCAACTTGTTCAACAGCCACACCATTCATTACCATATTCAGCTGAGGTCTAGAACTTAGGGAATGATTTGAACCAAATACAATGCTCTTAGTTTTAGAGATGTTCAGAACCAGTTTATTATTGGCCACCCATTCCAAAACAGACTGCAACTCTTTGTTAAGGGTTTCAGTGACTTTGTTAGCTGTGGTTGCTGATGCGTATATGGTTGAATCATCAGCATACATAGACACACATGCTTGGTTTAATGCCAGTGGCAGGTCATTGGTAAAAATAGAAAAGAGTAGAGGGCCTATAGAGCTGCCCTGCGGTACACCACACTTTACATGTTTGACATTAGAGAAGCTTTCATTAAAGAAAACTCTCTGGGGCCTCCTGAGTGGCGCAGCGGTCTAAAGCACTGATCAGTGCTAGATGCGTCACTACAGATCCGGGTTCGATACTGGGCTGTGTCGCTGCCGGCTGCGACCGGGAGACCCATGAAGCGGCGCACAATTGGCCCAGCATCGTCCGGGTTAGGGGAGGGTTTTGCCGGCTGGGATGTCCTTGTCCCATCGTGCTCTAGCGACTCCTTGTGGTGGCTGGGCGCATGCACGCTGGCTTCAGTCGCCAGGTGTACAGTGTTTCCTCCGACACATTGGTGCGTCCGGGTTAAGTGAGCAGTGTGGCTTGGCGGGGTCATGTTTCGGAGGACCCGTGGCTCTCAACCTTCGCCTCTCCCGAGTCTGCACGGGAGTTGCAGCGATGGGACAAGACTGTAACTACCAATTGCATATCACGAAAAAGGGGTATAAAAAACATACATATATATAAGAAAACCCTCTGAGTTCTATTAGATAGATAGTTCTGAATCCACAATATGGCAGAGGTTGAAAAGCCATAACACATACGTTTTCTCAACAACATGTTATGGTCAATAATGTCAAAGGCTGCACTGAAATCTAACAGTACAGCTCCCATAGTCTTCTTATTATCAATTTCTTTCAACCAATCATCAGTCATTTGTGTCAGTGCAGTACATGTTGAGTGCCCTTCTCTATAAGTATGCTGAAAGTCTGTTGTTAATTTGTTTACAGAGAAATAGCATTGTATTTGGTCAAACAGTTTTCCCCAACAGTTTGCTAAGAGCTGGCAGCAAGCTGATAGGTCTGCTGTTAGAACCAGTAAAGGCCGCTTTACCACTCTTGGGTAGCGGAATGACTTTGGCTTCCCTCCAGGCCTGAGGACAAAGACTTTCCTCTAGGCTCAGATTAACGATATGACAGATAGGATTGGCTATAGAGTCAGCTACCATCCTCAGTAGCTTTCCATCTAAGTTGTCAATGCCAGGAGGTTTGTCATTATTGATGGATAACAGTAATCTTTCCCACACTAACTTTACAAAATTCGAGCTTGCAATGCTATTCTTTCATTTTTTGTTTTTTTATGCATGAGTGCGATGGCTCACTGTTCATTGTTGGCATTTCCTGCCTAAGTTTGCCCACTTTGCCAATGAAGTAATCATACAAATAATTGGCAACATCAAATGGTTTTGTGATGGAAAAAGCTTTCTGCCCATCATTTTTTGTTGTTTAGTCACAAAATTTCTCAATTTGCAGTAAGTCAGCCAGTCAGATGTGCAGCCAGACTTATTAGCCACTCCTTTTGCCCCATCTCTTTCAACTATACAGTTTTTCAATTCCTCATCAATCCATGGAGCCTTACCAGTTCTAACATTCAGTTTCTTAACAGGTGCATGTTTATCAATAATTGGAAGAAGCAGTTGCATAAATTCATCAAGTGCAGCGTCTGGATGCTCCTTATTAATCACATCAGACCAACACATATTTTTAACATCGTCCACATAAGAGTCACAGCAAAATCTTTTGTATGCTCCCAGCTTTTGGAACTTTGGCTTTGCTGGATATAGCCACTATATTGTGATCACTGCATCAAATTGGTATGGATACAGCTTTAGGACAACATTCTACAGTATTAATAAAAACGTGATCAATACATGTGGATGATCATGTTCCTGTAGTGTTTGTAAACACCCTGGTAGGTTGAATAAATAACCCGAACCAGATTACAGGCACTGGTTACTCAAGCTTCCTCTTGAGTGTACAGCTTGATGAAAACCAGTCAATATTCAGGTCTCCAAGAAAGTAGACCTCTCTGTTTACATCACATACACTATCAAGCATTTCACACATATTATTTAGTTACAGACGGAGAAGAGAAATACAACCCAGAGAAAAGAGAGAGGGAATAATTAACACTCGGATGGCCATGAAACTATTGATTTCATACAAAAGTCTGCTGCTGTGAAAAAATAAGAACTTCTCTCCCTCCAGACCAGACAAGGCTGTGGTATTATCATTGTTCGGAGCTCCAGCTGAAATCATCCTATTGTTGTCTTCATATACGTGTGACAGTTTGGCGCCGGCTTGCAAAAATATCTTGCCAAAGCACATTGGTCTTACTCAGCAGTTTTTCTCCTATCTTTCCTGACATATTACACAGTCAACATTGGCCTCACTTGTTGTTTTGTTGTAAATTTGAGTATAAGCGATCTAACTCTGTTATTTTCTTTCTTTGAAAACTAATTGCAACATTTTCTGCTGAGGAGAGACATTTCCGGGCCCTGTATCCTGCCATGTACAGTATTCACCAAGCGTTAGTATGTAAAATGGACAGAGAACACTAGCCAATAACAATGCATGCTAATGGCAATGTGATTTACGAAGTAGTAGACTCACCAAGGTGAAGATCTAGGCCCATATTCATAAAGTGTGTCAGAATAACAATGTTGCTGTAATTATTTTTTACAAGGGTGCAAAGGTCTGTCTACGGTTCATGCACCAATGAAGACATATACTATAACCAGGACACATATTCAAAAAGTGCCTCAGAGTAGGAGTGCTGATCTAGGATCAGTTTTGCTGTTTAGATCATAGAGAATATGATTATAATGAACACTTTTTGAATATGTGCCCTGGTTATAGCATATGTCTTCATTGGTGCATGAACCGTAGACAGACCTTTGCACCCTTGTAAAAAATAATTACAGCAACATTGTTATTCTGACATTGTTGTTTCACACAGAGAAAAGGTCAAACATGTTTCATTGCAAGGCTCTGGGTTGTATTCAAATCATCCAATGGGGTTTGAGAAGTAGGCGAGGAGAGAGGAGAGAGGACACAAGGAGTATGCAATTGAGATTCTCCCTACGTCTGTCTGGCTGTTGTTACTGTCTCCTTAGTAATGCCTTGATCACACCGACAACGTCATTGCGCAAAATAGCACGCAGCATCATCTGGATATGTGTGCAACAAAAGTTCAACATTCTCCTTCTGCTATCATTTCTACGCATACAGTTTGATGTATACGTTCGATAAATCCACTGCAACTGCCTCTGCAACACAATGCTGCAAGGTAAATGCAGCGTTCCATTGGAAATGAATGTACTTCTGGTGTACAAATATGCTATGATGCTGTCGGTGTCATTGAGGCGTAAGAGAGAAGCTTGCCATTTGTCAGTGGAGAGCAATACACAGCACAGCAGAACAAACAGAGAAATCGGAAAAATCAGGGAGGGACACACATAGGTCAGCATCTGACAGCAGTGAGATACATGGAGCCCTGAGGACCACTTCTTCAGACCAGTGAGAGAAGGAGATACAGATTCATCCCCCTCTCTCCACTGTCTCTGACACTTTAAAGTTTAAATTAGATTAGCATTATAAAGTAATACTCTAGTAGCCTAATGTCTGCAAAACAAAACAAAAAAGTAGCACAATCCTTGGTATTGTTGGACAGAGCCTGTATAGACTGAAACCAGTATAGAAACATGTCTCTCTCATTCACACTATATCTGCCTGTGTCTCCATGATCCTGCAGGGGGAGCACAAGAAACACAGAGCCTGTCTGTCTAACCACTTTACATGCAGTGTGTGGTCACATAGAAACCATGCAGTCAGATGCTCATAACCAGCCAGGCTACATGTTGCTGTACTCTACGTGAAAATTACATTTAAAACTGACATAGACATGACATTTAAAAGATCATTGGAAGTGCAGGAAGAGCACTCATCTTACCTGCTTCTACAAACATTACATTTCTTCAAGTCAGTGGACGGGGTAGATGAGGAACCATTTACTTTGTGCTATGCTCTGTCAGACTGTGCTTTTCTTCTCTCAGCTATAATACATATCTCTCCTTTTTAAAATATAGACAGAAGGGACATTGCCGCATTTATTACCTAAGAAGCTACATTTATTACACATTTATTACAGAAGACATAATGTGTAACAACCTGTCAACCCCTACTCCAACCGATATCATCACACATACTTAGACACACATTAACCTCTACACTAAGTAATCAATAAGGAGAGTCTTGACAGTGTTTCCCAATCAGGGATTACATTAAATTTCATATGAAATGCTATATTCAAAGGTCACATGCTTGATCGTAGTCAGCAGAAAGAAACTGCATTTCAGCTGCATACAAATGTAAACAACATACATCTCTGTTCTCAGTGGTTCTCAAGGCTACAACTCTGTGTAGGAGTGTGTGTGTCTGTGTGTGTGGGTGCATTCATGTGTATGTCTCTGTGTGTGTTTGTGGTTCATTCAACATGGAGACTCTTCCACTAGTCACAACCGTTTTCCCTCATGCTCTAGTTTGAGCTGGAGGCAGCTGCGAGAGTGATTTCCTGAATAACTTTTCAGTCACAGACACTGAGGGGAGTGTTTCCTCCCACAGACACAAACGTGCTTCTCTTTCCCCGAAGTCCTAGTGTGCCCTGTGTTGTCTCTGTTTTCATCACATAACAGCACTACTGGCACAGATATCCAAGGCTGTGTACAAAATGGCACCATATTCCATATATAGTGTACTACTTTCGACTAGATCCCTGGTCAGAAGTAGTGCACTAATGGGGGATCAGGGTGCCATTTGGGACGCTTTCCCTTGTGTTGTGTTTCTGTCTCCATTACATTGTAGCACTACTGGCACAGATGTTTACATCCCTTGATTGCAGGGAAATAGTGTCTGTGTGTGGTAGGGTGGAGAATTTCTCTGTCCATCTCTCCAGACGTAGACACATTCCATGGTTTTCCCATCCATTTTGAAATCTTAGTTTCTGACAGTTGCTGTATCAATTTGGCATGTTTCACAGTTGCAGTGATTCAGTGTTCCATAATGATGAGTATGAAACCAGTTACAGTTCTGGAATTGATTTATACATTCCCTTCGTAATAGATGGTTCTTAGGTGTGCCAGTCTGCCTGTCCGCCTGCCTACTTGCCTGCAGGCAATCTCTCTCTCTCTCGCTCTCTCTCGCTCTCTTGTTTTTGACTGCAGGTGCTAATGTGAAATGAGATGTTATCCACCAATACAATGTTGGTAATGAAGTGGCTCGGAACAGCTTGCTGACAGGGAGCGTGTCGGCCCTGACATTTGTGTGGTTTACCCCTCTGGCAGAGACAGACAGACATGGAATGGGGCTTGTTTAGAGGCTCCCTCAGGCGCCTCGATCTCCACAGCTCCCCTGTCACATTAACCACTGCACTTAACCACGTTGGCCAAGTCTGAAATGTTAACCCTATTACCTATGTAGTACACTACTTTTGACCAGCTTGCACCCCATTCCCTCAATAGTGCATGGCACCCTATTCCCTATACACTATAGTGCATTACTTTTGGCCAGAGCCAGGGTTACAGTAGTGCACTATATAGGGAATACAGTAACATTTGAGATGTAACCCTTAAAAGCATTTCTCTCCTGCATGTACATTGCACATGAGACAAATGGTGAGAAGATGGACCACTTAGTTTCCATGGTTTATTGTAACAGGCTGAATATAGAACACAATGATTTATTAAAGTGCTGTAGAACAGGTATTGTTAGAAAGACATTTGGGATTTACTGCAGTATGTGTTCAATACAATACACATGGAGGAAATGCAGAAATGATGCCTTCAGAAAGTATTCACACCCCTTGACTTTTTCCACATTTTGTTGTGTTACAGCCTGAATTTAAAATAGATTAAATTGAGATTTTGTGTCACTGGCCTGCACACAATACCACATAATGTCAAAGTGGAACTATGTTTTTAGACATTTTTACAAATAAATACAAAATTAAAAGCTGAAATGTCTTGAGTCAATAAGTATTCAACCCCTTTGATATGGCAAGCCTAAATAAATTCAGCAGTAAAAATGTGCTTAACAAATCACATAATAAGTAGCAGGGACTCACTCTGTGTGCAATAAAAGTGTTTAACATAATTTTTGAATGACTACCTCATCTCTGTAACCCACATATACAATTATTTGTAAGGTCCCTCAGTCGAGCAGTGAATTTCAAACACAGATTCAACCACAAAGTCCAGGGAGGTTTTCTAATGCCTCGAAAAGAAGGGCACCAATAGATGGGGAAAATAGAAAACAACAGACATTGAATATCCCTTTGAGCATTAATTACACTTTGGTGTATCAAAACACCCAGCCACTACAAATATACAGGCGTCCTTCCTAACTCAGTTGCCGGAGAGGAAGGAAACCGCTCAGGGATTTCACCATGAGGCCAATGGTGACTTTAAAATGGTTATGGAGTTTAATGGCTGTGATAGGAGAAAACTGAGGATGGATCAACAACATTGTAGTTACTCTACAATACTAACCTAAATGACAGTGTGAAAAGAAGAAGGCCTGTACAGAATACACATATTCCAAAACATGCATCCTGTTTGCAATAAGGCACTAAAGTAAAATTGCAAAAAATGTGGCAAAGAAATGAACTATGTCCTGAATACAAAACGTTATGTTTGGGGCCTATCCAACAGAACACATCACTGAGTACCACTCTTCATATTTTCAAGCATGGTGGTGGGCTGCATCATGTTATGGGTATGCTTGTAATCGGCAAGGACAAGCAAGTTTTTTAGGATAGAAAGAAATGGAATAGAGCTAAGCACAGGCAAAATCCTAGAGGAAAACCTGGTTCAATCAGCTCTTAGAGACTAACCCAGAAGACTCACAGCTGTAATTGCTGCCAAAGGTGATTCTAACATGTATTGAATACTTATGTAAATGAGATATTTATATATTTCATTTTCAATATACAGTGAGCTCCATAATTCACTGGACAGTGACAATGTTTTTATTATTTTAGTTCTGTACTCTAGCACTTTGAGTTTGAAAGGAGACAATGACAATGAGGGTGAAGTGCAGACTGTCAGCTTTAATTTGAGGGTATTTTCATACATATCGGATGAACAGTTTAGGAATTATAGAAGCTTTTGTACATGGTCCCCCCCATTTTTGGGCATTAAAAAACATTGGACAGTTTAACATAATGTAGAATAAAGTAATCATAGTTAATATTTGGTCGCATATCCTTTGCATGCAATGACTGCTTGAAGTCTGCGATGCATCGACATCGCCAGACGCTGGGTATCTTCCCTGGTGATGCTCTGCCAGGCCTGTACTGCAGCCATCTTCAGTTCCTGCTTGTTTCGGGGACTTATTGCCTTCAGTCTCCTCTTCAGCATGTAAAATGCATGTTCAATTGGATTCAGATCCGGTGATTGACTCGGCCAGTCAAGGATTTTCCACTTTTTGGCCATCAAAAACCCCTTTGTTGCTCTAGCAGTATGTTTAGGGTCATTGTCTTGTTGCATGATGAAGTGCCGTCCAATGAGTTTGGAGGCATTTGGTTTTATCTGAGCAGATAAAATATTTCTGTAGACTTCAGAATTCATTGTTCTACTTCTGTCTGCAGTCACATCATCGATGAAGACAAGTGAGCCTGTTCCACTGGCAGCCATACAGGCCCAAGCCATAACACCCCCTCCACCATGTTTCATGGAGGAGGTGGTATGCTTTGGATCATGGGTATTTCTTTTTTTTCTCCACCCTTTTGTCTTTCCATCACTCTGGTACATGTTAATCTTTGTCTCATCTCTCCACAATACTTTTTTCCAGAACTCTTGGGGCTCTTTTAGGTGCTTTTTAGCAAACTGTAATCTTGCCTTTCTGTTCTTCAGGCTTATCAGTAGTTTGCATATTGTAGTGTTACCCTCTGTAGTCCTGCTGGTGTAGTCTTCTACGTATGGTAGACTTTGACACATCTGCACCTGCATCCAGGAGAGTGTTTTTGATCTGTTGGGCTGTTATCAGGTTTTTTTTCTTCACCATTGAGAGTATTCTCCGGTCATCCACTACAGTGGTCTTCCTCGGTCTACCGGGTCTTTTGACATAATTGAGTTCACCGGTTGTTTTTTTCTTGTTAATGATGAACCAAACTGTTGACGTGGGCATGGCCAGGGTTTTTGCAATGTTCCTTAATGATTGATTTTCATTTCTGAGACTTATGACGGCCAACTTCATTTGCATCGACACTGCTGTCTTCCTCATGTTGTCACACCCCAACAACAACCTCCAAAGGCAATAGCAAAGTCTAGAATCAATACTATTCATCAACAGCTCTCCTGCATTCACTAACGACACAAATGAATACACCTGCCTAACCACACACATCTGTGAAGCCAATTTAACAAATACTTGTAGTACCTTAAAATGGGGGGACCATGTACAAAAGGTGCTGTCATTTCTAAACGGTTCATCCGATATGTATGAAAATACCCTCAAATTAAAGCTGACAGTCTGCACTTCACCCTCATTGTTATTGTATCCTTTCAAACTCAAAGTGCTAGAGTATAGAACCAAAATAACAAAACAATGGTCACTGTCCAATGAATTATGGAGCTCACTGTATGAGCAAACATTTCTAAAAACATGGCTTCACTTTGTCAGTTTGGGATATTGTATGTAGATGGGTGAGAGAAGAAATCAATTTAATCCATTTAGAATTCAGGCTGTAACACAACAAAATGTGTGATAAATCAAGGGGTATTAATACTTTCTGAAGGCGTTCCATGAGTCGTTCCACGAAATGAGTGCCTTCTGTGTCCCTTTGATATTTTAAGTAGAAATTGTTCACCAATGTTTAATTAAAAAACCTGTTATATTAAATGAAGTGCCCTTTAATATAGACCACATGGAGAATTCAATAAATCAGATTTTCAATATGAATAAAGACTTGCTAAAGTGCCAAAATTCAGCCTTTTGTGACTTCTAGGAAGGTTTGAACCCACTTAAGCGCAACATTTCTCCAATATTTCACCATCCTTGTAAAGCTCTAGTTATTTTGTTGCTTTGACAAAATCATTTCTGAATATTATTATTTATTGAATGTGATTAGTCATTCATTTACGTCTGTCCCTCATTTTAAGGTCAACCCTGTTACATGATCTTAAAGGGTCCTCTGTAGCTCAGCTGGTAGAGCACGGCGCTTGTAACGCCAAGGTAGTGGGTTCAATCCCCGGGACCACCCATACACACATTTTTTTTTTTTTAAATGTATGCACGCATGACTGTAAGTCGCTTTGGATAAAAGCGTCTGCTAAATGGCTTATTATTATTATTATTATGATCTGCTCTCATTTTAATATGGTGAAACTATTCCTTTTTTTTTTTTATTCAAAAGAAACTTTAAACATCGAATAGTCAAATCCTAATGTAAAAGCAGGTCAGCTGGTTCTACTCTTTTTGGCCCTTTTCTGGTGTTTTGTGGTGGAAAACTGAGCGTAGAGCATAACATGTCAACGCTGTTACCCATAGATAGACAAGCTAGAAATGTTTGAACAAATAAAAAAATACATTGAAGCCTACATTCAATTGCCCCTCCCTGCTGCACACAATAAGCTTCCATTCCCCCTGTATTTACAGTGCATTCGGAAATTATTCAGACCCCTTGAATTGTTCCACATTTTCTTACATTACAGCCTTATTCTAAAATGGATAAAATTGTTTTTTCACCCCCGCCCCCATAAATGTACACACAATACCCTATAACGACAAACCAAAAACAGGTTTTTAAAATTTTTGCACATTTATAAAAAATTAAAAACATAAATATTTCATTTATATAAGTATTCAGACCCTTTACTCAGTACTTTGTTGAAGCAACTTTGGCAGCGATTACAGCCTCAAGTCTTCTTGGGTATGACGCTACAAGCTTGGCACACCTGTATTTGGGGAGTTTCTCCCATTCTTCCCTGCAGATCCTCTCAAGCTCTGTCAGGTTGGATGGGGAGCGTCGCTGCACAGCTATTTTCAGGTCTCTCCAGAGATGTTCGATTGGGTTCAAGTCCGGGCTCTGGCTGGGCCACTCAAGGACATTCAGAGACTTGTCCCGAAGCCACTCCTGCGTTGTCTTGGCTTTGTGCTTACGGTCGATGTCCTGTTGGAAGGTGAACCTTTGTCCCAGTCGGAGGTCCTGAGCGCTCTGGAGCAGGTTTTCATCAAGGATCTCTCTGTACTTTGCTCCATTTATCTTTCCCTCAATCCTGACTAGTCTCCCAGTCCCTGCAGCTGAAAAACATCCCCACAGCATGATGCTGCCATCACCATTTTTCACCGTAGGGATGGTGCCAGGTTTCCTCCAGACGTGACGCTTTGCATTCAGGCCAATGAGTTCAATCTTGGTTTCATCAGACCAGAGAATCTTGTTTCTCATGGTCTGAGAGTCCTTTAGGTGCCTTTTGGCAAACTCCAAGCGGGCTATCATGTGCCTTTTACTGAGGAGTGGCTTCCGTCTGGCCACTCTACCAAAAAGGCCTGAATGGTGGAGTGCTGCAGAGATGGTTGTCCTTCTGGAAGGTTCTCCCATCTCCACAGATGAGCTCTGTCAGAGTGACCATTGGGTTCTTGGTCACCTCCCTGACCAAGGCTCTTCTCCCCTGATGCTCAGTTTGGCCGGGCAGCCAGCTCTAGGAAGAGTCTTGGTGGTTCCAAACTTCTTCAATTGAAGAATGATGGAGGCCACTATGTTCTTGGGGACGTTCAAGGCTACAGAAATGTTGTGGTACCCTTCCCCAGATCTGTGCCTCGATACAATCCTGTCTCGGAGCTCTACGGACAATTCCTTTGACCTCATGGCTTGGTTGTTGCTCTGACGTGCACTGCCAACTGTTGGACCTTATATAGACCCAATTTACCACAGGTGGACTCCAATCAAGTTGTAGAAACATCTCAAGGATGACCAATGGAAACAGGATGCACCTGAGCTCAATTTCGAGTCTCATAGCAAAGGTTCTGAATACTTATGTGAATAAGGTATTTCTGTTTTCTATTTTTAATACTTTTGCTAAAATTTATATAAACTTGTTTTCACTTTGTCATTAATGTAATTTAATGTAACAAAATGTGGAAAAAGGGCAGTGGTCTGAATACTTTCTGAATGCTCTGTATATTTTGTATTTATTATGGATCCCCTGTTACAAGGGGATTCATGGCTGAATTAAGATGAAATCGTCAACCCTGTTACGGTCAACCCTGTTACTTTTTTTGCCACTTATATAGGCTTTACCATAGTCATTTTCTTTTTTAAACTTTTGAGATGGAAAAACATGCTTTTTATAATTAGGTGAAATCAAACATTTCCTTTGACCAAGTTACACTTCTCAAAAGGCATCGAACTAGTGGAACGACCCAGAAAAGAGCTAGCGAGAAAAAGGGTGTCACATCCTGGCTGCCTCTCAAATGGCACTCTATTCCTTTATAGTGCACTTATTTTGACCATGACCGATAGGGCTCTATATAGGAAATAGGGTGCATTTGGGACGCAGTGTCACATACCGTGTTAGTAGGAGACATGCGTGTCAATTACCGAGTCGTGTGCTGATGAATATTCCTTCGGGATATTTCCCTTTGGGATGCATCCCGTGACTTAACCACGTCAACCCCTGCCGACTATGTCAATGGCGTTGTCAGTCAGACCCAACAAAGCTGAGCGCTGGGATGGGCCAGAATGTGATGGGGCCTGAATGCAGATGCAGAGCTCCTGACTAATGGATTTTTGCTCAGAGGGTTCACCCTGAGACTAAAAGCCCAGGGGTTGCTTCCCAAATGGCACTCCATTCCCAATATAGTTTACTACTCTTGATGAGAGCCCTATGGGTTGAGCAGTCAAAAGTAGTGCACTACATAGGGAATAGGGTGCCATTTAGGATGCAGATCAAGGTTATTTTCTGTCTGTTCTGCAGTGGGTATAGGGCAGAGTTTATGAATAGGCAAAGTCGCGCTTTTGTCAGGTCAATCGACAGGCGCTCCATCAACGGCTGAATTTGGTTTTTGGTCTACTATACCAGTGTTTCTAAAACTTGGTCCTGGGCCCCCCCTGTGTGCACGTTTTGGTTTTTGCCCTAGCACTACACAGCTGATTCAAATATCATAGCTTGATGATGAGTTGGTTATTTGAATCAGCTGTGTAGTACTAGGGCAAAAACCAAAACATGCACCAAGTGGCCAGTAAACCATGAGTTTCATGCCACTGTATTAGGATAAAACCTCAAAATAAGGCCTTATGGGATTTGTATTTTCATAATGAGTTTCATTTTAACGATAATACTCACCTAGGAACTCACTTGTTGAAGGCCACAGGATTGATAATGAATTAATTCAACAACTATGTCTTCGTCACTAACAAATACAGCTATGGGTGGTAACTAAAATGTAAAATGTAATGTAACTCGAAAATTCACTCGAAAAGGCAAGGCACACTGGGAAATTATATTGGCGGCATGGTTTAGTGGGGCGTAGCTTTTAGTTATTTTTGACCACCCATGAGTGGAAGTGTTGTGCCAGTTTAAGAGGTCTATGGTAGAGGAACAGTTTTAACACTTACAGTTGGGGAAAAAAGTATTTAGTCAGCCACCAATTGTGCAAGTTCTCCCACTTAAAAAGATGAGAGAGGCCTGTAATTTTCATCATAGGTACACGTCAACTATGACAGACAAAATGAGAAGAAAAAAATCCAGAAAATCACATTGTAGGATTTTTAATTAATTTATTTGCAAATTATGGTGGAAAATAAGTATTTGGTCAATAACAAAAGTTTCTCAATACTTTGTTATATACCCTTTGTAGGCAATGACACAGGTCAAACGTTTTCTGTAAGTCTTCACAAGGTTTTCACACACTGTTGCTGGTATTTTGGCCCATTCCTCCATGCAGATCTCCTCTAGAGCAGTGATGTTTTGGGGCTGTCGCTGGGCAACACGGACTTTCAACTCCCTCCAAAGATTTTCTATGGGGTTGAGATCTGGAGACTGGCTAGGCCACTCCAGGACCTTGAAATGCTTCTTACGAAGCCACTCCTTCATTGCCCGGGCAGTGTGTTTGGGATCATTGTCATGCTGAAAGACCCAGCCACGTTTCATCTTCAATGCCCTTGCTGATGGAAGGAGGTTTTCACTCAAAATCTCACGATACATGGCCCCATTCATGCTTTCCTTTACACGGATCAGTCGTCCTGGTCCCTTTGCAGAAAAACAGCCCCAAAGCATGATGTTTCCACCCCCATGCTTCACAGTAGGTATGGTGTTCTTTGGATGCAACTCAGCATTCTTTGTCCTCCAAACACGAGGAGTTGAGTTTTTACCAAAAAGTTCTATTTTGGTTTCATCTGACCATATGACATTCTCCCAATCCTCTTCTGGATCATCCAAATGCACTCTAGCAAACTTCAGACGGGCCTTGACATGTACTGGCTTAAGCAGGGGTACACGTCTGGCACTGCAGGATTTGAGTCCCTGGCGGCGTAGTGTGTTACTGATGGTAGGCTTTGTTACTTTTGTCCCAGCTCTCTGCAGGTCATTCACTAGGTCCCCCCGTGTGGTTCTGGGATTTTTGCTCACCGTTCTTGTGATCATTTTGACCCCACGGGGTGAGATCTTGCGTGGAGCCCCAGATCGAGGGAGATTATCAGTGGTCTTGTATGTCTTCCATTTCCTAATAATTGCTCCCACAGTTGATTTCTTCAAACCAAGCTGCTTACCTATTGCAGATTCAGTCTTCCCAGCCTGGTGCAGGTCTACAATTTTGTTTCTGGTGTCCTTTGACAGCTCTTTGGTCTTGGCCATAGTGGAGTTTGGAGTGTGACTGTTTGAGGTTGTGGACAGGTGTCTTTTATACTGATAACAAGTTCAAACAGGTGCCATTAATACAGGTAACGAGTGGAGGACAGAGGAGCCTCTTAAAGAAGAAGTTACAGGTCTGTGAGAGCCAGAAATCTTGCTTGTTTGTAGGTGACCAAATACTTATTTTCCACCATAATTTGCAAATAAATTCATTAAAAATCCTACAATGTGATTTTCTGGATTTTTTTTCCTCATTTTGTCTGTCATAGTTGACGTGTACCTATGATGAAAATTACAGGCCTCTCTCATCTTTTTAAGTGGGAGAACTTGCACAATTGGTGGCTGACTAAATACTTTTTTCCCCCACTGTATAAGGAACAAATGGGTTTGTCAGTGTGGTACCGTATAAAGGCAAAATGTACCTTTTCTAAAATCACACTTTTGTACCTGTGGATTTTATATAAGAAAAGTACTATTGGAGGTATTAACTGGGGTACCATTATGTACCTATAACTAAAGGTACAAAGTATGACCTTAGAGGTGCCAATAGGGCTGTGGTGGTCATGAAATTCTGTCAGTCGGTGACTGTCATGCAAATAACTGCCGGTCTCACGGTAATTGACCGTTAATTAACATAAACAAGTTTAGCATCTCCGGCTTCAAAACATAGCCTACAAGCCACTGATGCGGACCTTTGAATCATCTACATTTTAAAAAGTCTGATAAATCCTTTTAATATAGCCTACACCATCACAATAAATCCATTATTTATTTTAGGCAGGTCTAAAGAAACATTATGATATGAAGAAAATGTTGCCTATTTTAGAAGAACAGAATAGCATATTCTGAGTCGTCCTTATGTTAGGTCCTGATCTGGCTATGCCATATGGCTGTGGGCTACACTAGTTAATTTAGCAGACAGGATTAGCTTATAACTCCCATGGCATTATTTTATATTATTTTATAGTAAGAACAATACAACTGAACATAGCTGAATAAAATAGAAAGGATATTTTTCCCAAACGATTTCCGAGGAAGTGCACACATGCAGATTTTCTGTGTTGAGCATTTAACAAAGAAACAGGTCCTCCTATAATTAGAAAATATGTGTTATTTTTTAACACATCTGTGTGTCTAGTTGTGTTACTTTTAACACAATCACCATGTTGGCACAACATGATTTGTGTACATCTTTTTATACATTTCGTGTCAACTCCTGTAATGAATGTGTTAAAAGCTAAAAACCATACAACACACCCTAAATGTGTTAGGGTGTGTTGTATCACATTGCGGATCCGAAGTCATCATGCATCTACACTCTTAGAACAGATGTATTAAAAACAACACATTATGTGTTATTTTTTTTAAACTCATCTGTGTGTCTAGTTAGGGATGACATGTTGTTTTAAAGGTCATGAACAGTCAATATCATGTTTTTCCTGAAATTTGATGGAAACCAGATCAAAGTATGATGACCAACCTTCATTCAGAATGACTGCCAGAATTAGAAACATAGTGAGATGACTACCTAAGCCATTTAAACTGGAACAAACATTTGAGTAACGGGTGCAAAAAATCAAACTAACTGATTGGATTAGTTTATAAAAATGTATGTTATTTTTCTTTGTGTAGCATGAGATCAATTAATCAATGTACATGCAAAAACACATATATATATATATATATAAATATATATATATATTTTAATCAAACTGCAGTGGAGCATGCCGGGAAATATGAAAATCATAATGATTATGGTAAAGATGTGCCTAACTAGCCTAACTTCTTGAAAACGTGTCTGAGACACAATATATTTTTATAAATCAGGGCTAAAATATAATGTCCTTTCCGCATTAGTCTCAAATGGTCACCTTATTCAGATAAAGAGTATATTTACCTTGTTTCTTGTTTCATATTCCTCCTGCTGGCTGGCTGAGGCTCACTCCAGGCTGTCAGTTATCACGTCACTTTTCAGAGCGTGAGGGCCAGGGTGTGGGGCCACGGCATACAGTGGGGAAAATAAGTATTTAGTCAGCCACCAATTGTGCAAGTTCTCCCACATAAAAATATTAGAGAGGCCTGTAATTTATTTTCATAGGTACACGTCAACTATGACAGACAAAATGAGGAAAAAAAATCCAGAAAATCACATTGTAGGATTTTTAATGAATTTATTTGCAAATTATGGTGGAAAATAAGTATTTGGTCAATAACAAAAGTTTCTCAATACTTTGTTATATACCCTTTGTTGGCAATGACACAGGTCAAACGTTTCTATAAGTCTTCACAAGGTTTTCACACACTGTTGCTGGTATTTTGGCCCATTCCTCCATGCAGATCTCCTCTAGAGCAATGATGTTTTGGGGCTGTCGCTGGGCAACACGGACTTTCAACTCCCTCCAAAGATTTTCTATGGGGTTAAGATCTGGAGACTGGCTAGGCCACTCCAGGACCTTGAAATGCTTCTTACGAAGCCACTCCTTCGTTGCCCGGGCGGTGTGTTTGGGATCATTGTCATGCTGAAAGACCCAGCCACGTTTCATCTTCAATGCCCTTGTTGATGGAAGGAGGTTTTCACTCAAAATCTCACGATACATGGCCCCATTCATTCTTTCCTTTACACGGATCAGTCATCCTGGTCCCTTTGCAGAAAAACAGCCCCAAAGCATGATGTTTCCACCCCCATGCTTCACAGTAGGTATGGTGTTCTTTGGATGCAACTCAGCATTCTTTGTCCTCCAAACACGAGGAGTTGAGTTTTTACCAAAACGTTCTATTTTGGTTTCATCTGACCATATGACATTCTCCCAATCCTCTTCTGGATCATCCAAATGCACTCTAGCAAACTTCAGACGGGCCTGGACATGTACTGGCTTAAGCAGGGGGACACGTCTGGCACTGCAGGATTTGAGTCCCTGGCGGCGTAGTGTGTTACTGATGGTAGGCTTTGTTACTTTGGTCCCAGCTCTCTGCAGGTCATTCACTAGGTCCCCCCGTGTGGTTCTGGGATTTTTGCTCACCGTTCTTGTGATCATTTTGACCCCACGGGGTGAGATCTTGCGTGGAGCCCCAGATCGAGGGAGATTATCAGTGGTCTTGTATGTCTTCCATTTCCTAATAATTGCTCCCACAGTTGATTTCTTCAAACCAAGCTGCTTACCTATTGCAGATTCAGTCTTCCCAGCCTTGTGCAGGTCTACAATTTTGTTTCTGGTGTCCTTTGACAGCTCTTTGGTCTTGGCCATAGTGGAGTTTGGAGTGTGACTGTTTGAGGTTGTGGACAGGTGTCTTTTATACTGATAACAAGTTCAAACAGGTGCCATTAATACAGGTAACGAGTGGAGGACAGAGGAGCCTCTTAAAGAAGAAGTTACAGGTCTGTGAGAGCCAGAAATCTTGCTTGTTTGTAGGTGACCAAATACTTATTTTCCACCATAATTTGCAAATAAATTCATTAAAAATCCTACAATGTGATTTTCTGGAAACAAAATCTATTTGCGCTCTTAAAGGGGCACCGTGGGTTTACAATTTTCAACTACAGCATTATTTATTCTGCAGTTATTCTATTACTATTCATTATGTTACCAATCAAATGTACATGTTAATAGTCTTTTCTGATTACAATTATTATGTCTCATGTTTTAACTAAATGCAATCTATTCATTTCCAAAATGTAAGTAGGTATATCTAGCTGTCCAATAACACATTCTGATGGAAGGGCTTGTCCTGCACAAAGAAGACTATATGTGAAAACACCCTAAGGCTGCATGATGAGACTCTAATGAGGATTTGAAAAAAGTTGCATGAAATGTAAGCGCTCTGCTCTATTTCTTGTGCAGGCTGCACACACTTAGTCAGTCTCTCATTCACAGTTTGACAAGCACTTAATAATATTCTCACACATCAGACTATTCTCATTTTAATCTGGTCTTATATAGACTACTTACAGTTGCTTGCGAAAGTATTCACCCCCCTTGGCATTTTTCCTATTTTGTTGCCTTACAACCTGGAATTAAAAGGGATTTTTGGGGGGTTTGTATCATTTGATTTACACAACATGCCTACCACTTTGAAGATGCAAAATAGTTTTTGGGGTGAAACAAACAAGAAATAAGAAAAAAACAGAAAACTTGAGCGTGCATAACTGTTCACCCCCCCAAAGTCAATACTTTGTAGAGCCACCTTTTGCAGCAATTACAGCTGCAAGTCTCTTGGGGTATGTCTCTATAAGCTTGGCACATCTAGCCACTGGGATCTTTTCCCATTCTTAAAGGCAAAACTGCTCCAGCTCCTTCAAGTTGGATGCGTTCCGCTGGTGTACAGCAATCGTTAAGTCATACCACAGATTCTCACTTGGATTGAGGTCTGGGCTTTGACTAGGCCATTCCAAGACATTTAAGTGTTTCCCTTAAACCACTCGAGTGTTGCTTTAGCAGTATGCTTAGGGTCATTGTCCTGCTGGAAGGTGAACCTCCGTCCCAGTCACAAATCTCTGGAAGACTGAAACAGGTTACCCTCAAGAATTTCCCTGTATTTAGCGCCATCCATCATTCCTTCAATTCTGACCAGTTTCCCAGTCTCTGCCGATGAAAAACATCCCCACAGCATGTTGCTGCCACCACCATGCTTCACTGGGGGGATGGTGTTCTCGGGGTGATGAGAGGTGCTGGGTTTGCGCCAGACAAAGCGTTTTCCTTGAAGGACAAAAAGCTCAATTTTAGTCTCATCTGACCAGAGTACCTTCTTCCATATGTTTGGGGAGTCTCCCACATGCCTTTTGGCGAACACCAAACGTGTTTGCTTATTTTTTTCTTTAAGCAATGGCTTTTTTTCTGGCCACTCTTCAATAAGCCCAGCTCTGTGGAGTGTACGGCTTAAAGTGGTCCTATGGACAGATACTCCAATCTTCAGGGTTGTCTTTGGTCTCTTTGTTGCCTCTCTGATTAATGTCCTCCTTGCCTGGTCCGTGAGTTTTGGTGGGCGTCCCTCTCTTGCAGGTTTGTTGTGGTGCCATATTCTTTCCATTTTTTAAATAATGGATTTAATGGTGCTCCGTGGGATGTTCAAAGTTTCAGATATTTTTTTATAACCCAACCCTGATCTGTACTTCTCCACAACTTTGTCCCTGACCTGTTTGGAGAGCTCCTTGGTCTTCATGATGCCGCTTGCTTGGTGGTGCCCCTTGCTTAGTGGTGTTGCAGACTCTGGGGCCTTTCAGAACAGCTGTATATATATACTAAGATCATGTGACAGATCATATGACACTTAGATTGCACACAGGTGGACTTTATTTAACTAATTATGTGACTTCTGAAGGTAATTGGTTGCACCAGATCTTATTTAGGGGCTTCATAGCAAAGGGGATGAATACATTTACATTTTAGTCATTTAGCAGACGCTCTTATCCAGAGCGACTTACAGTTAGTGAATACATATATATATATATATATTTTTTTTATACTGGCCCCCCGTGGGAAGCAAACCCACAACCCTGGCGTTGCAAACGCCATGCTCTATCAACTGAGCTACATCCCTGCCGGCCATTCCCTCCCCTACCCTGGACGACGCTGGGCCAATTGTGCGCCGCCCATGAGTCTCCCGGTCACGGCCGGCTGCGACAGAGCCTGGATTCGAACCAGGATCTAGTGGCACAGTTAGAACTGTGATGCAGTGCCTTAGACCACTGCGCCACTCAGGAGACATATGCACGCACCACTTTTCCGTTATTTATTTGTTATACTTTTTTGGAACAAGTTATTTATTTCATTTCACTTCACCAATTTGGACTATTTTGTTTATGTCCAGTACATGAAATCCAAATAAAAATCAATTTAAATTACAGGTTGTAATGCAAAAAATAGGAAAAACGCCAAGGGGGGTGAATACTTTTGCAAGGCACTGTATATACTGTATGTGTGGAATAATGTTTTATTTAGAATTACCCACCCAAAAAAAAAACATGTCATTCGTAGCCTGCACTCAAATTACTTTTTTAATATGCCTGGTAGGCTACACCGGTTATAAAGCAGATTAATGTACTTAATTTTTGTTGAGCAATAAATAGCACGAGAAAGCTGGGCTCCTCTTTTATATAGTGGCCAGTCAAAACAATTTTTTCACATGCATTGCGCAATGACTGGGCTTATAAGAACACATATTTCACTAGACTCTGTAGGCTATGGGCTCTCCAACGGTGTTCCAGAGTTCCTAGGCCTAAAGGCTAAGTTTGGTGTTATTTGGCCACTTTAGTTGTGACACAAACCTTATCAAAACATATAGGCCTATGGGCTAGGCTACATGATGCATGCGACTTTGATTTGTAAAAGTCACAAAAAAATGCATGTGCTGTTTCTTGCCTTTTACGCCTTGATCAGACTGACAGCTTCATTGCATCAATGCTGTGTAATAAATTCTGCAGTCAAACTTTTTAATTATGCAATCCAACATTTTTACTGGATATGTGTGCAACAAAAGTTCAACATTCACCTTTTGCTACTATTTCTGTCAAGTCTATGCATACAATTTGATGTATACCTCGGAGATATCCAACGTGTGCACCACACAAAACATAGAATGCACTGCAATGCTGTGAGGCAAATGCAACGTTCCATTGGAAATGAATGTACTTTTGGTGTACCAAAACGCAATGATGCAATCGTTGTGATCGAGGTATTAGACTGCACACACTGGGCATCATTCACAAGTGATAACATTCATACCCATCAGACTATTCTCAATTTAATCTTGTCTTTACATATACTAAATAATATATGTGTGAAATTAGTTTTGATTTAGAATGGGCCATTATCCTACACCTGTCGGGACAGGGGCAGGGTAAAAATAGACGTCATCCACATGCAATTAAATAGCGGCTGGAGCAGGCTTTTCCTACGGTTAATTTTCATGCCAGCCAGGTAGGCTACTCTGGTTGTAAAGCGAAGCAATGTGCTTAATATTAGGAAAGTTGAGAAATAAATATAGTAGGCATAGCCTATAGAAAGGTGATGGGATCCTCCTCTTTTTAACCTCTAAAAGTCTAATCCGTTGGGGGGTACTAAGCTAATATGGAATTATTTTAAGATGGTCATACCATGGATCATTTGATTTGGAATTTGAAGATCCCTTTAGGTATATTTTTTGTATTCAAAAATTATTTGATAAAATATTGAATTTGGCCTTTACTACTATAGCCCATAGAAACGCATTTAATTTTATTTAACCTTTTGGCCGATATTATTTGAAATGGTACAAACATCTACTCAAACTGCCTTTTTCAATAGAGCTGTTAAAACTGCAATTATCTCTCTGTTACATAAAAAAGGTAAAGACCCAACTCTCTGTTCAAGTCATAGGCCTCTCTCCCTCATCAACACTGACATGAAACTCTACGCCAAGGCTCTAGCCAAACGCCTTGAAACCATTTACCCAAACTAGTTCATCCTGATCAAACAGGTTTTGTTAAATATAGAATGGCATCAGACAATCTGAGACGTCTCCTACATGTAATACACATTACCCACAATATACCATCCCCCTGTCAATTGATGCGGAGAAGGCCTTTGACCATCTCGAATGGTCCTTCTTCTGGTATACTATGGAACGTATGGGATTTGGCTAAATGTTTATGACTAATGACACATTATTGTACCTTGACAAGGTATTAAGTATATTTAGACAATTCAGCAGTATATCAAGCTACAAGATCAACCTCACTAAATCATCTCTGCTTCCACTTAATAAAGCAATGTTCAATCTCAATATAGAATCTAATATACCAATTGTGACTAGGGCTGTTGCGGTGACCGTATTACCGCCACACCGGCGGTCATGAGTAATGAAGGCAGTCAAATTCCACATGACCGTTTAGTCAGGGTAATTAGGCTTCTCCAAGCTCTGATGCTGCTGCTGGTCATTAGTAGCCTACCAAACTTGCTAACTGCCTGGTACTCAGCACTCTATTGTCCCTCTACTCACTCTGACATCAATGCAAATGAATTCGAAAATCTAATCAAACACTTCATGAGAGCCCATTAGCTTATGTTGCGCAACATTTCTATAGATTATACATTCGCGTGAGAAAACAGAGTGATGGGCGCTAATAAAAAGAGGAGGATCCCATCACCTTTCTATATTCTAGGCCTACTATATTTATTTCTCAACTTTCCTAATATTAAGCACATTGCTTATATTTACAACAGGATTATAGCCTACCTGGCTGGCATGAAAATACACCACGGGGAAAAGCGTCCTCCATTCGCTATTTAAGTGCATAGATGACATGTATTTTTTCCCGCTGCCCCTGTTTCGATACAGGTGCATGATAATGGTCCATTCTAAATCAAAACAAATGTCACACATATATTATTTAGTACATTTCAAGACAAGATTAAATCAAGAATAGTCTGATGGGTCCACATTTATGTGTGGAAGCCAGGAGATGCTAAATGTGTTTATGTTAATTAACGGTCAATTACTGTGAGACCGACAGTTATTTGCTTGACAATCACCGATTGACAAACTTTCGTGACCGCCACAGCCCCAATTGTCACCCATTTTAAATACCTCGGCATTTACATTTTTCCCTCTCTAGATACAATTGCTTCAAAGAAATACAAACAAGTTACAACTGCTATTACATCAGATCTCGACAGATGGTTTAATCTAACATTAACTTTATCAGGTCGAATTTCGATAGTCAAAATATATGTCTTGCCTAGACGATTTTTTTTTGGTTAGCATGCTTCCTTTTCCCACGCCATTAGTGTACTGGGAAAAGATTCAAAGTTCAGTCTAAAATTTTATATGGAAAGGGAATTAAGATGACTACACTTCAGCAACCCAAAGGTTTTGGGGGTCTAGGTTTACCCAATTTCAAGTTATATGCTTTGTGTTTAGTGCTCCGCCCAATTAAGAAATGGTTTGATCAAGATAAATGTCTTCCTTGGTTGGAAATAGAGGAAAATATAGTGTCACCATTTACATTGAAAGATGTACTATTTTCTGCCTTATCTCCTAAGTTTTGCCGTACTCCGTTTGGACCAATCATCGCTCACTCAATATAGACCTGGCAACAAATGGAAAAACGTGGTAATTGAGAAGTCCGATGGCATACCCAAACCCCAATATTTAGAAATAACTCCCTACCTTTGGGAAGGAAACCTATTAATTTTCAAGAATTGTCTAAACAAGAAATTCATAAATTTCCAGACATAATGAATGATGAAGGTTTATTATCCTTTCATGCCCTAAAAAACATGTATAATTTACCTGGTTCGTCATTCTTTTTATATTTACAGTTAAAAACCGCTATGCACACTTATGGAGTCCCATGTAGTCAACCACTCCCACTCCATTATTATGTAGTCAGAACACAAATAGAGGTTTTGTATCCAACCTATATAAAAAAAAAAATACTAGAAGCCCTCCGTAAACCAATGGGAATAGTAACTGTATGGAATATAGATTTTAAAGACAACCAACAGAATACAGATTGGAAAAGAGTCTGGAACAATATCTCAATGTCCTCTCGAAGTTTGAATCATCAACTAATACACTACAAATTAATTCACAGATTTGATTTGACTCTGCGGAAATGCTGTCAATTTAAACTTGCTCCTACTCCAAATTGTCTGTTGTGTTCTCAAAGAAATATAGGAACCTACATGCACATGATGTGGGACTGCCCCAGTGTGAAGATCTTCTGGTCACAGGTTGCCAGGTCGGTGTCGAGCATAGTTGGTGCTGCCATGCCCTATCTTCCCAATATACTATTGTTGAACGATGACTCTTCACTGACTCTCACATTTCCCTAAAAAATAGAATGGTTGTCTGACTGACCGCGGCAAAAATAATGTTGGTGACGAGATGGAAACCTCCACAAAACTTCCTTGACGTCCTTTCACTAGAGCTCTCCATAGCTTGTGTGAAGGAGGGGGGAGGTGAGGAGGGAATAGGGATTGGTCACACTTACTAAGAGGAGAGAGGGGAAATGCGACAGACAGGACAAACAATGCTTATTTTATTTTTTCTCTATTGTTTTTGTTTCTTTACATATGTACTTTTTGAACATTATTGCCTGTCTGTGATCTGAACGCTTTAAAAAAAACAAAAATTGAAAAAGAAACGCATTGAACAACACATTCATAAATGGCAAAAGAGACAGTCAAAAAATAAATAATAAGGAATAAGGTTTTCAAGGGTCTGACCTATATCTAGGAGATATAAGAAAGCTCAGGAAATATTTTAGTTTTTTGGATCTGGAAAGATGGCGCCGACAGACATAGCAGCTCTGCTTCTAGCTCCTAAGCAACTTTGCAGTTGTGTGTTCTTTTTTAAATTATTAGCCCAGAACGTTTTTTTTGTGTTATTACATCCAGCCTGAAATAACTTTTGGATATCAGAGCGGCGGTAACTCACCAGCATTCCGACCAGAAATAAGACTTTTCAGAATTAGATCCTGTGTTCATGCTCCCCAAGGCAATTAAACTTATCCCAGAGGCTGCTCCAAGACGCCGCCGGCAGAGAAGAGGTATTTGGAGTGGACTTCTAGTCTGAGTCAGGAGGCGTGCACACCGTCCACTGCTTCCGAGAATATTACTCGCTAATGTTCAGTCCCTGGACAATAAAGTAGACGAGCTCAGGGCGAGGATCTCCTTCCAGAGAGACATCAGGGACTGTAACATACTCTGTTTCACGGAATCATGGCTCTCTCCGGATATAGTGTCTCCGTCCATACAGCTAGCTGGGTTCTCAGTACATCGTGCTTCCTGACGGGCCACCTCCAGGTGGTGAAGGTAGGAAACAACACCTCCGCTTCGCTGATCCTCAACATAGGGGCCTCACAAGGGTGCGTGCTCAGCCCCCTCCTATACTCCCTGTTCACCCATGACTGCGTGGCCACGCACGCCTCCAACTCAATAATCAAGTTTGCAGATGACACAACAGTAGTAGGGCTGATTACCAATGATGACGATACAGCCTACAGGGAGGAGGTGAGGGCCCTGGCGGAGTGATGGCAGGAAAATAAACTCTCCCTCAATGTCAACAAAACTAAGGAGCTGATTGTGGACTTCAGGAGACAGCAGAGGGAGCACGCCCCATCCACATTGACAGGACCGCAGTGGAGAAAGTGAAAAGGTTCAAGTTCCTCGGTGTACACATCACACATAGACATGGAATCTCGGACGCTATAGAAGTTTTCTGAAAAGACCGATTTTCGGGATGTCTCATGGTCTGACAAAAATCGCTGTAGCTCCGCCACCTTCCACCGCAGATGTGGAAGGCAGACATAGAGATATCGGACCTGATATGTATATAATTTATATTTGAATAACATAACATTTGCATAAGATTAATTAATCAATGCACAAACATAGATATCGAAAAATATATATTCTAAAAATCTACCTGCAATAGAGCATGCTGGGAAATATTATAATGATGGGTGTGGTTTTGCTTCAAAGTGATGTGTAGAGTTTCAGGCCACTCTAATATAGTGATGTGCAGTTCACAAACGATTTGTTCTTTTTGAACAACTCTTTTTACTGATTTGAGAGTGATGATTTGTTTTTCTGAGTGACTCGTTCATTTTACTCTTTTGTTTGACCTGCTGGCTGTAATTAATTGTACAGCAGGATTAATACACGCTCCTCCGGTGATGTGCTCCGAACAACAACTGTCTGTCATATAGGGCATTCAAAAAGTATTCATACCACCTGATTTATTCCACATGTTGTTATGTTACAGCCTGAATTCAAAATTGATTAAATATATTTTTTTCTCACCCTTCTACACTCAATACCCCATAATGACAAAGTGAAAACATGTTTTTAGAAATGTTAGCAAAGTTATTGAAAATGAAATACAGAAATATCTCATTTACATAAGTATTCACACCCCTGAGTCACATGTTAGAATCACCTCTGGAAGCGATTATAGCTGTGAGTCTTTCTGGGTAAGTCTCTAAGAGCTTTGCACACCTGGATTGTATAATACTTGCCCATTATTTGTTTCAAAATGTTTCCAGCTCTGTCAAATTGGTTGTTGATCATTGCTAGACAATCATTTTCATGTCTTGCCATAGATTTTCAAGCAGATTTAAGCCAAAACTGTAACTCGGCCTCTCAGGAACATTCAATGTCTTCTTGGTAAGCAACTCCAGTGTAGATGTGGCCTTGTGTTTTAGGATATTGTCCTGCTGAAAGGTGAATTCATCTCCCAGTGTCCGGTGGAAAGCAGACTGAACCAGGTTTTCCTCTAGGATTTTGCCTGTGCTTAGCTCCATTCCGTTTTTTTAAATCCTGAAAAACTCCCCAGGCCTTAAAGATTACAAGCATACACATAACATGATGCAGTCACCACAATGCTTGAAAATATGGAGAGTGGTACTCAGTATTGTGTTGTATTGGATTTGCTCCAAACAAGACACTTTGTATTCAGGACAAAAAGTTAACTCTCAATTAGGTTAGTATTGTGGACTAACTACAATGTTGTTGATCCATCCTCAGTTTTCTCCTATCACAGCCATTAAACTCTGTAACTGTTTAATTGGCGGTTTCCTTCCTCTCCGGCAACTGAGTTAGGAAGGACGCCTGTATCTTTGTAGTGACTGGGTGTATTGATACACCATCCAAAGTGCAATTAATAACTTCACCATGCTCAAAGAGATATTGACTGTCTGCTTCTTTTATTTTTACCCATCTACCAATAGGTGCCATTCTTTGTGAGGCATTGGAAAACCTTCCTGGTCTTTGTGGTTGAATCGGTGTTTGAAATTCACTACTCGACTGAGGGACCTTACAGATAATTTTATGTGTGGGATACAGAGATGAGGTAGTCATTCAAAAATAATGTTAAACACTATCATTACACACGGAGTGAGTGAGTCCATGCAACTTATCATGTAACTTGTTAAGCAATAAAAAAGGAGTTGAATACTTATTCACTCAAGACATATCAGCTTTTAATTTTTTATTAATTTGTAAACATTTAGTAAAACATAATTCCACTTTGACATTATGCCGTATTGTTTGTAGGCCAGTGAAAACAAATCCACATTTAATCTATTTTAAATTCAGGCTGTAACACAACAAAATGTGGAAAAAGTCAAGGGGTATGAATACATTTTGAAGGCACTGTGTATGCGTGCAGGCAAAATAGAGAAGAAAAATACATGTTTAGAACTGATAATTGATCGCATGGTGCAAGAATGAATGCAATTAATTGATTATTGAATGTTGATGGACACAGCTTTGTAGAACAAAAACATACACTGCCTCTTCTCAACAAACTCGAACTCGATAAAGAATAGTTTGGGGTGCTACTGTTTGCGAACAATATTGTGCTTATCACCCTCACAGCAGTCAAGCAATGCATTCCGCCAAGAGTCGTTCACAATCTAGTCGGTTGCGGCCACAACTAGACCTTGTTTCAAATGTACCAATAAATAATCGTATTTCTATTCGCATACCGTATTTTCCGCACTATAAGGCGCACCGGAGTATAAGCCGCAGCAGCTAAATTGAATGATATTGAATGATGTGTACATATATAAGCCGCACTGGACTATAAGCCGCAGGTGTTTTAATGTTTAATTACCATATGTAAGGTTTCGTGCACAGAGGGGATTGTCGGGAAAGAGACAAACTGTCTCGCTCTCGTAATGTCTGTCTGTCTTGCTCTCGTACCACTCTCGGTTCCACTTTTGCGCGCTACCTGTCTCACTCTTTTCCGGCCTCCAGCTTTTCCTGCTGGAGCCCACCGCTTAAAGGTGGGGGGCGCGGACCGGTCATAGAGCCCATAGAGTTAAAGTTGGTGGACTGTAACCTGTAAAATCCATACATTTAGGAGGTCTTCTAGTGGCCGTTAGCTGTAAAAATCCATAGATTAGCCGCACCGTTATATAAGCCGCAGGGTCGAAAAATGGGGAAAAAAGGCGCGGCTTATAGTCCGAAAATTACGGTAATTCCATGGTAACGGAATTATGCTTTGACTCTGTTTTTTCACTTTAAAATGCATGCCAAACAAAAACCATTGATTTCAAAGTTTAACAAACCATAGAAGTCTATGTGTCACGCCCTGGCTCTGGAGACTCTTTGAGCCAGGGTGTTAGTTTCTTTGTGTAGTGTCTATGTTTCGTTTCCTATGTTCTGTTCTAGGTTATGTGTTTCTATGTAGGTTATGTGGTTCTCAATCAGAGGCAACGAGAATCAGCTGTTGCTTGTTGTCTCTGATTGGGAACCATACTTAGGCAGCCTGTTGTGCACTTGTGTTTTGTGGGATCTTGTTCCGTGTTGGTTTGTGTTCATGACCGAGGACTTCACGTTTCGTTTTGTTGTTTTGTATTTTGTATCGTGTTGCTAGTACACTATTAAAGAGATGTACGCAAATCACGCTGCGCCTTGGTCCACTTTTCATGACGAACGTGACAGAAGATCCCACCAAAACAGGACCAAGCTGCGTGTCCAGGAGCAGACAGCCTGGACTTAGGAGGAGATCTTGGACGGGCAGGGGTCCTGGACTTGGGAGGAAATCCAGGCTGGAATGGATCGCCGTCCGTGGGAGGAGACGGTGGAGGCGCGCCATAGAGAGGAGCAGCGGCGCCAACCGGGCCAACGTCGGACACGCAAGAGGCAACCCCAATAAATGTTTTGGGGGGGGGGCACACGGCATGGACGACGGGGCTGCTGAAGGCAGCTACGGGGCGAGTTTGGGGATTAGGAGAGGAGGCCACCGGGTTTGGGGGGCTGGAAGGGAGGTTGGCGAAGCCTAGAGGTAGAGCAGAGCCAACTCCCCGTACTCAGGCTAGGCAGCGTGAGACTGGGCAGGTTCTGAGGTATGCGGAGCTGCGTACTGTGCCGCGAGTGATCCGGTACAGTCCGGTACGTCCTGTGCGAGCACCACGCACGTGTCGTGCTAAAGTGGGCATGCAGCCAGGACGGAGTGTGCCGGCTCAACGCTCGTGGCCTCCAGTACCCCTCCTCGGTCCCGGATATCCTGCGCCAGTGTCACGTGCTGTAGTGCCAGTACGAGTACACAGCCCTGTACGTCCTGTGCTGATGCCTCACACAGAGTGTGTAAAAATAGGCATTCAGCCAGGACGGGTTGTGTCAGCTCTTCGCTCCAGACCTCCAGTCCATCTCCACAGCCCGGTCCGGCCTGTTCCTGCTCCCCGCACCAAGCCAGTGGTGCGCATCGTCAGCCCGGTCCGGCCCGGTCCTGCTCCCCGCACCAAGTCAGTGGTGCGTGTCGTCAGCCCGGTCCGGCCCATTCCTGCTCCCCGCACCAAGCCTGTGGTGCGCGTCGTCAGTCCGGCACAGCCCGTGCCTGTTTCACCGGTGCCTGGTCAGGTACCGGTCAGCTGCTCCACACCGGAGCCTAAGCAATCCGCTCCACCGATGTCCAGTCCAGCTCCAGCCAGCGGGACCAGACCAGGGGCGTTACGGGGGGGTTGTTAGAGGGTGGTGGTCACGCCCGGAGCCGGATCCGCCTCCGAGGTGGAATGCCCACCCGGCCCCTCCCCTATTGGGTTTATGTTGGCGCGGTCGCAGTCCGCGCCTTTGGGGGGGGGGGGGGGGGTACTGTCACGCCCTGGCTCTGGGGACTCTTGTATTTTGAGCCAGGGTGTTAGTATCTTTGTGTAGTGTCTATGTTTCGTTTACTATGTTCTGTTCTAGGTTATGTGTTTCTATGTTGGCCGGGGTGATTCTCAATCAGAGGCAACGAGAATCAGCTGTTGCTTGTTGTCTCTGATTGGGAACCATACTTAGGCAGCCTGTTGTGCACTTGTGTTTTGTGGGATCTTGTTCCGTGTTGGTTTGTGTTCATGACCGAGGACTTCACGTTTCGTTTTGTATTTTGTATCGTGTTGCTAGTACACTATTAAAGAGATGTACGCATATCACGCTGCGCCTTGGTCCAATCATTACGACGATCGTGACACTATGCACAAGGGCTACTTTTCCAATGAACATTTCCAATAACACATTTTGTGGAAGAACCTTGCAAATGCAAACTTTGGTAATGGAATGACAGCGAAATCTCGCTCAGGTTTATATGTGACCACGTTTTCCAAAAACTCTTATATATCTGCTCCAAATTAAGATTCAAAGATGTCTACATAAATAATGGGGTGTCAGCTATGACATGGCACCTTGAGTTTGAAAAAAAAATATTTTGGTTATTGAACTACAGTAAGTGAAGTGTATTTATACCCGGTAATGGAATTACGGTAACAGAATTACATCATGGGTGCATAATTATGGTTATAATTATGGAAATGAATAATTATGGTTATAAATGCCATTCTCTTCATGGGAATGTATCACAAGTTTGGACATCACAGTACAGCACAGCACAGCAGACACAGTAGAGTAGAGTGCATCCCAGTACAGCCTAGCACAGCAAATTAGGGTAGAGTAGAGTTTATTGTACTGCACTGTATTGGACTGTACTGGACTGTACTCTACTGTACTTTACTGTGCTCTACTTACTGTAATGTACTGTACTGTGCTATCCAAACTTGTGAAACATACGTCTATGATAGGTTCAGATATGGTCCATTCCGGTCCATCTGTGGACGTTAAAGAGTAACTGCCTTGAAAAAGCAATGAATCCCTTTGAAAACGGCCTATGTGGCATCGATATGAGTCAGAAAATAGTGTCAAAACTGACTACAAAGTGTAAATAGGATTATTTTGGTCATAAAGTCAGTCTCGTCTAAAACTGAGTTTGGAACATCCGTGCGTCAAAACGGGTAAATGAAGGTTGAGTTTTGATTTGATTATGTCCATTTGCCCACTAACATGGGGTGAACAGCTGTGGTGATTGCGCTCTATCCAATAGCATAGACAGTGAGACAGATCTGCCCAGAAGCTCTGACTTTTTTTACATAACACGTCACTCATTTCTTTACTTGAGAAATAATGCACCAAACACCTTAGTGCAACTAAAACATTCTCTGCAAAAAAATATCTTAGATTCATTCTGGGGATTTTTAGGAGGTTAAATAGGCTTCCGCGCCTACAGTGTCTCATAGGGAACAAACAATCAGCGTGTTCAGTGGCTCTTTAACATCAAGGCCAGGGTGGACTGAGCAAATTTCAACTACTTTTCAACGTCTATGGACGTCTGGTGTCGGTCAGTGCTCAGTGGGTGAGGATGCTGGTTACAGTAAATGGAAAGAGAGGGGGCTCATGGGTAGGTGTCAGTAAGAGCTGGGAGAAGTGACATTAATTGGAAAGAGAGAGAGAAAGACAGAAAGAGAGAGAGGGAGGGTTTTTCCAGACTTAGACTGTTTTAACACTCTTGCTTTGACCACGACGCGACACAGAGAGAAAAAAATAACAGTTATGAGCTAAACATAACAGTATGCCAGTGGAAGGGAGAACAGTAGCAGGTTACCCAACTTTGGTTTGTGACTATTATGATTCCCATTGCAGCCAAATCCGTTGCAGATTTTTGGTAACTCCATTAGCAATTTACAGTAGTAACGGAATTACGAGTTTTAATCACTTAATAATTTATAAACAAAATTGATATCAGTCAAATCACTATAACTAATTGGTAGGTCTACCATTACTTGTTACTTCTGTGAACTTTCATTTTCCTCCCTCCTCATGAGGGAGAGAAATTAGAACATATTTTAAAGATATGTGGGATTTTGGTAACATAATTACTTTTTCTGATAGATGTTTTTCTAAGACCTCTTTTCTATCGGTTTATCCAGAAATCTACTTATACCAAATGTTTTACATGGAACATGGTTAAAAAATGTATCTACAATGCCTTCAGAAAGTATTCATACCCCTTGACTTATTCCACATTTTGTTGTGTTACAGCTTGAATTCAAAATGTATATATAAAATAAAAAATCTTACCCATCTACACACAATAGCCCATAATGACAGAGTGAAAACATGTTTTAAGGAAATGTTTGAAAATGTATTGAAATGAAATACAGAAATCACATTTACACAAGTATTCACACCCCTAAGTCAATAGTTTTGACCTTTGGCGACGATTACAGCTTTGAGTTGTCTTGGGTATGTCTGTATCAGCTTTGCACATCTGGATTTGGGGATTTCTTTCCCATTCTTCCTTACAGAATTTCTCAAGCTCTGTTAAGTTAGATTGGAGTGGCGGTGAACAGCAATCTTAAAGTCTTTCCACAGATTTTCAATGGGATTCAAGTCTGGGGTTTGGCTGGGGCACTCAAGGATGTTTACATTCTTGTTCTGAAGCTATTCCAGCGTTGTTTGGCTGTATGCTTTGGGTCATTGTTGGAACATAAATCTTCACCCCAGTCTAAGATCATTTGCACTCTGAAGCAAGTTCACATCAAGGATTTGCCTGTATTTGGCTCCATTCATTGTTCTCTCTATCCTTACAGTCTCCCAGTCCCTGCCGCTGAAAAGCATCCCCATAGCATGATGCTGCCACCACCATGCTTCACGGTAGGGATGGTGTTAGACGGGTGATGAGCTGTGCCTGGTTTTCTCCAGACATAGCACTTTGCATTCAGGCCAAAGAGTTCAATTTTTGTCTCATCAGACCACATAATCTGTTGCCTTATGTTCTCAGAGTCTTTCAAGTGCCTTTTTTGCAATCTCCAGGCGTGCTGTCATGTGCCTTTTTCTCAGGATTGGCTTCCGCCTGGCCACTCTCCCATGAAACCGAGATTGGTGAAGTGCTGTAGAGACTGTTGTCCTTCTGGCAGGTTCTCCCATCTCAGCCAAGGAACTTTGTAGTTCTGTCAGAGTGGTCATTGGGTTCTTGGTCACTTCCCTGACCAAAGTCCTTCTTGCCCGGTTGCTCAGTTTGGTCGGACGGCCAACTCTAGGCAGAGTCTGGGTAGTTCCATATTATTATTTTTTTTCTCAATGATGGAGACCACAGTGCTGTTGGAAACTTTCAACACTATAAATTGTTTTATACCCTTCCCAGATATATGCCTCATTGCAATTCTATCTCGGAGATCTACGGACAGTTCCTTGCACTTCTTGATATAGTTTCTGCTCTGACATGCACTGTCAACTGTGGGACCTTACATAGACAGGTGTGCTTCCTTGTAAATCATGTCCAAACAATTGAATTGACCATAGGTGGACTCCAAGTTGAAGTGACAGCTCAAGGATGATCAAAGGACATTTGATGCACCTGAGCTCTATTTGGAGTTTCATAGCAAAGGGGTGTGAATAGCTTTGGAAAGTATTCAGGCCCCTTGACTTTTTCCACATTTTGTTACATTACAGCCTTATTCTAAAATTGAGATGTTTCTACAACTTGATTGGAGTCCACCTGTGGTAAATTCAATTGATTGGACATGATTTGGAAAGGCACACACCTGTCTATATAAGGTCCCACAGTTGACAGTGCATGTCAGAGCAAAAACCAAGCCATGAGGTGGAAGGAATTATCCGTAGAGCTCCGATACAGGATTGTGTCGAGGCACAGATGTAGGGAAGGGTACCAAAACATGTCTTCAGCATTGAAGGTCCCCAAGAACACAGTGGCATCCATCATTCTTAAATTGAAGAAGTTTTGAACCACCAAGACTCTTCCTAGAGCTGGCCGCCCGGCCAAACTGAGCAATCGGGGGAGAAGGGCCTTGGTTAGGGAGGTGACCAAGAACCCGTTGGTGAGTCTGACAGAGCTCTAGAGTTCCTCTGTGTAGATGGGAGAACCTTCCAGAAGGACAACCATCTCTGCAGCACTCCACCAATCAGGCTTTTATGGTAGAGTGGCCATACGGAAGCCACTCCTCAGCCAAAAGCACATGACAGCTGGCTTGGAGTTTGCCAAAAGGCACCTAAAGACTCTCAGACTATGAGAAACAAGATTTTTTGGTCTGATGAAACCAAGATTGAACTCTTTGGCCTGAATGCCAAAGGTTCTCCTTCCAACAGGACCACGACCCTAAGCACACAGCCAAGACAACATTTACATTTACGTCATTTTACATTTATGTCATTTAGCAGACGCTCTTATCCAGAGCGACTTACAGTTAGTGAGTGCATACTTTTTTTTTTCATACTGGTCCCCCGTGGGAAACGAACCCACAACTCTGGTGTTGCAAACGCCATGCTCTACCATCTGAGCAACACAACGCAGGAGTGGCTTCAAGACAAGTCTGAATGTCCTTGAGTAGCCCAGCCAGAGCCTGGACTTCAACCCAATCGAACATCTCTGGAGAGACCTGAAAATAGCTGTGCAGCAATACTTCCCATCCAACCTGACAGAGCTTGAGAGGATTTGCAGAGAATAATGGGTGAAACTCCCCAAATACAGGTGTGCCAAGCTTATAGCATCATACCCAAGAAGACTCGAGGCTGTAATCGCTGCCAAAGTTGCTTCAACAATGTACTGAGTAAAGGGTCTGAACACTTATGTAAATGTGATATTTCACTTTTTTATTTTGAATAAATTAGCAAAAAATTATAAAAACCTGTTTTTGCTTTGTCATTATGGGGTATTGTGTGTAGATTGATGAGAGAGAGAAAAATAATCAAATTGTGGAAAAAGTCAAGGCGTCTGAATACTTTCCGAAGGCACCGTACCCCTTCAAATAGTGGATTTGGCTATTTCAGCCACACCCGTTGCTGACAGGTGTATAAAATCAAGCACACATTCATGCAATCTCCATAGACAAACAATAGCAGTAGTATGGCCTTACTGAAGAGCTCAGTGACTTTCAACGTGGCACCGTCATAGGATGCCACCTTTCCAACAAGTCAGTTCTTCACATTTCTGCTCTGCTAGAGCTGGAGCAGTGGAAACACATTCTCTGGAGTGATGAATCACGCTTCACCATCTGGCAGTCCGACGGATTAATCTGGGTTTGGCGGATGCCAGGAGAACGCTACCTGCCCCAATGCATAGTGCCAAATGTAAAGTTTGGTAGAGAAGGAATGGGGCTGTTTTTCATGGTTCGGGCTAGGCCCTTTAGTTCCAGAGAAGAGAAATCTTAACGCTACAGCATACAATTATATTCTAGACGATTCTGTGCTGCCAACTTTGTGGCAATAGTTTGGGGAAGGTCCTTCCCTGTTTCAGCATGACATTGCCCCCCGTGCATAAAGTGAGGCCCATACAGAAATGGTTTGTCGAGATTGGTGTGGAAGAACTTGACTGGCTTGCACAGATCCCTGACCTCAACCCCATCGAACATATTTGGGATGAATTGGAACGGCGACTGTGAGTCAGGACTAATCGCCTAACATCAGTGCCCGACCTCACTAATGCTCTTGTGGCTGAATGGAAGCAAGTCCCCACAGCAATGTTCCAACATCTACTGGAAAGCCTTCCCAGAAGAGCGGAGGCTGTTATAGTAGCAAAGGGGGGACCAACTCCATATTAATGCCCATGATTTTGGAATTAGATGTTCGACAAGCAGGTGTCCACATACTTTTGGTCATGTAGTGTACCTTTTTATGTATCTTTCACCATCTCTGGCAAGTGCCAAGTATGTTAGTTTCATATTCACAGTAACTTGCCACCAGGTTCCTGTAAGTTGCTGTAATATCAGAGCAATGATACAGTACAATACTGTGCAATTTGACCCCCCCTGTCTCAGCCTCCAGTATCTATGCTGCAATAGTCTATGTGACAGGGGGCTAGGGTCAGTCTGTCATATCTGGTGTTATTCTCCTGTCTTATCCGGTGTTCTGTGTGAATTTAAGTATGCTCCCTCTAATTCTCTCTCTCTCTCTCCCTCCCCTCCCGGAGGACCTGAGCCCTAGGACCATGCCTCAGGACTACCTGGCCTGATGACTCATTGCTGTCCCCAGTCCACCTGGTTGTGCTGCTGCTCCAGTTTCAACTCTTCTGCCTGCGGCTATGGAACCCTGACCTGTTCACCGGAAGTGCTACCTTGTCCCAGACCTGCTGTTTTCAACTCTCTCTCTCTCTACCCCACCTGCTATTTCAACCTCTAAATGCCCGGCTATGAAAAGCCAAGTGACATTTACTCCTGATGTACTGACCTGTTGCAACCTCTACAACTACTGTGATTATTATTTGACCCTGCTGGTCATCTATGAACGTTTGAACATCTTGGAGAAAAATCTGGCCTTAATGGCCATGTACTGTTATGATCTCCACCCGGCACAGCCAGAAGGGGACTGGCCACCCCTCAGATCCTGGTTCCTCTCTCGGTTTCTTCCTAAGTTTCTGCCTTTCTAGGGAGTTTTTCCTAGCCACCGTGCCTCTACATCTGCATTGCTTGCTGTTTAGGGTTTTAGGCTGGGTTTCTGTATAGCACTTTGTGACATCTGCTGATGTAAAAAGGGCTTTATAAATACATTTGATTGATAGATTTGATACTATACTGTAACAAAGTAAATGCTGCTGTAATTGTAATATTGGCATTTTATTGTAATTAATTGGGATTGGTAGTGACTTTAGATTTGATATCGGAGCTCCGAGACATACGTCGAAATCGCTAAGCAGTTTACTTTGAAGTAGTGTGCCGATGCCTGTATCACTTTATCAGAATCACATGATCAATGATGTCCGAAGCGTTGTTTCATCGAACAACAACCTGATTGGTTTGGTATTGGTTTCAGTAGAAGACAAAAATGCTACCCTGCGCATGATGTCATCTATAATAATTTGTCTGTTCTAAATTCTTTTGACCAGCAGGTGTTAGCTAGTTACTGGCTAGCTAGGTCTTCAGCCAGTATGGAACAAAAGGGGGGAAGGGTTTTTCATAACTCCGACGCAGTTGTCAAGTCAACACATCTGTCAGTGCTGTTGTGAATCGCATCACAAAAGACATGTCAAACGGCAGTGGTATAAAAAAACAGAAATCATTGATGCAATTTCAATGTTGTTTGAGTTGCTTTGTGTATTACTAAATTTGCTTGAGATGATTTTACTGCAACACTGCTCACTGCATCCAAGTTTCTTGACATAGCCATTTCAAAGATATGTCAGTCAAGTTGAGCTCATGAATATAAGCTCCCTGCCCACTCAGCCTGTCTTTTTCAAACTTCCTGGTAGTTAGCCATGGAAGAAAAAGTACTTTTTCTCAAATGTTAAGCAATTCTATCCCCCCAAAATATTATGGGAGATATTTTAGTCACTCAAAAGGCTATTTTACATGAGAATTAGAATGAACGTTCAGGACCTTTAACAAAAGCTTCTGAACTGTGACTACAGGGCAAAACAGGAATGCGTTGAAATCGCTAAACAGGGTACTTTAAAGCAGTGTGCCGATGCCTGTATCACTTTCTTCGGAGCATGTGATCAATGCTGTCCGAAGCTTTGTTTCGTCAAACAATCACATGATTGGTTTGGTATTGATCACGGTAGAAGACAAAAAGGCTACGCTGTGCACGCGCTATGGTGTGTGGGACATTATCATAATAATGAGTTTGCTCCCTAATTTCTTTTGACCAGCAGTTGCCACTAATGTACACTGTGTTGATCAAAGCCTCGATTAACAAACCTATTTTTAACAGAATTGTCTGGAAAGCCTCAATGTGTCAGGAAGCTTAATTTCCCCATCACTATGAAACAGATCAAAAGAACATGGCTTAACACTCAACCATTAAAGGTTTGAGACTTGCTGCTACTCTGATCTGTCATACAAGGCACGCCTCATATTTTAATGAGCCAGAAAAAAACTATTCCATGCACCCAATAGTGTTCAAACGGTACTGTATTTTGTGAAGTGGTACTGCATTACAGTAAATTACTGGCAGCACAGTAGCCAGTAAATTACTGTTGATTTACAGGAAATTTCAGATATTGACATTGGAACTATGATGTTGATGCTGTCATGTAGTGCTCCTTTGGCCGCTTCATCTGACATCTCGTTCCCAGGCACACCCACATGAGCCGGAACCCAAAGATAGTTGACTGTTATGGCTTGGTGTTGGATCCTGAGAAGTGCCTGTAAGATGTTGAATACTAAGTCTGGCCTGCTGCTGGTGTAACCTCCGTCCAGTGTTTGTAGAACTGAGGTCGAGTCTGTACAGATGAGTGTGTTTGGTGGTCTATTCTCTTATATCCAGGCTAGGGCTAAGACACAGGTGAATACTGAAAGGTTATTTGTTAGTATTTTTTTCTGAGTGAACTGTATGTCTGGGATAGAGAAGACTGCTGAGACGTGTCCTGTCACCGGGTCCTTGGAGCCGTCTGTGTAAATGTGTGTTGCGAAGTGTTATTGTGACCTTACATACTGTCCTTTATCCTCTCCTTCCTGAATCACCTCCAGTAGGTGTGGTGGTGTCGCGAGCCAGGGTGAAACCAAAGGTAGGGATACCGTTGGTCCCACATACCGTAGGTCTCCTTCACCCCTAGGTCCTGGGCCATTTTTTCAATCTTCCATCCAAAGACTTAATTCTTTATGGGGGTTGAGTATTCCCACCAATCCTCCAGGATTGACTTCCCCGTGTGAGTGGAGGCGTGTCCTTCTACTGATGCCCAGTAAGCAATAGAGATTTTTCTTGTTGTAATCTTAATGGCATCTCACCCATTTCTACTTGTAGGGTGGATATGGTGGATGATTTTAATGCGCCACAGCTTATTCTTAGGGCGGCGGCTTGGATAACATCCAACTTTGTAATATCCATGGGGCCACTGAGCCGTAGGCCATACATCCATAATCAAATTTTGATCTGATGAGAGCGAAATATACATTCATTAGTAATGATCGGAATGCCCCCCATGAGTACCTGGTTAGACATCTCATTGCATTTTTTACACAGTAGTATGATTTGTTCTATGTGGCGTTTCCATGTAAGTGTGCTGTCAAACCACATTCCTAAATATTGAATCACTGGAACCCGTTCAAGGGTCTGTCCACATAATGAAAGGGTCACGTTCACTGGAATGCTCTTCCTGGTGAAAAATATTGACTTGGGGGACTCCCGAGTGGCACAGCGGTCTAAGGCACTGCATCCCGGTGCTTGAGGCATCACTACAGACCCGGGTTCGATCCCACGCTGTGTCACAGCTGGCCGTGACCGGGAGAACCATGAAGCGGTGCACAATTCGTCCTGGTTAAGGGAGGGTTTGGCCGGGATTTCCTTGTCCCATTGCGCTCTAGCGACTCTATGTGGTGGGCCGGGTGCCGGCAAGCTTCTGGGTTAAGCGAGCAGTGCGGCTTGGCAGGGTTGTGTTTCGGAGGACGCGTTGCTCTTGACCGTCGCTTCTCCCGAGTCCGTAGGGGAATTGCAGCGATGGGACAAGACTGTAACTACCAACTGGATATCATGAGAAAGGAGTAAAAAAAAAACGATAGACTTGGTTTTAAGTACAGAAAAACTAAAAACCCATTTGTGTCACAAAGGGCACATTGTGGCCCCTCATCCATATTGCTCCATCGTCAGCATACAGTGATGTCTTAATTCCAGGCCCGACAGAGTTAAAAATATAATTAATCATAATGTTAAAAAGGGTTGGGCTGATCACACTTCCCTCGGTGGTCCCATCCTCCGCCTCATAACTCGATGAGAGAGTAGAACCGATCCGGAACTGTATTGTCCAACGTAGCAAAAAACGTGAAGTTCAGTTATACAACTCCCCCCTAGCCCTGGTGAAATTAACTTCATTAGAAGTCCTTCTCGCCACAATAAGTCATGAATTCCTAAAATACGGTATGGTACTGTATTATGTGGGGTACAGCATTCTCTTACAAGGCACGCCTCAAAATCTGTTAATGAGCCAGAGATTCTTTCCCCGCCCACAACATTTTCCCACAATGCACCATTGAACCCTTTTTTCTAAAGGTGTAGCGTATACTAGAGTAATCAAACATTACCAGTTTATGATTGATTTTATCTGGGCATATACATACAGACAATGTATTACAATTTGGACCATAATCTCTAACAGGTTAAATATGTAACTAACTGTTGACTGGATTCCTTTTTTTTTTTTTTTACCCATAAGGAGCACAATAGCAAACCCAAGGCTTTTTTCATTACTCATCACAATCTTGTCTGTCTCTTTGCCTTTTGAGCGTTGAATGACTGGGATCTGTGCTGATTTAGGATCAGGTCCTCCTTGTCCCTATAATCTTTATTCTTCATAATCTAAAAGACAAAACTGATCCAAGATCCACTTTCCTACTCTGATTGAGATGCTTTGTGAATACAGGCCCTGCTGATGTGCTTTATGTCATTAAAAGGGGACAGACAATGAAACAGATAATGAATAGAATATAATATATTATGTGATGTAACGTTCAAAGGCCCTACTTTTGGCTTTGGAGAGCATGCGTTCGTTCAGAGTGTCAGGTTCACGCAGTGAGTTTGCACATTTCTCTCAGCTAGGAAGCGATGAGAGCAAAATTGCACTTAAAAGTCTGGCTCGCTCTGCGGTGGCACAACTTCAATCCCCCAAAAAACATTTGAGGGATTTATGACTGTAATACTGTTCATGTTAATGGGAGAAGCTTGTGTAGGATCATAGGCTGCATCCCAAATGGCACCCTATTCCCTACATAGTGCAATACTTTTGACCAGAGTCCTTTGCCACTATGTATGGAATATGGTGCCATTTGGGATGCAACCATAATGAACAAAGGGAAAGTAATGATTATCATTAATGGTGTAGAGGAATGGGAACATCGATGTGAGCCCTCTGTTGGGCCATTGTGGAGACATTCATCTCTCCATAGACGGGCTGTTAATGTGTCATCAGGGCCTGCTGCTGCCAGGGAATCTTTGTCAATGAATAATGCATTTAATGATGTTTGATTTCTGAGATGACACATGTTCAGAACAGCACTGTACATCCACTTAGTATCATACAGGAACTTAACCTCTGTAGCCTTGTCTGCTTCATTTGGACAACGTGATGTGTGTGTGTGGGTATGTACAGGACTGTAGGACAATGTAAATATTTTTCACCTAACATATTTGATTTATTGAGAATTGCTCTCTCTTTAACTCATGGATAAAAAGTTTCAATCTGAAAGTCCTGTGTATCATACAAGCACAACTGTAAGCCATGTGTATGTTCTTCATTTGTGATGTGAGTGGGTACAGTACGCACTGTAGAAGGAACAGATTTGATTCATTATAAGATAATAATTTGTGCTTAAGAAGAGTTTCAATCTATCTGAAAGTTCTGTGAGTGTCAGAGAGAGCGTTGACTCAGGAATGGATTAGGTTGATATTCATTTCGGTATGAAGTCACTGTGAATTCTAAATGATATGACCTTTTTAATATGCCCTACCTTGCCACGTTTGCACCACACACCAGCAGTTCTATGAAAGAGATGATTGACAGGGAGGTACAATGTGCCCCGCTCTGAAAAGAAGGAAGGTTTGATTGAAACTCCCAGGCTTCGTCCCCTTTTGACCAGAGCCCTATTGGTCAAAGTGCATTATCTAGGGAATAGGGTGCCATTTGAGACGCACACACACTGAAAAAGGATATAACACTTTAAATATCTTCTCACATTTACATACGCCATTATAAAATGTCAAAATAGGGAAGTGGTGGAAAAATAATAATCTAGTGGTATGCCATGGTATCCTTTTAACAGGGCTTTACAGCATCGTATTACTTCAGGGGTCCTCCATACTGTATACAGTACAATCCACATATAAACTGCTTATAGTTGACAATTTCATTATAATACTTATTAGTACTTTATTTGGTATTCTTAGGCACTTACTAGACATGTTCAATGAGGTAGCATTTCAATTAGATTATTGAAATGGCATTTTCTCCCAAGCAATGAAAATACTGTCTCCTCTGCAACAACTATAATTCAATAATGCAATATCTATCCACGCCATAATTCTCTCACAGTCACCCCCATTCACCCAGATGATTATTCCCTATAACTGCAGGATGCATCAATAAGAGTCCTGGTATGCATCTAAAATGGCACCCTATTCCCTATATAGTGCACAACTTTTGACCAGAGCCTTATGGGCCCATGTCAAAATTAGTGCACTATATAGGGAATAGGGTGACATTTGGGACACTACCCTGCTCTATCTGCAGGCCATGATAGGCCCAATCCAGGCCAGCTGTGCTGTGGCTGCTGGGCTGGGGGGAATGTTATAGCCTATAACCACTGTGGAGACTAGCTGGCCAATCCACAATGGCTGTTTTTACAACCTAACTGGACACATATTGACATACCCCCATAATCTGTATCTCACCAGGCTCTCAGATTTAATGTCCCCATATCCCTGACTCTCACCACAGTGCTGTCTCGAGCTATGTGTGTGTATCCCTCACCATCCTCGCCTGGCCACAGGGAGAACATTTAAGTGAGAGGGAAAATAAAGGTTGTGTTGGTAATTAACCTCCTAGCTGTATTTACTGTATCACAGCCCTGATGGGGGCCATGTTGTTCCACCATGTTTACTGGGGGTTGATTGAATAAGTAAAGGTGTGTTGTTATTTTAATGGCCTGGCATAATCTGACAATCTGTAATATTTTGTGCTGTGATTATGAAACGGATTTCAGTGTGCTGCTAACAGCATCACTTCCTCCACTGTCTCCTCACTGGGTTTGAACCAGTGGTTTTCTAATCGCAAACACACGTGACCACCCTTCTTGACAATGTAGCAACCAGTTGTGCCACTGAAAAGGAACCTTTTTGATGGCTCCATTGGCAACATTTCAAGCTAGCTGTGGAGAGGGATGGGCAGAAATTACAAAATACAATTACAAAATACAATATATTTAAAAATACAGAAACACATTTGCAAGTAGCCAGCCCAAACAGCAACAACATTCTCAGTAAAGGTTACAAAAACCTTTTACTTGCTATGACTGTGATATGTTGTTTTTTATCTACCTTAGTTTAATGCACTGACTATAAATCACTCTGGATAATGACCAAAATGTAAATGTATACAGTATGTGAAAATGAACATACCAAAATGAACTGCAAAGCACACTGGGTATTATTATTGGCCTTTTTTGGGGGGGGGGCGGAGCTCATTATACCCAGCATGCTTTGCAATTTTTCATTTTTACATATACATTTATATTTAGTTAATTTAGCAGACACTCTTATCACACCATAGAGCCATCAGACTTCTGATACCAATGCAGGGTAAACGGGGGCCACAAAATGGTGAACCGCTATAAAAAATGGTGTAGTAAAGTATTTTGTATTTTGAAAATACAAATTACAGCTCTCGAAAGTATCTTGTTACAAAATACATTGGAGAGTAGTTCAGCCCAGTGTAATTGAAATACATGATTTACATATTTCAAATATATGTAGCAGAAATACTGCCCATCTCTGGCTGTGGAGTGAGCTTTCCACATGTTCGTTTCTCTGTTACAATTTAAATCATCCTTTTCCCCCATTATCGCTAATAGGTTGAAGAAACAATCTGTAATACTGTATGTCCTAATGTTCAATGGTAATTTTTAATAATGGTATATACCTACCTATTGATTCTTGAATAGTACAACTTATAAATAAATGCCTTATATGAGCTTAAGATAACTGTATCAAAGGGATTCAATATTTCTACAAAGACAACAACCACTGGGTAAGCCATTGAGTCAAATCCAGACACAAACCTAATAGTCCAATGCAAATGTGAAATCTTCTGTGCCGTGACCGTTAATGTACATAATGTACTTTACATTTTGAATAAGCCTTCACTTAAAGTACTGTACATCATGTGAATTTAAACTCAGTTGCTGCACACCACATACTCTTCATAATGTTTGGAATACATGCATCTGCATGTTTGAATATTGATGTATGATTCAGGGATGTTCAGCAGGTTATGACTGTCAGTCTGGAAATGCCACGATGAGCTAACACGACTGTTACTATGCAAAATGATGGATGAAACACATGTAAAATGATTGATATGTTTATTTAAGGGCTACATGCTGGAGATAATACTTGTGATACAGGCTCTCAAACCAAGCCAGGGAAAGGTGGTGTAGTTTAACAAATGGCAGATATGGTTATGCTATCTATCTATGCACAAAATGTTCCTGACAGTTTTGATCTGTTCTCTACAAAAACATATATATTTTTGGTCTTTGTCGTATAATGTGAAGAATCTCAGAGAATATGAGATTTCTATTTTTCTCTTTTCACAACACTACTTGAGAGATAGCTGTATGGAGTCTCTGCTATCCTTGAAGGGTGGTTCGCACATAAAAATAGAAAAAACTTTAGAAATTCCTTTTAGTTTTTCAAAAAAAATTTTCTTCTTGCTTTTCAGCAGACAGGGGAAACATTTCCTTAATTTGGGGTCAAAGCTACCTTTACCTGTGCAAATATTACAGTATTGTAACTCCTGTATATGGATTTTGCGGTTTCTTTAAAACAGTAGAAATTGATAAAGATATAAACACACGTCAGTACAATTTTGGACAATACTTTCTTTCCTACCTGGACAGATACACACACTATTGTAACTCTTGTTGTTGGGAACATGCTCCCCTCATAGTCATAAATATTACGCATTTCCTTCTGTTATTCTTCTGTGTGTGTCAGCTGCAAAAGTTCAAAGCTTTTGAAATATTTGCCTCCATCTCTTTGAAGAAATGTACATATTCGATGAACTGTTGAATTAAACGCAATCAGACATACAGTATGGCTGCGTTTGCACAACAAAGAGGGAAACTGTTGTGCACAGAGTTAATATATACTATTCATAAAAATGAAAAGTGCAAGTTTAACGTTATTATTCTGTATTGTTCATGATAAAGGAGTAATACTTAACAGATCTCTCACATAACACAGCCAGTGGTGCAACCCAGAAAAGTTATTTGTAAGTTAAAAGGATCGTTGACAGTTGCAGCCTGATTTGTTATACGTTAGAATTAGTATTAGTACTTAAATAGGATTTGTCTCTGCATTCTTCAGATTCCTTTAACATACCAAAAATACCATCAACATACCAAAGGCTTGAGTTTTGGGTAGGGTTGTCAATCTAATTAGCATAATATAAAAATCATCATCAAAATCTGTCTGTTTAAGCCAGAGATATCTGCATCTACCGACGTCGGCCTTACTCATCTGCGGTGGAAGGTGGCAGAGCTACAGAGGTGTTTGTCAGACCAGGAGACATCCCGAAAATCATTATTCTCAGGAAAATGTCTGTAGCGTCCGAACGGTTTGGGCTATGAACTAATATCACCCCTCTCCATTTTGCTGTACGACCCCCACAAGCCCCACGGGACTCATCTGAAGTTGATACCGCAGATGTGCCAATTTCTGTCTGTAGCATCCAAACGGTTTGGGCTAAAAACTAATTTAACCCCACTATGGAAAGTGGAGACTCTCACAAACACGATGGTGTTCTCCATTTTGCTCTATGGCCTCCACAAGTGTCATGCAACTCATCTGAAGGTAACCCGGTACCGGTTTTAAAAATGTGTAGAAGTATGGAAGTAGTTTTGTGCCAAAAAAGGGGTTAAATATCAGTAAACATGTTTTACAAATTAATTTTTTGAGCTTTCTTAAATATCTCAGATATAGGACAAACACTATAAAACATACTTCCTTTTGATTTTTTTTTTTTACTATCTGATTTGCCATCAATTAATTTGATATTCAATGTGATTCTATGGGCTAATATCAATAAGGCCAAATTCAACGTTTCATCAAATAATTTTGTAATAATTTTGTAAAGCAAACTTGTCCTTGATATGACCATCTTAAAATAATGCCATATATTAGCCTAGTAGAAACCCAGCCCCGGGCTCTTAGTCTCTAGGGGGAACCATCTTGGATCAAGTTGACTTGTGCTACACAGCACCGAAGGCCAGAGTGAAACGTACAGTACAATGCTCAGAGCGCGCACACACACACACACACACACACACACACACACACACACACACACACACACACACACACACACACACACACACACACACACACACACACACACAAATCAATCCATTCCTCTTCGCTTGGTGTTGTTTGTCCCTGCATTATTTGGGGTGTGAATGGAATGGTTGGTGGTTGGTGCTGTCTCCATGGCAGATGGGTGGGCACAGCTGGCGTTCCCTAATGCCACAGGAGCTGGTGCCAGTGGATCCGGATGCGGCTGGATGCAGGGGCCTAATGTATGCCTGCACACAAACACCAACAGCAGGGACGGAAAACCCCCCAATCCTGTTGTTTTTATGGTAACTTACCGGCAGCCAGTTACCTGTAAGTTACTTTAAAAAAAGGTACATTATGTTACTGTAAATTCCAAATAAACTTTGTTGGTTTAACAGTACATTACTGTGAACTTAACCATATGGTGGGGGGGACCATGTGTGTGTATGTGTATGTGTGTATTGCAAATGAAAGGGGTGCCAGGGTACGTCAGGCCTGGTTGATTGAATGGCTTGGCTAAGTGGCCAGGTGAATCACATCGTTTCTCTGTGCCCACTCAGTGGACCAGCTGGCACCCCACAGATCTCTTGCCCCCCTTTCCTGGCACTCTCCCCCACCCCAGGCCCCTCTCCTAGCTTTTAACACCAGTGGGTCAGCCCAAAAGCCTAATTTTACTGGTGATCATCAAACCCAACACCCAATCTCCACTTTGATCCAGTAGATAGTCATGCCCATGCCACCCAACCACCCACAGGGCCCACAGAGCCGGGCTGCTGGATTTATGCTAATCATGTAATTGACAACATGAACAGATAGCATGTGATTAGCCATGATTCAATGTGACACGTATGTTAATGTGGAAAATAACATATTCAACTGAAGATGACATGCAATGCTAACAAACGTGAAATCAGGTTTGAGGCCACCGAGGCGGCAGGTTTGGCACCAGAATCAGAATCACCTTTATTCGTCAAGTACATTGACATGTACCAGGAATTTGACCTGGTAAAATGGAACTGGCACAATAAACAGAATGTACACAATACACTATAAAATAAGCATTTGCAATGTGCAATGGCGGAGATATATACACCGCAAATTTGCTAGTGTTAAAATCTCAGTGTTGAGTTAAAAAGTGTTGAGTGTTCGGAAAGTATTCAGACCCCTTGACTTTTTCCACATTTTGTTACGTTACAGCTTTATTCTGAAATGGATTAAATAGTTTTTTCCCCTTCATCAATCTCCACACAATACCCCATTGACAAAGCAAAAACAGGTTTTTAGCAATTTTTGCAAATGTATTGAAAATAACAACCTGAAATCTCACATTTACATAAGTATTCAGACCCTTTACACAGTACATTGATGAAGCACCTTTGGCAGTGATTACAGCCTCGAGTCTTCTTGGGTATGATGCTACAAGCTTGGCACACCTGTATTTGGGGAGTTTCTCCCATTCTTCTCTGCAGATCCTCTTAAGCTCTGTCAGGTTGGATGAGGAGCGTCGCTGCACAGATATTTTCAGGTCTCTCCGGAGATGTTCAATCGTGTTCAAATCTGGGCTCTGGCTGGGCCACTCAAGGACATCCAGAGACTTGTCCCGAAGCCACTCCTGCGTTGTCTTGGCTGTGTGCTTCGGGTCGTTGTCCTGTTGGAAGGTGAACCTTTGCCCCAGTCTGAGGTCCTGAGTGCTCTGGAGCAGGTTTTCATCAAGGATCTCTCTGTACTTTAACCCGTTCATCTTTCCCTCGATCCTGACTAGTCTCCCAGTCCCTGCAGCTGAAAAACATCCCCACAGCATGATGCTGCCACCACCATGCTGCCACCAAAAAGGCCATTCTTGAACATTGGGTGAGACAATCTTACTAATTTGCTAGAGAACCAGTTCGGATTTAAGTATAACTTTTGTATGACTGAAGCTTTTAGTGATAGGTCTAATGCTTTAATATTTAATAATTTTACATTTACATTTTAGTCATTTAGCAGACAATCTTATCCAGAGCGACTTACAGTTAGTGAGTGCATACATTTTCATTTATGTCCTCCGAATTCATATTAATTATATAAATAGGCCCGTTTAATTTTGTCTGGCTTGCCGTTCCTAATAAAATTGAATATTTTCTTCTCATATAATTTAAAAAACTGTTCGCTAGGCGTAGGCAAGACCAAAAGCAAATAGGTAAACTGGGATAATACTAAAGAGTTAGTCAAGGTGATTTTTCCACAAATTTACAGGTATTTACCTTTCCATGGTAGCAAGATCTTATCTATTTTTGCTAACTTTCTATTGAAATGTATTGGAGAGAGATCATTTATTTCATTTGGGATATGTATTCCGAGTATATCCACCTCATCATCAGACCATTTTACTGGTAAACTACATGGTAATGTAAAATTATAATTTTTTAGTGTCCAATACATAATATAGTACATTTATTATAATTTGGTTGTAATCCAGAGAGGTTAGAAATATATCTAGATCCTCTATGAGGCTGTGGAGGGATTCAAGTTGTGGATTTAAAAGAAAACACGAGTCATCAGCGAACAATGACACCTTTGTTTTAAAGCCCTGGATTTCTAATCCTTTGATATTATTGTTGGATCTGATTTTAATAGCTAACATCTCGATGGCCATAATAAATAGATATGCCGATAGTGGACAATCTTGCTTCACTCCTCTTGACAGTTTAAAACTTTCTGAGAAATAGCTATTATTTACTATTTTACACCTAGGGTTACTATACATGATTTTAACCCATTTTATAAGAGATTCTCCAAAATTGAAATGCTCCAGGCATTTTTATATAAACCCCAGTTGTACTTTATCAAATGCCTTTTCGAAGTCTGCTATGAATAGCAGGCCTGGTTTGCCATATTTTTCATAGTGTTCTATTGTTTCCAGTACTTGACTTATATTATCTCCAATGTATCTTCCATGTAAAAAACCTGTCTGATTAGAATGAATAATGTCCGACAATACCTTTTTAATTCTATGAGCTATACATTTTGCTAGAATTTTTGCATCAAAACACTGAAGTGTAAGGGGCCTCCAATTTTTTCAATGGACTGGATCTTTGTATTTTCCACTTGTATTCTGTTTCAGTAATAATGAAATCAGACCTTCTTGAGTGTCTGATAATCTAACATTTACATAGGAGTGGTTAAAACATGCTAATAACGGTCCTCTGAGTATATCAAAAAAGGTTTGGTATACCTCGACTGGTATGCCATCCAACCCTGGAGTTTTCCCAGACTTAAAGTCTTTAATTGCATCCAGAAGTTCTTCCTCTGTAATTTCACCTTCACATGAGTCTTTCTGTATGGCTGTTAATTTTACATTATCAATATAAAAAATCTCTACAATTAGCTTCAGTTAGAGGAGATGGAGGCAACTGAAATGAAAACATATGCTTAAAGTACTTTGTTTCCTCCTTCAAAATATAATTTGGTGAATCATGGGTGACGCCGTCATTTGTAACCAGTTTCAGTAAATTCTTTTTGGAAGCATTCCTATGCTGAAGATTAAAAAATAATTTGGTGCATTTTTCCCGATATTCCATCCAGTTTGCTTTATTTTTATAATATACTGTATTACACTTGATCTTTCTTGAATAAGTTTCTCCATTTCTTTTTGTTTTTCCTCTAATTTATTCTGAGCCCCTATGTTACAGTTTTTATTGCTATCTAGCTCTTCTGTTAGACCTATTTCCTTTGTTAATATGGACTCTTTTGACGTAAATTGCTTTTGTTTTCAAGATGAGTACTGCATTGCATGGCCTCTAAAGGCAAATTTAAAGGTGTCCCATACAATAAGGGGATTTGCTGTACCTACAGTGGGGGAAAAAAGTATTTAGTCAGCCACCAATTGTGCAAGTTCTCCCACTTAAAAAGATGAGAGAGGCCTGTAATTTTCATCATAGGTATACGTCAACTATGACAGACAAAATTAGAAAAAAAAAATCCAGAAAATCTCATTGTAGGATTTTTAATTACATTTACGTCATTTAGCAGACACTCTTATCCAGAGCGACTTACAGGAGCAATTAGGGTTAAGTGCCTTGCTCAAGGGCACATCGACAGATTTTTCACCTAGTCGGCTCGGGGATTAGAACCAGTGACCTTTCGGTTACTGGCACAACGCTCTTAACCACTAAGCTACCTGCCACCCCATAATTTATTTCCAAATTATGGTGGAAAATAAGTATTTGGTCAATAACAAAAGTTTCTCAATACTTTGTTATGTACCCTTTGTTGGCAATGACACAGGTCAAATGTTTTCTGTAAGTCTTCACAAGGTTTTCACACACTGTTGCTGGTATTTTGGCCCATTCCTCCATGCAGATCTCCTCTAGAGCAGTGATGTTTTGGGGCTGTCGCTAGGCAACACAGACTTTCAACTTCCTCCAAAGATTTTCTATGGGGTTGAGATCTGGAGACTGGCTAGGCCACTCCAGGACCTTGAAATGCTTCTTACGAAGCCACTCCTTCGTTGCCCGGGCGGTGTGTTTGGGATCATTGTCATGCTGAAATACCCAGCCACGTTTCATCTTCAATGCCCTTGCTGATGGAAGGAGGTTTTCACTCAAAATCTCACGATACATGGCCCCATTCATTCTTTCCTTTACACGGATCAGTCGTCCTGGTCCCTTTGCAGAAAAACAGCCCCAAAGCATGATGTTTCCACCCCCATGCTTCACAGTAGGTATGGTGTTCTTTGGATGCAACTCAGCATTCTTTGTCCTCCAAACACGACGAGTTGAGTTTTTACCAAAAAGTTCTATTTTGGTTTCATCTGACCATATGACATTCTCCCAATCCTCTTCTGGATCATCCAAATGCACTCTAGCAAACTTCAGACGGGCCTGGACATGTACTGGCTTAAGCAGGGAGACACGTCTGGCACTGCAGGATTTGAGTCCCTGGCGGCGTAGTGTGTTACTGATGGTAGGCTTTGTTACTTTGGTCTCAGCTCTCTGCAGGTCATTCACTAGATCCCCCCGTGTGGTTCTGGGATTTTTGCTCACCGTTCTTGTGATCATTTTGACCCCACGGGGTGAGATCTTGCGTGGAGCCCCAGATCGAGGGAGATTATCAGTGGTCTTGTATGTCTTCCATTTCCTAATAATTGCTCCCACAGTTGATTTCTTCAAACCAAGCTGCTTACCTATTGCAGATTCAGTCTTCCCAGCCTGGTGCAGGTCTACAATTTTGTTTCTGGTGTCCTTTGACAGCTCTTTGGTCTTGGCCATAGTGGAATTTGGAGTGTGACTGTTTGAGGTTGTGGACAGGTGTCTTTTATACTGATAACAAGTTCAAACAGGTGCCATTAATACAGGTAACGAGTGGAGGACAGAGGAGCCTCTTAAAGAAGAAGTTACAGGTCTGTGAGAGCCAGAAATCTTGCTTATTTGTAGGTGACCAAATACTTATTTTCCACCATAATTTGCAAATAAATTCATAAAAAATCCTACAATGTGATTTTCTGGAGAAAAAAAATCTCAATTTGTCTGTCATAGTTGACGTGTACCTATGATGAAAATTACAGGCCTCTCTCATCTTTTTAAGTGGGAGAACTTGCACAATTGGTGGCTGACTAAATACTTTTTTTCCCCACTGTATGTTATGTCGGACAAAATCAGTTATGAATTCCTCTGTCCTAGTTAAAAACAAGTTATCATCCAATAGACTTTGATTAAATTTCCAATATCCTTGCCCAGTTGGAAATTCAGTAAAAGTAAGGTATATGCCAATTATATGATGGTCCGACCGCATTCTGTCCCCTATCAACACTTTTTAAACTTTTGGTGCCAATGAGAATGACATAAGAAAGAAGTAGCTAGCTTGATTGAGTCTCCGCCATGTATTTCTCACTAGATCAGGATATTTAAGCCTCCATATATCTACTAGTTCTAATGTATCCATGACATTCATGATTTCCTTAAGAGCATGAGGGTGATTGTTTGTAGTGTGATTTCCTTTACGGTCCATTGAGCTATTTAAAACGGTATTATAATCTCCCACAATCATAATATAGTCTTGATGTTAGGTTGGGTGGGGGACTCAGGTGCAGAGACGGACACACGGACAAAGAGAGTAAAATTAGGATGTAGTTTATTCAACGTGTGTAGGCAGAGGTAAGTAGTCAGGGTGGAATAGCTTCAGGCTGGGGTAGGAGCTGAGTGGAGTGGAGAGCCAGTAGTCCTGAGAGCTGGATAACGAGGATATCAGGCAACAGAGGAGCAGGTAGCGGCGTGGGAGTGGCAGGCAGGCAGGCAGGCAAGCAGGCAGCAGGAACAGACGAGATCTGGTCGAAGGAGAGACAGGTTACAAAACGTGGCAGGAACAACAATAATACTGAGAGAGTACAACTACACTGAGAGTGCTGTACGGGCCAAGTTACCACTGGAAGTGTAGGAACGAACTGGCGCTGGAGAGGTGTCCAGCCCGGGTAGATATCTGCTGCTTGATTGGTGCCAATGAGCTGCAGCTTGATGTAACTGCTCTGGTGATAGAATGGCCACGCCCGCTGACCTAGAACCACTGACTGCACAGCAGGGGGAGACAGACACAAAACAACACACACAGGGGAGAAAAGGGAAAGGAACACCAACAGGAACAGGACCAACAGAGCCGGACCGTAACAGTACCCCCCCCTCAACGGGCGCCACCCGGCGACCCACCCGGCTTGTCAGGGTGGTCCCTATGGAAGTCATTCAGGATCCAGAATAAAACGTCTGGGAATCCAGGACCTCTCCTCGGGACCGTATCCCTCCCAGTCCACCAGGTACTGAAGCCCTCTACCACGCCTTCGGACGTCCAGCAGTCTCCGAACCGTGTAGGCTGGATGGTCGTCAATAATGCGCGGTGGCGGAGGGGGATCCACCGGCGGACACAAAGGACTGGAGGAGACCATCTTCAGCTGGGACACGTGAAATGTGGGATGGACCCAAATATCGGGGCGACAGTTTACGGGAGTCAGTGCGCAGGGGAATGTTGCTGGAGGAGAGCCAGACACGCTGACCAGGCTGGAACTGTGGAGCGACTACCCTGTGCCTGTCCGCCACCCTCTTATTCCTCTCTTCTGTCCGTAGAAGGGCCTCACGGGTGTCCACCCACACCTTGCGGCAGCGACGAAGGTTATCCTGAACTGACGGGACGGTTAACTCCTTTTCCTGAGACGGGAACAATGGCGGTTGGTACCCCAAAGCCGCCTCAAAGGGTGAAAGGCCGGTGGCAGATGAGGTGAGGGAATTGTGGGCATATTCGACCCACGGGAGGTGTTTGGCCCAGGTGGACGGGTTCTGGGATGTCACACAGCGTAGAGCAGCCTCCAGGTCCTGATTGGTCCTCTCAGTCTGGCCATTGGACTGGGGATGGAACCCTGAAGAGAGACTGACAGAGGCACCCAGAGCAGAACAAAACTCCTTCCATACCCGAGAAATGAACTGTGGACCTCTATCGGACACTATGTCCACAGGTATTCCATGGGGACGGAATACATGTAGGACAAAGAGGTCGGCCGTCTCACTGGCAGACGGTAATTTTGGTAATGCAACAAAATGGGCAGATTTAGAGAATCTGTCCACGATGGTGAGTATGGTGTCATTACCCTCAGACATAGGAAGTCCAGTGACGAAGTCCAAGGCCACGTGAGACCAAGGACGACTCGGGACTGGGAGAGGCCGCAGCAGGCCCGAAGGAGCCCGGTGGGAAGCCTTATTTTGGGCACAGATGGAGCAGGCCGCCACGTACTCCCGGACGTCAGTCTCGACGGATGGCCACCAAAAGTGCCTCTTCAGTAGCGACAGTGTACGGTTCATACCAGGGTGGCAGGAGAAGCGCGAGGTGTGGATCCAGTTGAGCACTTGCGGCCGCACTGCTGCGGGAACATAGAGAAGGTCGGGGGGGCCATCGGTCGGTCCAGGTTCCGACTCTTGTGCCGATCGGACGAGGGACTCGATTTCCCAGTGAACCGCCGCCACCAAACAGGAAGCGGGCAGAACAGGTTCAGGATTGCTGGAGTCTTCATTGTCTGTAAACTCAGCCAGGTCCAAGTACTCCTCAGGGACTGAAGAGAGGTCTGGGGTTTTGACAGGGGAAGCAGGGGAACCTACCGAGGGCGGAATAGCCGACCCAAGGCAAGCAGAATGGCAGTGAGTGCTCCAACTGTGTATCTTGTGGTTTTGCCAGTCAATATGGGGGTTGTGAAGGCGAAGCCAAGGGAAACCGAGGATAAGGGGGGAGTCCGAGGAGGAGACTACTTTAAACTGGATGGTTTCTTTGTGATTACCGGACAGCATGAGAGAAACGGGGACAGTTTGGTGGGTGATGTTGCCAAACTGACGGCCGTCTATAGCGGTTACTGTTATAGGCTTAGGCAGGGGCTTAACAGGGATCTCAGCCTGAGTGACCAGGTTAACGTCAACAAAATTATCCTCAGCACCAGAGTCAATGAGAGCAGCTAATGGGAGAGACAGATTCCTGAACTGGACTGTAGCTGGGATAACTAGACGGGGTGCTGTGGGCATTGAGTCAGGTGTAGCACTCGCAAGTACGCCCACTTTTACCTGCGAGCTTTGTCTTCTTGGGCGAACCGGACAGTTAATCAGGAAATGAGTGCGGTCCCCACAGTACATGCACTCACCAACCCGCATGCGCCGTTCCTTTTCGGCAGGGGACAGACGAGCACGGCCCAGCTGCATGGGCTCGTCTAGTTCCATGGAGGGATCCGCTGAGGTGTGTGGTCGGTGTCCGAGTGGTGATGTAGCTCGGGTTGCAGAAAGCGAGGGAGCCCCGCCTGCGGTGTGGCCCCGACCGCCCCCCTCCTGTCTCCTCTCCCGTAGCCTGTTGTCTATTCGTGTAGCAAGGGAAACGAGAACATGAAGGTTAGCAGGCTCTTCACGAACAGCTAGTTCATCCTTAATCGTGTCACTTAACCCGTGAACAAACGCTCCCTGAAGAGCTTCGTCATTCCACTTGGAATCGGCTGCCAAGGTCCAAAAATCAATGGCGTATTCAGCCACGCTACCCGTGCCCTGTCGTAGCTCCAACAGTCTCTTTGTGGCGGTCCCGGCATGGTCCGGGTGATCAAACACAACTTTTAATTGAGAGGAAAAATCGTCAAACGACAGGCTGGCAATCTGCTGAGTAGAACAAGCCGCTTCTGCCCACATCAAAGCTTTGCCCCTCATTAACCCCAGTGCGTAATGTACCTTTGAGGATTCCGTGGAGAAAGACAGGGGCTTCTGTTGGAACACCAAGCGACACTGAAGCAGGAAACCACGGCATTTGTTCAGATCCCCGGTGAAAGGTTCGGGTGCGGTTGTAGGGGGTTCCCGAAGGGCAGGAGCGGAAGCCGAGCCTGGAGCCACTGTAGGAGGAACAGGCGGAGGAGAAGCAGAGGGAGAAAGGGTAGTGAGTGTTACCAGGTTAACTACCTGAGAGGTGAGATGAGATACTTGATCCAACAACTGCTGGTTGTTATCCAATAGCATCCGGATGAGTTGGTCGTGTTGTCCCAATAGTACTCCTTGTGAATGGAGGGCGTGTTGTACGCCATCCTCCGTTGTTTCATGTGGCATCTCTGCTGAGTCCATGTTTGGGCCAGTTCGTTCTGTTAGGTTGGGTGGGGGACTCAGGTGCAGAGACGGACACACGGACAAAGAGAGTAAAATTAGGATGTAGTTTATTCAACGTGTGTAGGCAGAGGTAAGTAGTCAGGGTGGAATAGCTTCAGGCTGGGGTAGGAGCTGAGTGGAGTGGAGAGCCAGTAGTCCTGAGAGCTGGATAACGAGGATATCAGGCAACAGAGGAGCAGGTAGCGGCGTGGGAGTGGCAGGCAGGCAGGCAGGCAAGCAGGCAGCAGGAACAGACGAGATCTGGTCGAAGGAGAGACAGGTTACAAAACGTGGCAGGAACAACAATAATACTGAGAGAGTACAACTACACTGAGAGTGCTGTACGGGCCAAGTTACCACTGGAAGTGTAGGAACGAACTGGCGCTGGAGAGGTGTCCAGCCCGGGTAGATATCTGCTGCTTGATTGGTGCCAATGAGCTGCAGCTTGATGTAACTGCTCTGGTGATAGAATGGCCACGCCCGCTGACCTAGAACCACTGACTGCACAGCAGGGGGAGACAGACACAAAACAACACACACAGGGGAGAAAAGGGAAAGGAACACCAACAGGAACAGGACCAACAGAGCCGGACCGTAACACTTGAATTGCTTGCAGGGTTGATCATTTATTATATATATTGTCAAAGAAGTGTGGATCATCATTATTTGGTCCGTAAAGGTTAATGAGCCATATCTGTTTATGGTCCAATAACATATTTAAAATAATTCATCTACCTTGCGTATCTGTTTGGAAAATTTGCACATTCGGATCGAAATTATGGGAAATATATTTGCCCCCCCCCCCCCATTCCTTTTTCCACTCAACTTCATCTAGAATTGTTGAATGAGTTTCCTGTAAACAATAGATATTATATTCCTTCTCTTTGAGCCATGTAAATATTGTTCTTCATTTGTTATTATCTGCTAAGCCATTACAATTATAACTGGCTATACTTATTTCACCATATACCATAATTAGATACAAGTTTCAATACTATTTTTCATTATATATGTTTGTAAATTTACCCATAAAAAATACCATAGTGATTGAGTGTCCATATAGCTGTACCATGATATTTGCATTGCTACTAAGTAACCCTCCAATTGTTCTCCACTAATTCCCCCGCTAAAGCCCCTACCCGTACCAACTTGGGCCGTCATCCCAGTGATCGGCATACCACCCCCGTCCCTCCGGATCCCTAGGGCCACGAGAGGCCAGGACTCATCCATCGGAAACAGCACACAGTGCCACCCACAAAACAGAAGCAGGTCAATCGCTAAAAAGCATTTCCAATGCTCTCACCTCAATATATATATATATATAGCTATTTAAAAATATATATCTATTCAAATATCTTATTTTCCAGCATTATCAATTAATATGCGTAATAATGTCGGCAGTTCATGCGTAGGATTTTAACCTATAACCCAGATTGCCATTGTATTACATTACATTTTTGACAAGCAATTATTATTTTAGCAAACAATTATTGTGGTTCATCCTATATTCTCCCTAACATCCTTACCCCCCTTGCAACAGATGTGGGATAAATACACACGCACATACTCTAACACACTCAACCCCTTTCCTCCACAATCAACCATAAAATCAGATGCTCAACGGTTGTTACATCCCAGACCCCAACTCAAGAAAGGACCTGATTTACGAATGCATATACGAATGCATATACAGTTACAGCTGTTTGAGAAAGCATGCAAGATTGAGCAGAAATTGACAACAATGTGAGATTTGATTAATCTATTTAATCTATGTCAAGTCCTAGGTGATGGAGATCAGATCCACCCTCTTCACCTGAGACACAAACACTCTGGTCCCCCATTGTAAACATTTTCCCCAAGCATCTCCGTGCAGTCAGACCTTTGATTATTTTGTGCCACCTGGGCCACAATGATAAGCCCCCTCTCTGATTGTCCGAGTGTGACCCCCTCCCCATGGGTTACTGCAGCCAGTGTTGCCAGCACTGCCACTACCTGGGTGGGGGTACCCCACCGGAATCCCCACCGTCTAGGTACAAGGTCGTCAAGGTTCTCATTAGCAGCTTTGAGAATTTCCTTGTATATTATGCTCTCCCTTCAGGGGGCTCTGGCTTTGTAGGATCAACCCTGCCAGGCAGGCTCAGAATCTTGAGGAGGCAGTGCTGCTCAAGTAGGTCTCTGACCGCATTTATTTTTATTTTGGCTGCATATAGTCAACTCACAGCAGGTCCATAAAACAGATGGGGACTCTTTGGTGTATGGGTCGCTCAGTTGGGTGTCTATGATATAGGATTGGGGATCGTTCCATCATGATGGGACAATAAAAAAATATATTATATGTATACTTTATTTTAAAATGTATATCCCTCATCTGCACAAAATTGAAAGCTCTCTCTCACAACCCCTGCTCACAGACACACATTGGTTCTGGGATATGCAACCATTTCCTTTCTCAATCACTTAAATCAAACACACTTATTTAAACACAAAAACGCACACCACACCTTCCATCACAATTAATCCACACATACCCACATACTGTGCCTTCTATGTCTTCTGTTTGCTATGTTTTTATCTCCACTATGTTGATTGAGTACTTGTGTTCTAATTTAGTTGTATTTGAAAATGTATTATTTTGCTTGTTATCTTTTCTTGTAATACCGTCTTTTCCCTTTATAAAATACTATACCTATCTATAAATGTGCTTTATTATTACAAACCCTACCATGGCTAGTATTGGGTGTTCCATTATTCGACTCCTCTATTAGAACTTTCAGAATAGCCATAGAGTAGTCATTATTTTTTTTTTATCTGCTTTAATCTTGCAGATAGATTGTAACTTCCATCAATGTAATTGTCTGCATCACTTCCAATCCCCCATATGTTTTTTTTCATTTTTTTCTCGCATATATATATATATATATATATACACATACACACATACATATACGTATATACATACATATATATACATACACACATACATATACGTATATACATACATATATATACATACATATCCTTTAAAAATCTATATATTTCCCTTTATTACTTTCCAACCCCACCATCCCTTCCCTAATTGGAGTAAACTAGTGAACAACAATGCTTAGGCCTCTACTTCATGCTTATACATACCATATACATTTTATGGACACAGTCAATAATTCTATTTTGTTTGTTTTTACTCCTGAACTTCCTTTTCATGATGTCCATCTGGTATGCTTCTATATGCCATAGCTTTCTAACTGTGCTCTTTTACAAAAGCTCACAATATATAACCTATATGCGTATTATGGACACAGCATGTCTTACACTAGTTATCTTGTTGTTATTAATTGTTGTTATTAGTCCCATCCTTCAGCTCCATTCAACACCTCCCATCTATCTCTTAACACCATCCATCATACACAAAACAAAAAAAAAATATGCACGCATGACTGTAAGTCGCTTTGGATAAAAGCGTCTGCTAAATGGCATATTATTATTATTATTATCCATATTGGATTTATATTTGCCATATATTTTTCAACTGTACTGTGATGTTTTACAAAAGTTCTGAACCTTTCTATTCTCATTGTTTCTACAGTTTATTAATTGAAAATAAACATTTTTGCTAAAAGTATTATTATATTATTGATCGATTGACTATGACTTCTCAGATCACCCAGTAGTGCTATCTGCAGGGTCAGCTCCATGCAAATATTGCAATCCTTCAGCCATTCCTGGACCTGTGTCCAGAAACAAGCTACAAATGGACAGTACCAAAACAAATGATCTAATGATTCTGTCTCTTCACAGCCAAATCTGCAGAGCTAGGAAGATTGTATCCCCCATACAAATAACATTCTATTGGTAGCAAGAATTTTATATAATAATTTAAATAGAAAATGGAATGGATCAGTACGTCAAAAATCTCTTCCCAACTATTTTGCAATCTATATGGGACAGCTGTCAATCTTTTGGAATAGTCTTTGTGTCACGGAACATTTGGTTGTCAATATACAGTTTATCGACAACAAGAGCAATACGCTTCCCTTTTGATCTATTTTCCTTGAAGATTGGGTACAGAACTTTGCGCCGTTCTGCAATCTCCCTCGGGAACGGATCATTCATGCCTATTTTCGTGCCAGCAAGTATTTTACCTTGGCTTTTAACCATTATTTTATTCTTAAAAAGAGCAAATTTGGCAACGATTGGACGCTCATATCTCTGTCCTCTTTGTCCGAAATGGTGTACACATTCGAGTTGGATTTTTTTGAAAGCCTCGAGTGGAATTTGAAGCGCTGTAAGCAAGAAGTCCTTCATTATTTTTTCTGTAATCTCTCCCTCTTTTTCCTGAATACCCGTAAGTACTAGATTTTCTCTCATCAATCTAGTTTGTATGTCTAGTAAGGCTTCTCTCAGAAAGTCGTTCTCCTTTTTAAGTTCCTTAACGTCTTTTTTGTATCGCTCTCCATTATCGCAGCTTTTCCGTCACTCATTTCAAGACTCTTTTACATCGTTACTGACCAACTCTAGTATGCCTAGTTTGTCATTTATCGACATCAACAAGTCGCTTTCCACACTTACCAGTCCCAGTGGTGAAAAGCATCAATCATCTGTATCAGTTGAGGAGTCGCGTTTTCTCTTGGAGATTGATTCTCCTCGTTTATCTTCCGTCATGTTTGGGTGTTGCGTGTTGTTGTAATATCTGTCGATAAATTTCTCTAGCCTTATAATTTGTTTTGTGTTATTATCCAGATTGAATGTTATTACCCTCGAATATATGAAATGTTAATATTTAGTATAACTTACTGATATTGAATATTATGTTTTTATCTTTAGGTGATTTTTACCGCTGTGTATTCAAGACGCCATCTTGTATACCTGCCCTCTACCGGCCCTCTCCCCTCAGTCTCAGAAGCATGCAGCTCACCTCGGACTGCCACGCAGAAGAAATTAGTCCCTACATTCATTAATTTATCATAGCAATCAGTCCAACTTAACATCCTTTCATCCCTTCATACTTTCATACATTAGGTCTTCGATGCCTGTATCCTTACTTTATTTATCTATCCTATTTATCTCTCTATCATAACAATACATTCATTGCACTATAACAGTGACAAACGGTGCCCACAAACTGTTAGGGTCAACATAACGCTGTCCCGACAGCGGAGCTTTCCTTTCAGCACCATGGAGTGAATCCTTACCACTGCTACACCTGGCTATCAGCGGAGCCTCGTCTGGTAGCGAAACAGTTCATTCAGCCTAATTTACTGCCTTTTCAAAAACCATAGCTGATATGGCTGACTTGCTTAAATAAGGTTTCTACTGACTCCTTGTGGATTTGTGTAACTCGATAAGAACTGCATTCTCCTTCAATAATAACGAATGCTGACATGAGTTTTGACTTTTGAACCATTCACAAACATTATTACATTTATGTTCATTAACACTTCGCTCTTAGTATAAGCAAGTGCAAGCAATTGAGCTGCGATGAGGTAGGCCTTCGTTCAGCACTTTCAAAATGGACACCGACAGAAATTCAGATAGATGTTGGTTCAGATAAATTCAGCAAGATGTTGAGGCCTTAACTTTCCTCTTCTTTAAGTCACCACACAGAGGGCGAGAGAGAGCGACGCGTTAGCCTACCTTTTGAAGTATTTTATTAGTCTATGTGGTCTACAAAGGAAGGAAAATACAATCACGAGGATCCACTTTTATAGACAATATACCAACGCACAGACATGCACAGACAGCGCATTCCACAAACAAAACAACCCTCGCAATATAAATTAGAATTACATGGGTCTATTACTGAATTTGAATGGGAAGAGACTGTCACTGGCAAACATGGTTACAGACCCAACAACATTATATAGTATCCCCTCCTTGTGGAGAAAAGCACATGAGCTAATTATAATCCACATAGTAAACAAAACAATGAAACAATGCATCATTCCAACATTGCCTAAAATGATGAATAAGATACTAATGATATAGACCCATATAAGCAATATTACAATTGAGATGTACAAACTATGGGAGAATGATGAGCAGATAAGTGGCAAGCCGTAATTTCGATTAAGACATTAATGAGCGAGCTAAGACGGACGTAGTCGATAGGCCTATGCCTATTTGTTCAGCACTTTTGAAATGGTCAGCGACATAATTCTGAACATGGGCCGTTCTTACAGTATTCTCCCTGTACACCAAGTCAGAACGGTAGGATAAATAACAGGGGTATATAAACAGACAATATTAAATTATTACATTTATCTAAAACAGGCTATAGGCTACATGTGCACCACCAAGTCAGAACAGTAGGCTAAGTTATGAGGGGGGAAAGGGACCAAATTATTAGGGTGAGACACATGGGCTACTAACAGCTTACGACAGATCATACACTTAGTATTACTTTCTTAGCTAAAGTGAACATATCCTGAAATATTACATCACTTATGCAGCAGTATACTGTACATGACACATTTTTGGACTCACCATTGTTGTGCTGTGCTCACTTGAACAGGAAGCTGGCACGGTGATCCTTCTTGTAGGCAAACTTTGTCATCAAACTTCATCATCAAAACCTGGCATCTCTGGATTTATGGTGCTTTCAAGACAACGGTGAACTTGGGAAAAAAACAGTGTCGAATCATGACGTCAGTGATCTTCAGGCCGGAAAGTCGGAGCTCTAAAAAGAGACCAGAGTTCCCGACATTTTCTGTTGTTGTCTTCCGTAGTTTTTCTCTTTTTGTCAATTTTGTTGGTTGTTGGCGCATTGGGGGACGGTGGCATGGGGGCGGGGGGGACAACTGTGTGTGGGGTCTCGGATGGTTAGGACGATAGGTCGCTGGTCCGGCTCCCCGATTTGACTTGGTGGGAGATCTGTTCGATGTGCCCCTGGGCAGGGTGCTTGACCCTGGTTGCTCATGTGGGTCACTCTGGACGGGAGTGTCTACTAGATGACTGAATGTAATGTAAATGTTGAGATGCTTCACTGCATGTAGATTGTATGTTTTCATATTCAAAAAATAATAATTCAAAAAAAACTATCGCTGTCACTAACAAATATTGTCATGGGTTGTAACTCTACAATTAACTCAAAAGACAAGGCACTATGTGAAATATTTGAGTAGGGCTTTACACTAAGCAGGGATGGGCATAAATTACAAAATACAATTATAAAATACCATAAAGATCAATGTATTGAAATAAACTACAAAATACTTGTATTTTGAAATGTATTTTATTACAATACACGTATTTTGTATTTTAAAATACAGAAATACATTTGCAAGTAGCCGGCCCGAACAGCAAAAACCTTCTCAGTAATGGTTACAGAAACGTTACTTGCTATGACTGTGATATCTTGTTGTTTATCTACCTTACTTGAATGCACTGACTGTAAGTCAGTCTGCATAATAGTGTCTGCTAAATTACCTAAATGTTTATGTGGAAATGAACATACCAAAATGAACTGCAAAGCACACTGGGTATTATTATTGGCCTTGTTTATGGGTCATGTCTGGATAGGATACAGCTTAACCTAATTATCCTTACCTGCTACGTTAATTCTCCTAAACCTGCTACGAAAAGTCAATTTTGACAAAAGCTGAATCGCTTCTAGACAATTGTCCATTTTTACATACACATTTATATTTAGTTCATTTAGCAAATGTTCTTATCACACCAGGGTGCCATCAGACTTCTGATACCAATGCATGGTGAAAAAGGTCCACAAAATGGTGAACCGCTATAACAATTTTTATAGAAAACACAAATTACAGCTCTCAAAATTATCTTGTTCCAAAATACATTGGAGTGAAGTTCAGCCCAGTGTAATATAATTGACAAAATACTCAGAAGTAATTTAAATACGTAACAGAAATACTGCCCATCTCTGACACTTAGCAGTGTGCTAATTTAACACTGTTTCGGTGTGTATATCTGTCCACTGACTCCACACTTTCAGTGTTGATTTAACACACTGTGTAAAAATGTTTTATTTAACACTGGAGAATATACTGTTTGAGTGTTGCAGGCAAGCTGTGGGATTTCAAGCCGAGAGAGAGCAAGAGTGTTCTCCTCCTCTCATCCGAAAATAGTGCAGAAGTTTAATCAGTGTTAAACATATTTTTTTCTACACAAGTGTCAACTAGTACCAGTTCATGAATGTATTTCCATTATCATGGGTGTTTTTTTGTGCAAGCCTCCTTTGATGTTGGCAGCCTGAAAGTCTAATATATGCCCTTGATTTCAGTAAGGCATGTTTTAGGGTCAGAAATAACCATGGAAAAAAGGATATAAAATACTCTGTGAATCCTTTGATGCCCTGTCTGAGTTACAGCATTTGGATGAAGCCAGGCCGGCCCCAAATAAAATAGACCTGGCTAGTTCTGATCTTTTTATTTTTCTATTTTATCTTCTCCGCTTCTCTTCTATGAAGTAGAAAACTTCAAATGACAGCAGGCATGATATCTGACATCAAACCCGATCAATGAGAGTCGTAGATGTAACGTAATGTAGCATGAGTGCACCAGCATAAAGAGTTTTACATGCTATCTCTTCTCTGCACAGCAGCCCAGTAAATCACAGTAGCCCCTGGGCATCTCCAATAAGCACTCACAGTCATTCAAGCCTCTGTTAAATCTCACACTGTTCTGAGGGCAATTCCACAATAATGGAATTACGCTTGACAACGGTTTTTCACTTAAAAATGTATGCCAAACAAAAAACATTGATTTCAAACAAACCATAAAACTCTATGCGCAAGGACTACTTTTAACAATTTCCACTGAAACATTTACAAAAACAAATTTAGTGGAAGTACTGGGCAGATGCTAACTTTGGTAACAAAATTACTGTAAAATCTCCCCCAGGTTTTTATGTGACCACGTTTTCCAAAAACTCTGTTAAATATCTGCTCCGAATTAAGATTCAAAGATGTCTGCAAAAAGATTGGGGTGTCAGCTATGACATGGCACCTTGAGTTTGAAAAAATCTATTTTGGTTATTGTACTACAGTAAGTGAAGTGTATTTACACCCATTAACAGAATTACGGCAATGGAATTACATCATGGGTCCCTGATCTGTACTACACATAAATGCATAATTATGGATATGAATGTCATTCTCCTCATGTTTCACAAGTTTGGACATCACAGCGCAGCACAGCAGAGCACTGTAGATTAGAGTAGAGTGGAGTACGGTAGAGTAGAGTTCAGTACAAAATAGTCGAGCACAGTAGAGTACAGTACAGTGCAGTATAGTACAGTTCAGTAGAGTACTCTACCATATACTGTACTCTTCTGTACTATACTCTACTTTTTTTTACTGTACTGTTTTGTACTGTACTACTCTATTGTATTTGGATTGAACTCTACTCTGCTTTACTCACTGTACTGTACTGTACTGTATTGTACTGTACTGTATAGTACTGTATTGTACTGTGCTGTATTGTATTGTTCTGTACCGTACTCTACTGTGCTCCACTCACTGTACAGTACTGTGCTGTATTGTACTATACTGTGTTCTACTCACTGTACTGTACTGTAATGTGCTATCCAAAACAGTGAAACATACATCTATGATAGGTTCAAATTTGGTCCAGTCCGGTCCGTCTGTGGACGGTAACATCAAGGCCAGGGTGGACTGACCAAATTTAAACTACTTTTCAACATCCATGGACATCTGGTGCTCAATGGGTGAGGATGCTGGCTACAGTAAATGGAAAGAGAGGGGGCTAATGGGTAAGTGTCAGTAAGAGCTGGAGAGAGAGAGAGAGAGAGAGAGAGAGAGAGAGAGAGAGAGAGAGAGAGAGAGAGAGAGAGAGAGAGAGAGAGAGAGAGAGAGAGAGAGAGAGAGAGAGAGAGAGAGAGAGAGAGAGAGAGAGACTCAGACTGTTTGACACTTTTGGTTTGACCATGAGATGACAGAAAGAGAAAGAAAACTGTTATGAGCTGAACATAACAGTATGCCAGTGGAAGGGAGGACAGTAGCAGGTGACCCAACTGGTTTGTGACTATTATAATTTTCCATTGTAGCTAATTCAGTTGCAGTAATTCCGAAACTGATTTTTTTGGTAACAATTTGATAACGGAATTACGAATTGTAATCACTTAATAATTCATAAACAAAATTGATATCAGTAAAAACACTAGGTCTACCATTAGTTGTTACTTATGTGAACTTTCATTATCCTCCCTCCTCATGAGGGAGAAAATGAGAATATATCTTAATGATACTGTATGTGGGTTTTTGGTAACGGAATTACAAGGCAAAGCACAAGGCAATATTTCTTAAATTTACAGAAGGTAAACAATTTTTCCTAAATTAAATATGTATTAATATTAGTTGTCACGTGTCTTTATTTCGGCATTATTGTGTTTTTATGTATTTCTGATACCTTTTAAGACATTTTCTTGGTGGATGTTTTCTAAGACCCCTTTTCCATCTGGTATCTATGCTTTCATTTCCCCAAAATATAAACTCAGCTTTCATTTGACAACCAATTTGATATGCTCCTATGAACTCCACATGTTGGTGCTCATGGGTCCTTTCGCTGGAAATGCCCCTGAACATCAGCTCTCTAAAGATGTTTATTTGTGAAACTATTAAACTGATATACTGGCTAATCATAGGCCAGAATTTGTGACATGTTGGTGTTACACTGGATAGTCCCTATAGATGATCTACACATGCTCAAACTATCACAAATGTGATCAACTGCAAATCTGTTGATAACCAATAGCTTGGAGTTAGGTTTAGAGTTAGGGATAGTGGATAGTTAGTTGAAATGTTGTTGACATTTAGTTGAATATCTACTGAATCTACAAACCATCTATTTGGGACTATGCAACTAAAATAGTGTTTCAATAGCCCTAGGACAGTTTGAGAAAAGTGTCTTTATGTTATGTTAACAGGTGAAAATGGTCACTGTCACAAGACTGACACTCTGTGACTAAATACTGACGTCTTGAATGTGCAGTAGCCCATATATACACACACTACAGGTAACTGCCAAAATAATGGAAACACTTGAGTAAATGAGGGGTACAAAGTATATTGAAAGCAGGGGATTCCACACTGGTGTGATTCCTGAGTTAATTAAGAAGTTAACATCCCGTCATGCTTAAGATCATGTATAAAATGCTGGGCAGGCCATTATTTTGGCTACCATGGCTATGCCCTCATAGAATGACAATGCCCAGGGCACAAGTGGTCACTGAATGGTTTGCTGAGCATGAAAACGATGTAAACCATATGCCATGGCTATCTCAGTCACCAAGGGCCTCATTTAGAAACGTTGCATATGCACAAAATATGTCCCAAAACACGCAGGAAAAACCCAGCAGCATTGTAGTTCTTGACACAAACCGGTGTGCCTGGTACCTACTGTACTACCATACCCTGTTCAAAGGCACTTCATCTTAATATTTTGTCTTGCCCATTCACCCTCTGAATGGAACACATACACAATCCATGTCTCAATTGCTCAAAGCTTAAAAATCCTATATATATATATATATATATACATGTATATATATATATATATATATATATTATTTGAATAGCAGGAAACTGTAAAGTCCAGTATTCCACTGAATAGTATGAATTAGGCTGTTTGAGAAGGTTTGAATCATAAACAACCTGCACACACATTGTTTGAAGTAATAGACCAACATAGCTACCGTAGTAGGTCAAAGCTGTGTGCTGGAAAACCTTGGTAAAGCATGGGTGGAGTAGGCATTGTGGTGCTCATGTCAATTTCCTTTCTTTTTCAGCTTCAGACCATTGCCTACTTCTCACTTAAAATATAGTTTTCTGTTTTTAATTTCCATGGTTTTCATACCGGAAGGTGATTATGCAACATTATATATATCTGTCAAGCGTGGTGGAGGCAATGTGATGGTCTGGGGGTGCTTTGGTGGTGGTAAAGTGGGAGATTTGTACAGGGTAAAAGGGATCTTGAAGAAGGAAGGCTATCACTCCATTTTGCAACGCCATGCCATACCCTGTGGACGGCGCTTGATTGGAGCCAATTTCCTCCAACAACAGGACAATGACCCAAAGCACAGCTTCAAACTATGCAATAACTATTTAGGGAAGAAGCAGTCAGCTGGTATTCTGTCTATAATGGAGTTGCCAGCACAGTCACCGGATCTCAACCCTATTGAGCTGTTGTGGGAGCAGCTTGACCGTATGGTACGTAAGAAGTGCCCATCAAGCCAATCCAACTTGTGGGAGGTGCTTCAGGAAGCATGGGGTGAAATCTCTTCAGATTACCTCAACAAATTCACAACTAGAATGCTAAAGGTCTGCAAGGCAATAATTGCTGCAAATTGAGTATTCTTTGACGAAAGCAAAGTTCCTTGACGAAGCATGCCTCCCACAGTTCAGTTTTGCTGGACCCCAGGAAGTGTAGCTGCTGCCTTGGCAGCAGCTAATGGGGATCCATAATAAATACAGTTGTCAAGTTGGCTGGATGTCCTTTGGGTGGTGGACCATTCTTGATACACATGGGAGACTGTTGAGTGTGAAAAACCCAGCAGCGTTGCAGTTCTTGACACACTCAAACTGGTGTGCCTGGCACGTACTACCATACCCCGTTCAAAGCCACTTAAATCGTTTGTCTTGCCCATTAACCCTCTGAATGCACACATACACAATCCATGTCTCAAGGCTTAAAAATCCTTCTTTAAGCTATCGCCTCCCCTTCATCTACACTGATTGAAGTGACATCAAGAAGGGCTCATAGCTTTCACCTGGATTAACCTGGTCAGGCTATGTCATGGAAAGAGCAGGTATTCCTAATGTTTTGTACACTCAGTTTATATGTACATAGCTACTTCAATTACCTTGTACCCCTGCACATCGACCCGGTACTGGTACTCCCTGTATAAATCCATGTTACGTTTACTCATTATTCGTTATTCACTGTGTATTTATTCCACTATTTCAATTTTTTATTGTATTTTTGATCTTTATCTTAACTCTGCATTGTTGGAACCCGTAAGTAACCATTTCACTGTTAGCCTACAGCTGTTGTATGAAAAAAGTATGAGAATGTATGCACTCACTACTGTAAGTCGCTCTGGATAAGAGCGTCTGCTAAATGACTAAAATGTAAATGTAATTATTATACAACATTATATTACGGCATAACACAGCAAATAAAGTAAAAATACACAATAATGACAAATGGCAACATAAATAATGTAGTTATTAGTATTTATTTAATATTAACATCTGATTTTCCAGAGGGAATCGAAAAAGCAGAAACCCATTTAAGGCAGGCGTTAGTGAAAGACACTGTCTGCAAGCTAGTTAGCTAGCTAACTAGGACTCAAGTACACACCAGGCGGGATAGGTAGCTAGCTAGCTAACAATAGCTAGGACACCGGTAGACAGTGTCCTTCGACCCGCCTGTCGGGCACTGCTTTCCCGCAGTTCTGTTAATGACGGCGAGAGCAGCTGTTCGGCAGGCGGGAGAGAAGGACACTGTGTGCTAGCTAGGAGGACTCTGGTACACAGGAGGCGGGAGGTGGGGGCAACACTGGTAGCTAGCCTAGCTAGGACACCGGTAGACAGTGTCCTTCGCCCCAGAAAAACTAAGATTATACTTTTATTTCCCTTTTCTTTTGACCCACATTTTAATCACGTGGACAATCATGGGAAATCCAGAATATCAAAAGTGTCACACAAGCATAAAGATGAAGGGTGGCTATGCAGAAATGCCCACATGCAGGAACGCCACTAATTGCGGGCCGCAATCACACACTATTGGCAAGAAACGTGCAATATTACACACACCACAATCACTGTCCATTGCCACTCAATGATAATAATAGAAAATTAGCACACACCGTGCGTGCGTGTGTGTGCGTGTGCGAACCCAACACCTTTAGATCCCATGGCGGTGACGTTAACCCTTACGCTACGAACCCTGTCATGAATGCGTTACCTTGACACTATTTAAAGGGGCAGTTTGGTGATGACAGGAAGCTTTTGTTGTTCATTCACTCAGTACTTATTGAACGTTTATTTATCTTTCTTGGTAAAAAAAAAAACGAGTCTAAAACAGCTGATGTGTTGAAAACCGTCACATAGCTAACCAAGTAAGTAAGCATGGCATTTTCTTTTGACTGTGCAAAGGTCACGTAAGCAAGCAATGATGTTGGTGCTGTTTAACCTGGGTGCAATTTCAGAATGTGGGGGGGAAGTGTACAAAACCGAAAGTAAACGACACAAAAACGAAACTTAAGAATGGGAAACATAGAAATAGCGCACATAGAACAGATCTACCGCTTATTAGACTTGCTTTTGAGTAGAATGATATATCTATAACTCACATTTCTATGTGAATTTGGTCGGGTCGCCCAAAACGTTACATATTGTCACTTTAAAACAACACCCTCAAATGATTTACTATAACACTACAGGTGTTATTTTCTTACACTGGGAAAGTGTAACAGCATCAGCACTAAGGAAAATGAGTCCAGTTTACTCTAAATCAAGTGTTATGTTATGTGTTGCGTATTACTCTATACCAGGGGTTCCCAAACTTTTTTACTCTGGGCCCCCCTTCCAGCATTCGGGAACATCCCCTGACAAGTTTTAAATAGCTCTAAGGTATGCAATGACTAACATGACAAGAGGAACTGATGATGCACTACATAATTTTGAAATTGCACCTTGTGCATTCTACTATTACAACTTTCAAGAGGAAGTTTAAAGCCGGAATGGGTTCCTTTAAAAAAGTATATATATCTATGTTGTTTTTTGGTGTGTTTTCTTTCCTGCCGACGGGGGGGGGGGGAGCGTGCCCCACAGTTTGAGAACCACTGCTCTACAGTGGAGCTATGCAAACACCACAATCAAGTTCATTTGAACACTTTAAGAGTTGAATGGGGAACACTGCAACACTTTCAAAAGTGTTTTAACACAAGTTCAGTGGGACTCATATGTTCACTGGAGATAGTGTACATTTAACACATTCCGAGTTAACACATTCCCTTTTCCATTGATGTTTGTAGGCTATGTCTGAATACTGTAATGTAAAATTTCTTGAGAGTAAACATTATTTTATTTATAAACCTAATACATAATACATGTATCATAACCATTGCAGAATAAATTCCTCACCTTTTCTGGCCATGATGAGTTCATTTTCCTAAAGTAGCCATACAACAAATTACCATGCACATCTCTCATTTAATTGGGCATACAGTGAGGGAAAAAAGTATTTGATCCCCAGCTGATTTTGTACGTTTGCCCACTGACAAAGACATGATCAGTCTACAATTTTAATGGTAGGTTTATTTGAACAGTGAGAGACAGAATAACAACAAAAAAATCCAGAAAAACGCATGTCAAAAATGTTATAAATTGATTTGTATTTTAATGAGGGAAATAAGTATTTGACCCCTCTGCAAAACATGACTTAGTACTTGGTGGCAAAACCCTTGTTGGCAATCACTGTCACGGAATCAGCCGAGGCTGCTCATCCTCCTTGCTCGGGCAGGCTTCGGCGTTCGTCGTCCCCGGAGTACTAGCTGCCACCGATCGATGTTTCGGTGTTTGTCTAGTTTGTCTTGATTGTTTTCACCTGTTTCCCATTATGTTACATTGTCTTCCCTTTATAACCCCCTGTCTCTCATTGGTTATTGTGTGTGATTGTTTTTCCGTGAGGTCGGCAGTGTTCGGGTGTATGCATATTTTGTTCGTCCCTGTTTGGAGGTTTTGTTTGTATTTTGATTACTGTGCAAGTAAAGTTCGTCTGCCAGTAGCTCGGTGTCCTGCGCTTGACTTCGCTCAGAGCATACACGTCGCCCTGACAATCACAGAGGTCAGATGTTTCTTGTAGTTGGCCACCAGGTTTGCACAATCCAGGAGGGATTTTGTAAATGCAAAACATTATTGAATTCAAACTATCAATTAACAATTGTTTTTGTATTTCAGAAATGGTCAGATACAGCAAATGCCACTGCAAAAGAAAACATTCTGTTAACACCTCCAAAGACATTTGATCAAGTTCGCCATTGCTATTTCCTTTAGATACTGTCTTGGCTTCCAAAGTATACAGCAAATAAGGGTGTTATTGTCAACATAAAAGGTGAATGATGGGGGTTTTCAGGAGGAGTTACAGTGTAAAATGCATAACGTATAATTGTATAATGCTCGTTCACATGCGCACAGTTTCACGACAGGTTTATAAATGTGTCAAGTTTATAAATCTCAATACTTTTGTGCGCGCAGTCTTTTCAGATATTTAATGTAAAATGTACTCAACAGATATAAATTATGCCCCAGATCTCAACCCAATTAAACACATATGGAGCGACACCTGAGTCGCGTTTTCCAACACCATTAACAAAACATCAAATGATGGAATTTCTCATGGAAGAATGGTGTTGCATCCCTCCGATAGAGTTCCAGACATGTGTAGAATCTATGTTAAGGTGCATTGAAGCTGTTCTGGCTAGTGGTGGCCCAATGCCCTATTAAGACACTTTATGTGGGTGTTTCCTTTATTTTGGCAGTTACCTGTATGTCATCATGACCCAACAATCAAACTGACATTTTCAGCAAAGCCTGTGAGGAAAACAACATCAAGAGGTGAGAATGGCTAGGTGTGATTCTTGAAATAACAGCCATTGCGTTTCTTTGAGACATAATGTTCTTTCTCTGGTGTGTTTCTGTTGTGGGTTGTTAAAAACAAAACAAAAATGCAGATACTCAAGATATTTGTGTGCTTTCTTTTTTGTCAAAATTTTTCACCAATTTTCAAGTCATTTCCAAGCATGTTGTTGGCATAACAATCCTTATTTCAACTCTCTCTTTTGTCTTCATTATAGTACAAAATGAAGTCAACATGCTAGACCGGGCAAACTACTATCTGATGACCAAGCAACAAGCCTCTTAATTTAAGCAGCTAATCCATAAGCGTATTTCCAATCTTAATTGCCATCTTACCCTCTCTGCCGAGTCTATAGGTTAGGGAAATCATTATCTTTATGTGATCATGCTTAGCTAATTTCATTCTGAGGGGATGGTTGTGGTGTGTACTCAAATAAGCTTACTATAGCAAAACTGACACAGAGACAGATTATGGAAGCAGGGAGAAAGAAAAACTCTATTTGATTTATAGTAGCGGTATCAACAGCGCTAGACTTGGAGAAAAATAGTAATTTACCACATAGCAGTTTATTCTTCCCTCACGTGTGTCAATCATTTTGCATGTGTGCCACTGCCTTATTCATGGTGTGTGTGTGTGTTTGTGTGTGCGTTTGTGCCTGCGTTCATGTGTGTGTGTGTGTACTCAACTCTGCAGGGCACCAGGAGATCATCCACCACTTCCCTGTGTGTGTCAGGCTGTCACACCACCTACAGACTCAAGGCAATGTGTTACTGTCAACTGATGGAGCTTCATCAATCATACCCAGGTTGTAATCCAACTGTGGAATTATGAAAAATGTGCTTCACCACAACACATCTTGTGGACAGGAAGCTAGCCGGGGAGAGAGGGGGGGGGGGGGGCAGCCCATCCCATCCCATCCCATCCATTCTAAAGAGAAAACATTTTGACTGTGCCAATGTATGTATATATGATGCAAATAAGGACTAGATCAAAAACAAGGCTAATATAGCATGGATGTTGATATTTGTACCATGGCTATGGCTTTTCATAATGGTCCCTGAGGGGATAAATAAAGTAGTAATATAATAATACATTTAGATTAGCCTTTAACCTAAACATAGGCTGTAGAAAGACTATACCAAGGGAAAGCGAGAGAGAAAATATCACTATCAACAGTGTTGCACCCCGTCAGCAGCCTTATCACCTTGGCCTTTTCCTTTTCCACTTTGCAAGCCAGCATAATGTGACTTGCAGGCCTGATGTGGCATGTAAACCAGGATTTTCCTAACACCACAGCAGCGGCGTAAGCAGAAATATGTTGATGGCAGCAAAAAGTTAGGTGGGCCAAAATGTTGGCACTCAAATCATCCTCAAATTATGTAAAAACATAGCCTACCCTATACCCTACTGTAATCGATTGCACTCAACATACCATCCAACATGTGATTTCGCATTACAGACCAAATAGTCTTGTAGGCATACGTCAATCCATTACTCTTGCATTTAACATGCGACTCACATAGATTTAAACATAATAAAAAATAGGCCTATAATTAATAGACTATGAGACTAGAACATAATGCCCTGATATAACAGTAATAATTACAATAGGCAGCCATAACCTATATAGACTATAATAAATGTATTATTATTGTTATTATTATTGTCAATATATATCCCTTCTGTTTTCCCACCCACTCCCTACTGCTTTCTATGAATTCTATCTGATGGTGTATGTTTAGGCCAGTGCTTGACTGAAATAGGTGCCGGTACTCATTTTGGGTGCCGGTAGTGTTTATATTTATGTGCAGGATCTCCTCCATAGTTTTGGGCTAATATTCTATAGGTGCAGGAACATAGGCAGAAGAACATTTGAGGTGCCGGTACTCAGTTCCGGTGAGCTCCTGACCAAGTCAAGTACTGTGCTTAGGTAAAAAGACAAATAATATCCCGTTTGGAACACTGATAAATTGAGCATAAAGACACACACACTAAAAAGTTTTGCTCAATCTGATTGGGTGGGTCTGGAAACACATTCATTATTAGATTTTTATTAAGCGAAAAGGTACATTTTGTGTGCACTACGTCATCACTGATTTTTATCTGCAACAAGTCAGTTTGGTGGAAACACACAAAAATTGGCATATTTTCTTTATGCAGATTTTAGAACATTCGCATGAAAATCTGTCGCCAATTGGATGGAAACCGAGCTAATGATGCAATTTCAATGTTGCTTGAGTTGCTTTGTGTATCAACACATTAGCTTGAGATGACTTTACTGCAACACTGCACACTGCATCCAAGTTGCTTGACGTTTCAAAGAGCTGTCAGTCAAGGCGAGCTCATGAATATAAGCTCCCCGCCAACTCAGCCTGTCTTTTCAAACTTCCTGGTAGCTCAAATTTTAGCATTTCTATCCAAAACAAATATTATGGCTGATATTTTAGTCACTCAAAAGGCTATTTTACATGGGAATCAGAATGACTATTAGGGACCTTTAAAACCTCAGATTTTGCTGTGCATTGCATTACTTTTGACCAGAGTTCTATGGGCCCTGCTCAAACGTAGTGTTGACTGATTTTTATTGTTTTGAGTTTAATTAATGGACGTCTAATGTATTGAGAATTAATGTATAAAAAAACCGAATTGTCGTACAACTGCCTCTCTCCATTATACCAGTCTCTCCATGGTTGCCTACTTTCCACAGCTTGGAACCATCATGAGCTATGTTGTTTTAGTTTTTTTTTCTTCTACATTTTGGACAACATTTTAATGGGGTTTCAAGCTTTTTTTTCTAATGAGGTTTCAAGCTTCTGAATCTGATGGGTCACACTGAGGTTGAGATCTACATGTCGATACCCAGCAGGTGATCGCTAAAACACTGCGGCCATCCAATGCTTTCAGTCGTTCGTCTTTCTGGTGTGTTTCCTGTCCTATACTCTGTTGGGATTCTGTATTGGAACACATAAAGAATGGCCAACCACTCTGTTTCCTGTGTTTTCACATTTCCCCCATTGTAAGCCTGGTCTCTTTTATTGAATGCAGAATGCATCCTCTAGGAGAGGAGAAAGGATACCATAGATAAAACACAGGGCTGCCTGGGACGCTCTGAAAGTCTGTTTCCCAAATGGCACCCTATTCCCTACATAGTGCACTACTATGGGCCCTGGTCAAAAGTAGTGTGCTATATAGGGAATAGGGTGCCATTTGGGACACACACACTGTGAGTCTATTCACTTGACCTTTGGGGGAAGAGAAACTTGACAAAAACAAACGGCCCTCCTTGACACAAGGACACAGTTTAATTTTGTGCAGGAATAGCTGAAAAGAGTGTTTCCATTTACAGTGTTTCCGTCAGAGAGAGCTGAACTAACTCATCTGTACTGTGGCACGGGTTAAGTCCCAAATGGCATGATATTCCATTATAATACTACCCATAGGGCTCTGGTCAAAAGTAATGCACTATGGGAAAAGGGTAACAGTTGGGATGCAGCCACAGAGAGAAGCCCACCCACATTGAGTGTGGAGCCTGAAGAGAAATCAATGTTAAAGGATTTTATAGGCTAACAATAATTAGGCTCGTATCCCAGACCTACCATAGTATTTTAAAGTTTCTTAAGTACTAGCCACAAATGTTTGTATTTCCCTCTATTGATATTATGGTCTTGGAATGCTCAGAGCTTTTTGAAAAGAGCAAAGGAAACAAAGACAGAAAGAGTTGACTCCTGGTTTGGATAAAAGGAGCTACTTTTGGCTTGCGTGAGATTTTGTAATAAGCTCACTTGGTCAGAAGCTCACATGCTGTAGTATCACATTATCCAAATGGTTACTTACACTCCCCTACATATTTATTTGGACAGTGAAGCAAAAACATTTAATTTGGCTCTATACTCCAGCATTTTGGTTTTGTGATAAAATATTTTATGAAACAACATTACAAAATGTCACCTTTAATTTGAGGGGAATTTTCATATACAGTATATTTGTTTTACTATTTAGAAATGAATGCACTTTATGTATCTAGTCCCCCGATTTGAAGGTGTTATAAGTATTAGGACAAATTTACTTATAGTGTATTACATTTAGTCAAAAGTTTTGTATTTGGTCCCATATTCCTAGCACACAGCAACTAAATTAAGCTTGTGACTACTGACTTGTTGAAAGCATTTGCAGTTCGTTTTGGTTTTGTTTCGGAGTATGTTGTGCCCAATAAAAATGAATGGTAAATAACATATTATGTTGTTTTGGAGTCACTTTTATTGTGAATAAGAATAGAATATGTTTCTGAACACTTTTACCTTAATGTGGATGTCATGATTACAGAAAATCATGAACGAATCGTGAATAATGATAAGTGAGAAATTTACAGATGCACAAAGATCATGCCCCAAAACATGCTAACCACTTACCATTATCAATAACAGGGGAGGTTAGCTTCGGGGGTATGATTCTTGGGATTCAACGAACTCAGAGGCAGCCATCCGACACAGGCTAATTTTTTCTTGATCTTTGCTTTTCATTATTGAACCATTTGAGAATTGGGAGTTTCTCTCTCTCTCTCTCTCTCTCTCTCTCTCTCTCTCTCTCTCTCTCTCTCTCTCTCTCTCTCTCTCTCTCTCTCTCTCTCTCTCTCTCTCTCTCTCTCTCTCTCTCTCTCTCTCTCTCTCTCTCTCTCTCTCTCTCTCTCTCTCACTCACTCACTCACTCACTCACTCACTCACTCACTCACTCATTCACTCACTCATTCACTTTCTCTCTCTCTTTTTCTCCCTCTCTAGTGATTTGTAGCACATTTACAGTAGGCTTGTTTATCTAATTTGGCATATATCAATATCATATATCAAACTTCACAATGCATCTCTCTAAATTGCTCAACTGCTGCTGTATACATACATATACACACGCACGGGCACGCGCGCGCATGCGCACACACACACACACACACACACACACACACACACACACACACACACACACACACACACACTGCAATAAGAATCATTGCTGAAGATGTGAGGGTGCTCTTGTTATAGAGATTCTGCTACCTGTGTATTCATAGTGTAGTATGAATCAATCATGCTGCTGGTGGTTAACACGGCATGCTAAAGACTACTATATTTTACAGTGTCTCTTGCAGCTTGTCATTCAGCCATTCAGCCAGGCAAGATATGCTATAAACTAGTGCTCTCTCGCAGTACAAGCCTTACTATGTGGGGAAACCGGCATGGTGGATAGTGGTTACTAGTGAAGTATGAAATAAAAAGAGTCTGCTCCTCGGGAGAATGAGAGGCTTGTTCTGATTGCACAGATTATCACCTCTGTGCCTTCAACTGAAATGCAATTTGTTTTGTTTGTTGAAGAAGGGAACATGGGCTGTGTAACCTATTAGAATGCAAATGTGTGAGAAGGCAGAAAAGAGGGCTGAGGTACAGTATTTTACATAGTCTGAGCACTATCAGTATAACCATCATAGCCAGCCAGTGTTACCACACTAAGTCATTCAGTTATTCAGCAGCTAGACATTTCCAATAACAATGTGTGGCGTACTACTGGCACATGAACATGTGATTAAAGGCATATTGAAGTAGTAAGGGCTTCAAATGTTCTTTACAACATGAGTATATCTATCTATTCACTGACAGCTCCCTTCACTTCACCAGAAATAAATCACAGGTGCTCATGTTAATAACAAGTTATTCTCAATACTGTGCTCCCCTGGCTTGCAGCATGCATCTTCATCTCTGCTTGCGGGGGATGTATTTTTCAGGGGAGGCTGTGGTAAATTTAGTCTATCACTGTGTCAAATACATTTCCATGATTACTTTTTTAGCCAGCCAGGCCTAGGAATCGGAGTGTGACACAGCCTTATTTTCAGTTTGGGGAAAAAAAGAGTGCCTAGGCTACACTCAGTATTTCTGTTACATGTATTTGAAATACGTATTTCAATGACTTCTGAGTATTTTGTCATTTGAATTACACTGGGCTGAACTACACCACTGTATTTAGTACTGTAATTTGTACTTTCATTTTGTGGCCCTCTTTTCACCCTGCGTTGGTATCCGAAATCTAATAGCACTATGGTGTGATAAGAGCGTCTGCTAAATGAAATAAATATAAATGTATGTGTAAAAATGTTGATCATGAAATAAATGTTTATTTGTCACATGCGCCGAATACAACTGGTGAACACTTTACTGTGAAATGCTTGCTTACGAGCCCTTCCCAACGATGCAGAGTTGAAAAAGATGAATACACAAGAATGGAGCCGTAAACAGGGAATACCTGTATCAGATCAATGTGCAGAGTATGTACATCACGGCAGGGTAAAGTGACTAGGCATCAGCATAGATAATAATAAGAGCAGCAAATCATGAGTTTAAAAGTGTGTGTCATGTTTGTGTTGTGTCAGTATGCATGTGTGTGTGTGTGTGTTATGTTATGTGTTATAAATACTTTGTTGAGGGAAAATGTACTTGATACGATTGTGATATGTTGTTGTCTCACCTAGCTATCTTAAGATGAATTTACAAATGTTCAAGTTGTTCTGGATAAGAAAAAAAAGAACAATTGCAAAGCCTGCTCAGTATTATTCTAATGAGCTCCGCCCCAAACAAGGTCAATATTATAATACCCAGTGTGCTTTGCAGTTCATTTGGTATGTTCATTTTCACATATACATTTACATTTTAGTCATTTAGCAGACCCTATTATTCAGAGTGACTTGCTTGTTGTTGTTGCTGTTGGGGCCCTCTACTTGCAAATGTATTTTAAAATACATAGTATATGTATTTTTATTAAATACATTACAAAATACAAGTATACAAGTATTTTGTAGTTTATTTTGATACATTGATCTTTATGGCAGTTTGTATTTTGTAATTGTACTTTGTAATTTTGCCCATCCCTCTCCCTCTTTTCCTCACTCTGTGAACATTATATACCAAACAGTTTGAGCTGAATAATTTAACTCCATCTGTGGAGAACCATGGATGGAGGGATAGAGTAATGGAGGAAGAGAGAGAGAGAGAGGTTGGTGGTTTTCAGCGCCCCTCTACCTCTGCTCCTGCTGATATGTGACCTAGTGACAAAGTGAAAGAACAGTCCAAAGTGAGGTTCTGACTTCAATTAAGGCATGGATTAGACTGTTCAGCCAGCCAGTTAACACTTCGCATACTAGTTCTCATGACCAGATAAAACTCAAACAAACGGCCCTCCTTGACACAGTTAAATTTTGTGCAGGAATAGCTGAAAAGAGCTGAACTAACTCATCTGTACTGTGGCACAGGTTAAGTCCCAAATGGCATGATATTCCATTTATAATACTACCCATAGGGCTCTGGTCAAAAGTAATGCACTATGGGAAAAGGGTAACAGTTGGGATGCAGCCACAGAGAGAAGCCCACCCACATTGAGTGTGGAGCCTGAAGAGAAATCAATGTTAAAGGATTTTATAGGCTAACAATAATTAGGCTCGTATCCCAGACCTACCATAGTATTTTAAAGTTTCTTAATGTCACGCGTGCTGTAGGTGGGTGTAGTGGTGGAATCAAACGCAGGACACCGAAGTATAGTCCAACAGACTTTAGTAAATCTCCAACAAGGAAATTACGACAACACTTGCCCGAAGGCGAAATTACGCACGAAGGCGAACAAAACAAAAGCGCACTAAACAGGTGCGTAAACACTCCAACGCAGTGGAGGGAAGCTCAACCGAGCAAAATAGCTAAATAAGCCCTACACACGACAGACCAAAATCAATAACACACAACACTAGACAAACACAACGAGAAACTTATAGGACACTAATTACGCTAAACGAGAACAGGTGTCACAACAAACAGACAAAAGCAAACGAACATGAAACATACAACGGTGGCAGCTAGTATTCCGGAGACAACGAACGCCGAAGCCTGCCCGAACAAGGAAGAGAGGCAGCCTCGGCCGAAACCGTGACAGTACCCCCCCCTTGACGCGCGGCTCCAGACGTGCGCCGACTCCGGCCTCGGGGACGACCCGGAGGACGCGGAGCAGGGTGCGTCGGGTGCCCACGATGGAATTCCGTCAGGAGAGACGGGTCCAAAATGTCTCCCCTCGGCACCCAGCACCGCTCCTCCGGACCGTACCCCTCCCACTCCACTAGATATTGGAGACCCCCCATCCGACGTCTCGAATCCAAGATGGACCTCACGGAGTACGCCGGTGCCCCCTCGATGTCCAATGGGGGCGGAGGAGTCTCCCTGATCTCACTTTCTTGGAGTGGGCCAGCTACCACCGGCCTGAGAAGGGACACATGGAACGAGGGGTTAATACTTTTATATTCAACAGGTAGTTGTAATTTGTAACACACCTCGTTCAACCTTCCCAGGACTTTAAATGGCCCTACAAACCGCCGACCCAGTTTCCGACAGGGCAGGCGGAGGGGCAGGTTTCTGGTAGAGAGCCAGACTCGATCACCGGGTGCGTACACCGGTCCCTCACTGCGGTGGAGATCGGCGCTCGCCTTATGACGTCGGAGGGCCCGCTGCAGGTGGACGTGTGCAGCGTTCCATGTCTCCTCCGAGCGCCGCGCCCACTCATCCACCGCAGGAGCCTCGATCTGGCTCTGCTGCCAAGGTGCCAGAACCGGCTGGTAACCTAACACACATTGGAAAGGGGTTAGGTTAGTGGAGGAATGGCGTAGGGAATTCTGGGCCATTTCGTCCCAGGGAACGTACCTTGCCCACTCTTCCGGCCGGTCCTGGCAGTATGTTCTAAGAAACCTACCCACATCCTGGTTCACACGTTCCACCTGCCCATTACTCTCCGGGTGGTAACCCGAGGTGAGGCTCACCGAGACCCCCAACCGCTCCATAAAGGCTCTCCAGACTCTGGAGGTAAATTGGGGACCTCGATCAGACACAATATCCTCGGGTACCCAGTAGTGCCGGAACACATGGGTGAATAGGGCCTCGGCAGTTTGCAGGGCGGTAGGGAGGCCCGGCATGGGGAGCAAACGACAGGCCTTAGAAAACCGGTCCACAACGACCAGTATAGTGGTATTCCCCTGTGAAGGAGGAAGGTCAGTAAGGAAATCCACCGAGAGGTGGGACCATGGTCGTTGTGGAACGGGCAGGGGTAGTAACTTACCCCTAGGCAGATGTCTAGGCGCCTTACACTGGGCGCACACCGAGCAGGAGGAAACATAAACCCTCACATCCCTTGCCAACGTGGGCCACCAGTACTTGGCACTAAGACAGTGCACTGTCCGGCCGATACCCGGGTGTCCAGAGGAGGGTGACGTGTGAGCCCAATAGATCAATCGATCCCGAACCTCGAGCGGAACGTACTTCCGACCCTCCGGGCATTGCGGTGGACTAGGGTCGGTGCGTAACGCCCGCTCGAGCTCAGCATCGACCTCCCACACTACCAGTGCCACCAGACACGACTCCGGCAGTATGGGAGTGGGCTCCACGGACCTCTCCTCCGTGTCATACCGCCGAGACAGCGCATCTGCCTTACCGTTCTGTGACCCAGGGATGTACGTGATCTTAAATGTAAACCGGGTCAAAAACATATTCCATCTTGCCTGCCGAGGGTTTAGCCTCCTCGCTGCCCGGATGTACTCCAGGTTACGGTGGTCCGTCAAAATGAGGAAAGGGTGTTGAGCCCCCTCGAGCCAGTGCCTCCACACCTTTAGGGCCTGTACCACGGCTAACAGCTCCCTGTCCCCTACGTCATAATTTCGCTCCGCCGGACTGAACTTCTTGGAATAAAAGGCACAGGGGCGGAGTTTAGGTGGCGCGCCTGACCGTTGTGAAAGCACGGCTCCTATACCGGCCTCAGACGCGTCCACCTCTACCTGAAATGGTAAAGAGGGATCCGGATGCGCCAGCACTGGAGCCGAGGTAAACAGGTCCTTCAGCCTCCCAAACGCCCTGTCCGCCTCGGCAGACCACTGCAGACGCACCGGACCCCCCTTCAAAAGAGACGTGATGGGAGCTGCCACCTGTCCAAAACCCCGGATAAACCTCCGGTAGTAATTCGCAAACCCCAAAAACTGCTGCACCTCCTTCACAGTGGTTGGTGTTTGCCAATTACGCACGGCTGACACCCGGTCTACCTCAATCAATCAATCAATCAATCAATTTTATTTTATATAGCCCTTCTTACATCAGCTAATATCTCGAAGTGCTGTACAGAAACCCAGCCTAAAACCCCAAACAGCTAGTAATGCAGGTGTAGAAGCACGGTGGCTAGGAAAAACTCCCTAGAAAGGCAAAACCTAGGAAGAAACCTAGAGAGGAACCAGGCTATGAGGGGTGGCCAGTCCTCTTCTGGCTGTGCCGGGTGGAGATTATAACAGAACCATGCCAAGATGTTCAAAAATGTTCATAAGTGACAAGCATGGTCAAATAATAATCAGGAATAAATCTCAGTTGGCTTTTCATAGCCGATCATTAGAGTTTAAAACAGCAGGTCTGGGACAGGTAGGGGTTCCATAACCGCAGGCAGAACAGTTTAAACTGGAATAGCAGCAAGGCCAGGCGGACTGGGGACAGCAAGGAGTCACCACGGCCGGTAGTCCCGACGTATGGTCCTAGGGCTCAGGTCTCTCAGTTGGCTTTTCATAGCCGATCATTTAGAGTTGAAAACAGCAGGTCTGGGACAGGTAGGGGTTTCGTAGCCGCAGGCAGAACAGTTGAAACTGGAATAGCAGCAAGGCCAGGCGGACTGGGGACAGCAAGGTGTCATCATGCCCGGTAGTCCTGACGTATGGTCCTAGGGCTCAGGTTCTCAGAGAGAAAGAGAGAATGAGAGAATTAGAGAGAGCATACTTAAATTCACACAGGACACTGGATAAGACAGGAGAAGTACTCCAGGTATAACCAACTAACCCCAGCCCCCCGACACATAAACTACTGCAGCATAAATACTGGAGGCTGAGACAGGAGCGGTCCGGAGACACTGTGGCCCCATCCGAAGAAACCCCTCCATCTTCACCCCTGACGCAGACAACTGATACCCCAAAAAGGAGACAGACTCCTGGAAAAACAGACACTTCTCTGCCTTAACATACAGGTCGTGCTCCACCAGCCTCCGCAACACTCTGCGCACCAGGGCCACATGCTCGGCACGGGTAGGCGAGTACACGAGAATGTCATCTATGTACACAACAACCCCCTGCCCCTGCATGTCCCTGAAGATCTCATCCACGAATGATTGGAAAACTGACGGAGCGTTCATCAACCCGTATGGCATGACAAGATACTCGTAATGGCCCGAGGTGGTACTAAAGGCTGTCTTCCATTCATCGCCCTCCCTGATGCGCACCAAGTTGTACGCGCTCCTGAGATCTAATTTAGTGAAGAAACGCGCCCCATGCAAGGACTCAGTCATGGTCGCAATCAGCGGGAGTGGATAACTGTACTTCACCGTGATCTGATTGAGACCACGGTAATCGATGCACGGTAATCGATGCACGCTCCGTCAGTTTTCCAATCATATCACTGTAGACCCCCCAGCCTAGCTAAACCTGCCTTAGTTAGCTCCTTCGCACCTCCCCCTATACACGCGGAGACCGACTCAATTGATGACTCTAGCGATGCTATCTCTTTCATAGTTACCCAACGCTTAGGGTTACCTCCACTTTACTCATATCCTTCCATATCCTTGTCTGTACATAATGCCCTGAATCTTTTCTATAACACCCGGAAATCTGCCCCCTTTATTCTATGTACCCAACGCACTAGAAGACCAGTTCTTAAAGCCTTTAGCCGTATCCTTATTCTAGTCCTCCTCTGTTCCTCTGGTGATGTAGAGGCTAACCCAGGCCCTGCAGCCCTCAGTATCACTCCTACTCCCCAGGCGCTATCATTTGATGACTTCTGTAATCGCAAAAGTCTTGGTTTCTTGCACATAAATATCAGAAGTCTACTTCCTAAGTTTGAGTTATTCACTGCGTTAGCACACTCTACCAACCCTGATGTTCTAGCAGTGTCTGAATCCTGGCTCAGGAAGGCCACCAAAAATTCTGAAATTTCCATCCCCAACTATAACATTTTCCGTGTAGATAGAACTGCCAAAGGGGGTGGAGTTGCAATCTACTGTAGAGATAGCCTGCAGAGCTCTATCATACTATCCAGGTCTGTGCCCAAACAGTTTGAGCTTCTACTTCTAAAAATCCACCTTTCCAGAAATAAGTCTCTCACTGTTGCCGCTTGCTACAGACCCCCCTCAGCCCCCAGCTGTGCCCTGGACACCATATGTGAATTGATTGCCCCCCATTTATCCTCAGAGTTTGTACTGCTTGGTGACCTAAATTGGGATATGCTTAATACCCCAGCCATCCTACAATCCAAGCTAGATGCCCTCAACCTCACGCAAATTATCAACGAACCTACCAGGTACAACCCTAAATCCGTAAACATGGGTACCCTCATAGATATCATCCTGACTAACATACCCTCTAAATATACCTCAGCTGTCTTCAACCAGGATCTCAGCGATCACTGCCTTATTGCCTGCGTCCGTAACGGGTCCGCGGTCAAACGACCACCCCTCATCACTGTCAAACGCTCCCTAAAACACTTTAGCGAGGAGGCCTTCCTAATTGACCTGGCCCAGGTATCCTGGATGGATATAGATCTCATTCCGTCAGTAGAGGATGCCTGGTTGTTCCTTAAAAGTAATTTCCTCTCAATCTTAAATAAACATGCCCCATTCAAAAAATACAGAACTAAGAACCGATATAGCCCCTGGTTCTCCTCAGACTTGACTGCCCTTGACCAGCACAAAAACATCCTGTGGCGTACAGCATTAGCATCAAATAGCCCCCGCGATATGCAACTTTTCAGGGAAGTTAGGAACCAATATACACAAGCAGTCAGGAAAGCAAAGGCTAACTTTTTCAAACAGAAATTTGCATCCTGTAGCACTAACTCCAAAAAGTTTTGGGACACTGTAAAGTCCATGGAGAATAAGAGCACTTCCTCCCAGCTGCCCACTGCACTGAGGCTAGGAAACACTATCACCACCGATAAATCTACAATAATCGAGAATTTCAACAAGCATTTTGCTACAGCTGGCCATGCTTTCCATCTGGCTACCACTAACCCGGCCACCAACTCTGCACCCTCTGCTGCAACTTGCCCATGCCCCCCCCGCTTCTCCTTCACACAAATTCAGACAGCTGATGTTTTGAAAGCGCTGCAAAATCTGGACCCCTACAAATCAGCTGGGCTAGACAATCTGGACCCTTTCTTTCTAAAACTAGCCGCCGAAATTGTCGCTACCCCTATTACTAGTCTGTTCAACCTCTCTTTCATAACGTCTGAGATCCCCAGAGATTGGAAAGCTGCCGCGGTCATCCCCCTCTTCAAAGGGGGTGACACTCTAGATCCAAATTGCTACAGACCTATATCCATCCTGCCCTGCCTTTCGAAAGTATTCGAAAGCCAAGTTAACAAACAGATAATCGACCATTTCGAATACCACCGTACCTTCTCCGCTATGCAATCCGGTTTCCGAGCTGGTCACGGGTGCACTTCAGCCACGCTCAAGGTCCTAAACGATATTATAACCGCGATTGATAATAGACAGTACTGTGCAGCCGTCTTCATCGACCTGGCCAAGGCTTTCGACTCTGTCAACCACCGCATTCTTATTGGCAGACTAAATAGCCTTGGTTTCTCAAATGACTGCCTCGCCTGGTTCACCAACTACTTCTCAGATAGAGTTCAGTGTGTCAAATCGGAGGGCCTGTTGTCTGGACCTATGGCAGTCTCTATGGGGGTGCCACAGGGTTCAATTCTTGGGCCGACACTTTTCTCCGTGTATATCAATGATGTCGCTCTTGCTGCTGGTGACTCTCAGATCCACCTCTACGCAGACGACACCATTTTGTATACATCTGGCCCTTCATTGGACACTGTGTTAACAAACCTCCAAATGAGCTTCAATGCCATACAACAATCCTTCAGTAGCCTCCAACTGCTCTTAAACACTAGTAAAACTAAATGCATGCTTTTCAATCGAACGCTGCTGGCACCCGCCCACCCGACTAGAATCACCACTCTTGACGGGTCTGACCTAGAGTATGTGGACAACTACAAATACCTAGGTGTCTGGTTAGACTGTAAACTCAACTTCCAGACTCACATAAAGAATCTCCAATCCAAAGTTAAATCTAGAATCGGCTTCCTATTTCGCAACAAAGCCTCCTTCACTCATGCTGCCAAACATGCCCTCGTAAAACTGACTATCCTACCGATCCTTGACTTCGGCGATGTCATTTACAAAATAGCCTCCAACACTCTACTCAGCAAATTGGATGTAGTCTATCACAGTGCCATCCGTTTTGTCTCCAAAGCCCCATACACTACCCACCACTGTGACCTGTACGCTCTTGTTGGCTGGTCCTCACTACATGTTCGTCGTCAAACCCACTGGCTCCAGGCCATCTATAAATCACTACTAGGCAAATCCCCGCCTTATCTTAGCTCATTGGTCACCATAGCAGCACCCACCCGTAGTCTGCGCTCCAGCAGGTATATCTCACTGGTCATTCCCAAAGCCAACACCTCCTTTGGCCGCCATTCCTTCCAGTTCTCTGCTGCCAATGACTGGAACGAATTGCAAAAATCTCTGAAGCTGGAGACTCTTATCTCCCTCAATAACTTTAAGCATCAGTTGTCAGAGCACCTTACCGATCACTGCACCTGTACACAGCCCATCTGAAATTAGCCCACCCAACTACCTCATCCCTATATTGTTATTTATTTTGCTCTTTTGCACCCCAGTATCTCTATTTGCACATAATCTCTTGCACATCTAGCATTCCAGTGTTAATACTATTGTAATTATTCTGCACTATAGCCTATTTACTGCCTTACCTCCATAACTTGCTACATTTGCACACACTGTATATATATTTTCTGTTGTATTTCTGACTTTATGTTTTCTACCCCATATGTAACTCTGTGTTTTTTTTATTTATTGCACTACTATGCTTTATCTTGGCCAGGTCGCAGTTGTAAATGAGAACCTGTTCTCAACTGGCTTACCTGGTTAAATAAAGGTGAAATAAAATAAAATAAAACGGGCGCAAACCACCATCCTTCTTCTTCACAAAAAAGAAACTCGAGGACGCAGGGGAAGTGGAAGGCCGTATGTATCCTTGTCTCAGAGATTCGTCTATGTAAGTCTCCATAGCTTTCTTCTCCTCCTGAGACAAAGGATACACATTGCTCCGTGGGAGCGCAGCTCCTGCCTGGAGGTCTATCGCACAATCCCCCTGCCTATGGGGTGGCAACCGCGTCGCCCTCGATTTACTAAACGCGATAGCCAAATCCCCATACTCAGGGGGAACGTGCAATGCGGGCACCTGGTTTGGACTCTCCACCGAGGTAGCCCCTACGGAAACGCCCAAACATCGACCCACACACTGAGCAGACCACTCCATCAGAGCCCTCTCCTGCCACGAAATAGATGGGTTATGGGTACTCAACCAGGGCATGCCCAGCACCACCGGATACGCAGGAGAGTCAATCAGAAATAGCTGAATCATCTCCTGATGACCCCCCTGCGCACACATCCTAAGTGGCGCAGTGACTTCCCTGATCAAGCCCGCACCCAACGGACGGCTATCTAGGGCATGAACGGGGAAAGGGACATCAACAGGAAGAAGGGGAATCCCTAAGGCTAAACAAAACTTCTTATCAATAAAATTCCCAGCCGCGCCTGAATCTACCAGCGCCTTATGCTGGGAATGAGGTGCTACCTGTGGAAAACTCACAGGTATACAGAAATATGCAACAGAGAGCTCTGGGTGAGTGGGGCGCCTACTCACCTGGAAGGAATCCCCAGTGACCTGTCGTCCTCTCCCCTAGGAGGCCATCCCCAGCACCTAGCCGCGGTGTGTCCTCCCCGACCACAGTTGGTGCAGGGGATGGACCCCCTAGTAAGCCAACCCCTCCTCTCTCTAGCGCCAGCGCCCCCGAGCTCCATGGGGCACGGCTCGGAGGCGCTGGAGGGTGAAATGGACGGACCCCCCTCGGGACGTCCGCGGGTAGCTAGCAGGTTATCCAGCCTGATGGACATGTCGACCAACTGGTCGAACGTGAGGCTGGTGTCCCTACAGGCCAGCTCCCGACGGACGTCCTGCACGGTGGCCAGGTACAGCTCCACCTGGAGAAGGAAACCCTGACACCCGGCCGCGGTCCCATCGTAGGCCCTCGGGAGCGAGAGTCGGACTCCTCGGGGTTCCAGTGCGGGAATGGGCTGACTGGCCGATGGTGCTGGCAGGGAGGATGGCGGTGGAGGCGTCCCCCAGCCTCGGATGGTGGTGATCACCTCCTGCAGTGCGGTCCCCATCTGCAGGATCTGGTCACCTTGTTCCCGGACCTTGTCCTCCAGCGTCGCCTGGGCTGCTGCGGCTCCTGCTGATTCCATTCTTTAGGTGTGTTATTCTGTCACGCGTGCTGTAGGTGGGTGTAGTGGTGGAATCAAACGCAGGACACCGAAGTATAGTCCAACAGACTTTAGTAAATCTCCAACAAGGAAATTACGACAACACTTGCCCGAAGGCGAAATTACGCACGAAGGCGAACAAAACAAAAGCGCACTAAACAGGTGCGTAAACACTCCAACGCAGTGGAGGGAAGCTCAACCGAGCGAAATAGCTAAATAAGCCCTACACACGACAGACCAAAATCAATAACACACAACACTAGACAAACACAACGAGAAACTTATAGGACACTAATTACGCTAAACGAGAACAGGTGTCACAACAAACAGACAAAAGCAAACGAACATGAAACATACAACGGTGGCAGCTAGTATTCCGGAGACAACGAACGCCGAAGCCTGCCCGAACAAGGAAGAGAGGCAGCCTCGGCCGAAACCGTGACACTTAAGTACTAGCCACAAATGTTTGTATTTCCCTCTATTGATATTATGGTCTTGGAATGCTCAGAGCTTTTTGAAAAGAGCAAAGGAAACAAAGACAGAAAGAGTTGACTCCTGGTTTGGATAAAAGGAGCTACTTTTGGCTTGCGTGAGATTTTGTAATAAGCTCACTTGGTCAGAAGCTCACATGCTGTAGTATCACATTATCCAAATGGTTACTTACACTCCCCTACATATTTATTTGGACAGTGAAGCAAAAACGTTTAATTTGGCTCTATACTCCAGCATTTTGGTTTTGTGATAAAATCTTTTATAAAACAACATTACAGAATGTCACCTTTAATTTGAGGGGAATTTTCATATACAGTATATCTGTTTTACTATTTAGAAATGAATGCACTTTATGTATCTAGTCCCCCGATTTGAAGGTGTTATAAGTATTAGGACAAATTTACTTATAGTGTATTACATTTAGTCAAAAGTTTTGTATTTGGTCCCATATTCCTAGCACACAGCGACTAAATTAAGCTTGTGACTACTAACTTGTTGAAAGCATTTGCAGTTCGTTTTGGTTTTGTTTCGGAGTATGTTGTGCCCAATAAAAATGAATGGTAAATAACATATTGTGTTGTTTTGGAGTCACTTTTATTGTGAATAAGAATAGAATATGTTTCTGAACACTTTTACCTTAATGTGGATGTCATGATTACAGAAAATCATGAACGAATCGTGAATAATGATAAGTGAGAAAGTTACAGATGCACAAAGATCATGCCCCAAAACATTCTAACCTCTTACCATTATCAATAACAGGGGAGGTTAGCATTTTTTGGGGGGTATGATTCTTGGGATTCAACAAACTCAGAGGCAGCCATCCGACACAGGCTAATTATTACTTGAGCTTTGCTATTCATTATTGAACCATTTGAGAATTGGGAGTTTTTTACTCTCACTATTTTTCTCATTCTCTCTCTCTCTATCTCTCACTCATTCCCTTTCTCCCTCTCTAGCACATTTACAGTAGGCTTGTTTATCTAATTTGGCATATATCAATATGAACTTTTATTTTTGTCCTGCTGATATGTGAGCTAGTGACAAAGTGAAAGAACAGTCCAGACAAAGTGAGGTTCTGACTTCAATTAAGGCATGGATTAGACTGTTCAGCCAGCCAGTCAACACTTCACATACTAGTTCTCATGACCAGATAAAACTCAATGACTTCTCTGACAACTGTACTGTCTGCCACTGGAAACTCATTTGAATGAGTCTAAGAAATACCATAAACGTACATGGACCCATGAGCAGAAACATGTGAAGTTCATAGGAACATGTCAAATTAGGCTATATCTGACATTGTACAGGTGTCACGCCCTGGCTCTGGGGACTATGTTATGTTGAGCCAGGGTGTGTAAGTCTATGTTTGTATATCTATGTTGGCCTGAGTGACTCCCAATCAGAGGCAACGAGTGTCAGCTGGTTGTCTCTGATTGGGAGCCATATTTAACTATCGGTCTTTTCACTTTGTGTTGTGGTTTCTTGTTCTCATTTTGGTTTGTTTATGTAACCAGAGACATCACGTTTTCGTCAGTTATTTTGATCGTGTGATCAGTCTAATAAATACTATGTTCACTTTCAACGCTGCGCCTTGGTCCTCCTCATTAGACGATCGTGACAGAAGAAACCACCTAAACCAGACCAAGCAGAGTGATGAGGAGAAAGGCTGGAATTACGAGAAGTGGAGAGAGAATTGGACGAGAACCATGGAGGCCTGGTCCACGGGGGAGAGACAAGCCCAGAAAATTTTTAGGGGGGGGCTCACGCCGTGGACGACGGGGCAGCAGGAGTACGGGATAGAGTGGTGCAGAGGGTTGGCAGAGAAGGCCGCCAGGTTAAGGGGGCCACTGGTCACAGAGGAGAGGGAAAGTGTGGAGGCACGGCGAGAGGTACTGGGGTGTGTTACCAGTCCGGTCCGGCCCGTTCCTGATCCCTGCGTAGGGCCAGTGGTGTGTGTCCCCAGTACGGTCCGGCCTGTTCCTGTTCCTCGCATCGAGCCTGTGGTGCGTGTCATCAGCCCGGCGCGGCCCGTTCCTGCTCCCCGCCCCAAGTCAGTGGTGCGCGTCGTCAGCCCGGTCCGGCCCATTCCTGCTCCCCGCACCAAGTCAGTGGTGCGCGTCGTCAGCCCGGTCCGGCCCATTCCTGCTCCCCGCACCAAGTCAGTGGTGCGCGTCGTCAGCCCGGTCTGGCCCGTTCCTGCTCCCCGCACCAAGTCGGTGGTGCGCGTCGCCAGCCCAGTCCGGCCCATCCAAGCTCCCCGCACCAAGTCAGTGGTGCGCGTCGTCAGCCCTGTCCGGCCCGTTCCTGCTCTCCGCACCAAGTCGGTGGTGCGCGTCGCCAGCCCAGTCCGGCCCATCCAAGCTCCCCGCATCAAGTCTGTGGTGCGCGTCGTCAGCCCGGTCCGGCTCATTCCTGCTCCCCGCACCAAGTCAGGGGTGCGCTTCGTCAGCCCGGTCCGGCCCGTTCCTGCTCCCCGCACCAAGTCAGTGGTGTGCTTCGTCAGCCCAGTCCGGCCTGTCCCTGCTCCACGCACCAAGCCTACGGTGGGCGTCGTCAGCCTGGTAAGGCCCGTTCCTCCTCCACGCACCAAGCCAGGGGTGCGCGTCGTCAGTCCAGCACAACCCGTGCCTGGGTCATGTCCGGAGCCGGATCCGCCGCCGAGGCGGAGTGACCACCCGGTCCCTCCCCTGTTGTGGTTGTTTGGCGCGGTCGGAGTCCGCGCCTTTGGGGGGGGGTACTGTCACGCCCTGGCTCTGGGGACTATGTTATGTTGAGCCAGGGTGTGTAAGTCTATGTTTGTATATCTATGTTGGCCTGAGTGACTCCCAATCAGAGGCAACGAGTGTCAGCTGGTTGTCTCTGATTGGGAGCCATATTTAACTATTGGTCTTTTCACTTTGTGTTGTGGTTTCTTGTTCTCATTTTGGTTTGTTTATGTAACCAGAGACATCACGTTTTCGTCAGTTATTTTGATCGTGTGATCAGTCTAATAAATACTATGTTCACTTTCAACGCTGCGCCTTGGTCCTCCTCATTAGACGATCGTGACAACAGGTCTCTTCTTTTTTGTAAGCCCATAACCATGTGTGTGAGGTGTATACTTTTATTTCACAGTAGATTTGTATAAGACTAACAAGAATCACTCTGTGTTACCCTGATTTAGCCCACTGCAGTAATTAATATATTTTCTAATTTCTCTCCCTCATGAGGAGAGAGGATAATGAAAGTTCATAGCAGTGAGGAGCAAAGGTAGACCTATCAATTAGTTATAGTGTGTTTACTGATATTAATTTTGTTTATGAATTATTAAGTGATTAGAACTCCAAAATTCCATTACCAAATCATTAAGGGAATTTCCGAAAAATCGGTAATGGAATTTTTTCAATTTAATTGGCTACAATGGGAAATCATATTAGTCACAAACCACAGTTGGATTCACAAGTTTGGACAGCACAGCACATTACTGCACAGTACAGTAAAGAACACTTTAGGATAGTTCAGTACAGTACTGTACAGTAGAGTAGAGTTCAGTACAGTACACAGTAAAGCACAAAGTTGATTGGTTATAATGTACTGTATTGTACTCTACTGTACTGAACTGAACTATACTCTACTTTACTGTACTCTACTGTACTGTACTAAACTCTACTGTACTCTACTGTGCTGAAGTATACACTACTGTACTGTACTGTACTCTACTGAGCTCTACTGTGCTGTACTTTGATGTCCAAACTTGTGAAACACAGACATCTATGACTGGTTCAGACTTGGTCCGGTCCAGACCAACAAAATTTGGTCTTGTTTGGGGGCAGAGCTCATTAAAATAATAGAAAGTGTGTAGAATAATACCCAAATATGCAAAGGAGGATATTGCGTATTAATACCTTTGTGAACCTATTTAGGACACGTCACCATGAAGAGAATGACTTTCATATTCATAATTATGCATTTCTATGTAGTACAGATCAGGGAACCATGATGAAATTCCGTTACCGCAATTCCATTACCGTGTCTGAATCCACTTCACTTACTGTTGTTCAATAACCAAAAGAGATTTTAAGTGGAAAATCTGAGTCTCAGTGCAATGCGTCATGGAATTGACAGTATGGTTTCAAAAGCTTTCAAAGACAGAGGCTACGCCACAAATGTTACCCTACTCCCTATACGGTGCACCCTATGGGCCCTGGTCAAAAGTAGTGCACTATATAGGGAATAGGGTGCCATTTGGGATGCAGACAGAGGAATTGAAAGCTATAGACCCTGATATTTTCTCAGCAGGTATTTAATCCCAGTTGGGAATAAAATACAGTAAAATAAAGGTAATAACAACATAAAACTGTCATTATTTATTTACAAGCTATATTAAGATCTAATCTCTCCCTTAATAATTAATTAACATTTTATTTTATTTTATTCTGTTGTGGTAAAAAAAAAAATCCCATCTGGAAATCAATAAAACAAGCAAATTTCTCTCTTGTCGCAATGCTAAGTAATTGTATTAGTACTGCATTTGTTGATGTAAGGAGCTTGTACATGTACCTTCTGTTGTTCTGTCAATTTCTAACTGTAGATAATTGGTTGGATACACAGTGGAGGTACACTGATAGTCAAACTAATTAACGGAGACTGAGCGTAATTTTACCTCTCCTACCTCTCCTTTCTTCCTCCCGTCCACAGGGATTGCACTAAAGGGCAAGGTTGTAGCTCAGTTAATGAGGTTTACGGGTGAGCAGTACCAGTGGTGTGCTTCAGGTGTGTACACCGTGTCCTCCTCCTCCTCTTCCTCCACCTCCTCCTCATCAGCCTACCATCGCACATTACTGGCCAGTGGAGGAAGTGAGGAGGCGACAGGGGAGGTGGGGGGCAGTGAAGGAGGTGAGGAGGCGACGCAAGGAGGTGGGGGCAGTGGCGGAGTTGAGGAAGCGACAAGGAGGTGTGGGGCAGTGGAGAAGGTGAGGAGGCAACACAGGAAGATGGGGGGCAGTGGAGGAGGCAACACATGGTGGAGAGGGCTCCATGATCTCCTTCATTACCTTGCCTCCTGCTCCTTGCCTCCCCCTGCCTCCCCCTGAGCCTTCCACTTGCAGAAATTCAAGGTGACAGGGGCATACACAGAGAGAGGGGGGAGAATCCCGGGGAGGGGGTTAGGGGCTTGTTTAAGAGTGCAATTTAATAAGGCCTTGGCGTCTTGATCTCAGTGTGAAATACTGCAGCTTCACCGCAGTGTGGGGTTGCATCCCAAATGGCAGCCCACCCATAGGGCTCTGATCAAAAGTAGGGCACTATATTGGAAATGGGGTGCCATTTTGAAAGCATACTGGCTGGTGTGTGAGGTTGAAGGCTAGGTGGACTGTAAAGTAATCAACACTAGCTATTTGGAGTCAATGAGGGCTGGACGCTACAGTATATCGGAAAACTTATTCGAAATAGTGACATACTGTATATTGGAAACATATCTTTAAAGGGGGTCTGAACTCACCAATTCCACCTAGGCTTTTCTGCTGCTCATTGAGAAAAACAAGATTTGCGTCTTGTTCGATGTGGGTGTGCTATGTTCGCTATATCGTACCCTGGCAGTTATTGTTGTTTGTCCCTCTTGAGTCACAGTAGCAACATCAAAATAGTCAGGATTAACCTAAGATAAATCAAGAACTATGTAATTGAGGTCTTAGCCACACAATTGTACATCTAGCTAAGGTGTTTAGTGCAGTATTTCTCAAGTAATCTTTGCATGAAAACTAGTGAGTGTACTGCAGACGGTATACAGTGGGGAAAAAAAGTATTTAGTCAGCCACCAATTGTGCAAGTTCTCCCACTTAAAAAGATGAGAGAGGCCTGTAATTTTCATCATAGGTAAACGTCAACTATGACAGACAAAATGAGAAGAAAAAAAATCCAGAAAATCACATTGTATTATTTTTTATGAATTTATTTGCAAATTATGGTGGAAAATAAGTATTTGGTCAATAACAAAAGTTTCTCAATACTTTGTTATATACCCTTTGTTGGCAATGACACAGGTCAGATGTTTTCTGTAAGTCTTCACAAGGTTTTCACACACTGTTGCTGGTATTTTGGCCCATTCCTGCATGCAGATTTCCTCTAGAGCAGTGATGTTTTGGGGCTGTTGCTGGGCAACACGGACTTTCAACTCCCTCCAAAGATTTTCTATGGGGTTGAGATCTGGAGACTGGCTAGGCCACTCCAGGACCTTGAAATGCTTCTTACGAAGCCACTCCTTCGTTGCCCGGGCGGTGTGTTTGGGATCATTGTCATGCTGAAAGACCCAGCCACGTTTCATCTTCAATGCCCTTGCTGATGGAAGGAGGTTTTCACTCAAAATCTCACGATACATGGCCCCATTCATTGTTTCCTTTACACAGATCAGTTGTCCTGGTCCCTTTGCAGAAAAACAGCCCCAAAGCATGATGTTTCCACCCCCATGCTTCACAGTAGGTATGGTGTTCTTTGGATGCAACTCAGCATTCTTTGTCCTCCAAACACGACGAGTTGAGTTTTTACCCAAAAGTTATATTTTGGTTTCATCTGACCATATGACATTCTCCCAATCCTCTTCTGGATCATCCAAATGCACTCTAGCAAACTTCAGACGGGTCTGGACATGTACTGGCTTAAGCAGGGGGACACGTCTGGCACTGCAGGATTTGAGTCCCTGGCGGCGTAGTGTGTTACTGATGGTAGGCTTTGTTACTTTGGTCCCAGCTCTCTGCAGGTCATTCACTAGGTCCCCTCATGTGGTTCTGGGATTTTTGCTCACCGTTCTTGTGATCATTTTGACCCCACGGGGTGAGATCTTGCGTGGAGCCCCAGATCGAGGGAGATTATCAGTGGTCTTGTATGTCTTCCATTTGTTAATAATTGCTCCCACAGTTGATTTCTTCAAACCAAGCTGCTTACCTATTGCATAGTCAGTCTTCCCAGCCTGGTGCAGGTCTACAATTTTGTTTCTGGTGTCCTTTGACAGCTCTTTGGTCTTGGCCATAGTGGAGTTTGGAGTGTGACTGTTTGAGGTTGTGGACAGGTGTCTTTTATACTGATAACAAGTTCAAACAGGTGCCATTAATACAGGTAACGAGTGGAGGACAGAGGAGCCTCTTAAAGAAGAAGTTACAGGTCTGTGAGAGCCAGAAATCTTGCTTGTTTGTAGGTGACCAAATACTTATTTTCCACCATAATTTGCAAATAAATTCTATAAAAATCCTACAATGTGATTTTCTGGATTTTTTTTCCTCAATTTGTCTGTCATAGTTGACGTGTACCTATGATGAAAATTACAGGCCTCTCTCATCTTTTTAAGTGGGAGAACTTGCACAATTGGTGGCTGACTAAATACTTTTTTCCCCACTGTAGAGTCAGTCAGCTGCTGCGCTCAGGACTGATTTATAATTAATTGTTACCATTTAAAAAAATTGATTTTGTCTTTACATTTCAGTCATTTAGCAGACGCTCTTATCCAGAGCGACTTACAGGAGCAATTAGGGTTAAGTGCCTTGCTCAAGGGCACATTGACAGACTTTTCACCTAGTCGGCTCGGGGATTAGAACCAGCGACCTTTTGTTTACTGGCACTACGCTCTTAACCACTAAGCTACCTGCCGGGGGTTACATGTAATATGTAAACAGTGGGATGCAACAAAAAAAGATATATATATATGAAGACAAATTATTGATCATTAGGATCATATTACACAGTTAAAAAGTAATAATACATTTAGTATGCAAAAAAAAAAAGTGAGCCAACCTCCTTTTCCATTCTTCAACCCCACTCATCCAACATGTCTCTATCAAATCACACCCCCAACTAGGGTTGCTTGTCAGTCAGTCAGCCAAACCCCCCCCCCCCCCCCCCCCCAAATTGTTGTGGGGAAACAGTTTTGATTAAATGTATAATTTATCGCCCTCACATGCTCATTTCTGTCCTTTGAGAATCAACGATGTGTTACCTTTTTGTAGCATTTCTGACAATGCTAACATATTTTTTAGACAAAGCTCAGAGTTCTAACACTGGACTGGTTGCTTGGCAACAACACAGCTGCTTGTACCATGCTGCCAGTCATAAGAAGTGTATCCGAACAAACCTAGGCTACTGTATATAGCTAGCTATATGGTGGTATTTTGATTAGCTAGGTAGCTAGCTAAGGTGAGCTAATGTTAGGTTGCTTGTCCAAAGTCCAACAGCTAGCCTCTGTAGCTAGCTAACACCAGTCAGCTGAAAGCTAGCTAGATAACAAACAGGCAAAGAAAGGTAGCTAGCCAATGAATGTGGTTTTGTTTTGATTATCTATGTCACTAGCTTGCTAGCTAGCTAACGTAACGTTGTATCAGTCAGATAAGAGCACACTTTGACTAGGTAGCTAACCAACAAGTGAGAAAAGCTAGCTATATTTGGCCAAGTAAGGTTTTTCATATAAGGCTAAAGTCATCATGTGTAAACTGCTGACCTAGAGACTTGCATGTAATCAGAGCAAAAACAAATATGCACAAATAAGCAAGCGAACATCACTGGCTGCTATGACAGCCAGTTAACATTAGCTAGGTAATGTTAGCCAACATAAGACTGTAAAGCTAGCTAACACTTATGACCAGTTCATGCACCACAACATATCATACTTTCTTACACAAAACATAGCTAGTTAACGTTAGGTAGCTAGCTAGCTAACGTTAGTTACGTTAAGTTTAAAACCACCAACTTTGGGAAACTGCCACGCTGCTCACGTTAATTTGCATTGCTTGCAACAATCAAATAGATGCATTGGTTAGCTACGTGATTAAATGAGTATGCTTTCAACAAATCAACTGTTTTAGACTATTGTATTTTAACTAAGCAAGAGAAATAAACATTCAATCAGTACTGAGTGAATGAACAAAATCATTTTGGAACGAACGCTTCCAGACTGTCCATTTTAATGGTCTGTCGGAGTCAACATTTGAAGAACAGGGTTTGTAGTGTAATGGTCAGAGTTACTGCATGTGGATCTGAAGATTGTGGGTTCTCCTCCCGGAGGATACATTATTTCATTTATAGTTTTGACAGCCCCCTCCTGTCACACACACACACACACTAATGTTAATTAATTTGGTGGAGTGGCAAGCAAGTGGCAGTGAGTGTGGTGGTGTGTACTACTGCATGCTTCTTGCTAGAATGGAGGAGAGACCAGCTCTCAGACTCTCAAGGAAGCGGTCGTTGCCCTTATCCATGAGATGCACGCCATCCCTATGGTACTGCCCAGGGACACAGTGCTTTATGGCAGAGTGACCGTTTGTGGGAATGCGCCTGTCATTGAGAAATGCAAGCTGGTCCATGTGGAGTTGAAAAACGACTTATGCCAATTCAAATACACGCAGTACACGTGGTACTTTGCACACTATCAATACTTAAAATGTATGTTATGTTCCAAATCAGTGACTACTCCCATCTGTTTCATATTTGATACTGCCATTTATAAATGCTGTTTCTCAGCAGTGTTTGTATTAGGAGTTACCAGAATTCCGCTTGATGATTCACAGGGTTATGCATGTTTTTATTTTATTTTAAGCCCAGTGCAACCACACCTGATTCTACTACTCAGCTGTTCATCAAGACCTCAGCTGTTCATCGAGACCATGAATAGTAGAATCAGGTGTAGTAGAACTGGGCCTGACCAAAAAAAGCCTGCATAAACTTGTAGCTTGTCAAGAGCAATTGTGGCCATCGCTGAATTGCATTACTAATAGGCCTTTCTTCAGTAAACTTTAAGAAACATTTTCATGTAAATAGTTAATGGGTACATGTTGATAATTGGTGTATTCCTCAGGAGCTTGCTCGATTGTCTTAAAGCAAAAAAATATATATATATACAGTTTATCTGGTTTTACTATTTATAGGTATGTGTTTGGGTGAAATTAACATTTTTGTTTATTCTATAAACTACTGACAACATTTCTCCCAAATTCCAAATAAAAATAGTGTCATTTAGAGCATTTATTTGCAGAAAATGAAAACTGGTCAAAATAACGAGATGCAGTATTGTTAGACCTCGATTAATGCAAAGAAAATAAGTTAATGTTCATTTTTAAACAACACAATAATAATGTTTTAACTAAGGAAGTGTTCAGAAATCAATATTTGGTGGAATAACCCTGATTTTCAATCACAGCTTTCATGCGTCTTGACATGCTCTCCACCAGTCTCTCACATTGATGTTGGGTGACTTTATGCCACTCCTGGTGCAAAAATTCAAGCAGCTCGGCTTTGTTTGATGGCTTGTGACCATCCATCTTCCTCTTGATCACATTCCAGAAGTTTTCAATGGGGTTCAGGTCTGGAGATTGGGCTGGCCATGACAGGGTATTGATCTGGTGGTCCTCCATCCACACCTTGATTGACCTGGCTGTGTGGCATGGCGCATTGTCCTGCTAGAAAAAACAATCCTCAGAGTTGGGGAACAATGTCAGAGCAAAAGGAAGCAAGTTCTCTTCCAGGACAACCTTGTACGTGGCTTGATTCATGCATCCTTCACAAAGACAAATCTGCCCGATTCCAGCCTTGCTGAATCACCCCCAGATCATCACCGATCCTCCACCAAATTTCACAGTGGGTGCGAGACACTGTGGCTGGTAGGCCTCTCCAGGTCTCCGTCTAACCATTAGACGACCAGATGTTGGGCAAAGCTGAAAATTGGACTCATCAGAGAAGATGACCTTACTCCAGTCCTCTACGGTCCATTCCTTATGGTCTTTTGCAAACCTCAGCCTGGCTCTTCTTTGCTTCTCATTGATGAAGGGCTTTTTTCTAGCTTTGCACGACTTCAGCCCTGCCCCTAGGAGCCTGTTTCGAACCGTCCTCGCCGTGCACTTAACCTCAGCTGCCGTTTGCCATTCTTTTTTTCGGTCACTTGATGTCATTCTACGGTTGTTGAGTGACATTCGAATGAGTTGGCGGTCATCCCGGTCAGTAGAGAGTAGTTTTCGCCCTCTGCCGGTCTGTAGCTTTGTTGTCCCCAATGTCTGCTGCCTGACCTTGTTCTTATGAACCGCCGTCTTTAAAAGTTTAAGGATGGAAGCAACCTGACGCTCACTGTATCCCTCTGCCAGTAAAGCCAGAATTGAACCCTTCTTTTCCTCACTCAAAACTTTCCTTTTCAACTCTTTTGGCATGGTCAATAGTTATTTTTTGATTAATATTACTTTTGAGGTTCTATTAGCACTGGTTTTGCCATCCAGCTGGTCCTATTGCAAGAGGATAGTGATGACCACAGCAGTGGTTTTTATACTTTTACTCATTAAATAAGATTTGTAACTGCCTAGTTGTTTAGCTAACTAGCTAGCTGCATTTTACACTTAGCTAGCTAGTTAACTAACTAGATAATGAACTAACTGTAATTATCATAAACCATTATTATCTAACTAGCTAAATATCTGTTAGACGTAAAGTAAGCAGGATCGTGGCATGTTACAAACAATGAATGTTGGCTAGCTAGCTCATGTTAGCGAGATAATGCCTACAGATGTAACTGGGAGGTGAAGCCTACTTTCTGAATTAAGAATTAATAAGGTTATCATTTAGCTAGCTAGCTACCTAGGCTAATCACCCTATTTGAAGCAGGTTGGCTGCAAAATTTGCTAAGTCTGGCTAAGCCGGCAGCTAACTACAGTGAAATATTGAGCATGTTGGAATAAGTCGAGGTAGCAATTGCTAGTGAAATTATATGTGGCGCCATAATATAAATGGCTATAAAACGGTGCTTGCATCCATAGCAGTTTGTATGAATTTCAGTGGTTACATACAATACATGTTGACAAAATGGCTGCGAGACAGAGAGACTGTTGCTGTACTCCAAGGTAAGGCCCTTGCTTCTGGAACCACTGAAGATCCCAGTATTCAGTCAGGAAGCTTGTAAAAGATGTGTGTCATCATCCAAGCTCATGTCACAGCATGCAAGGGGACCAGCTCCCCCTTGTCAATGCAATCATTCAATGTGATATAAAAGGAATAACTGATCCAAAATCAGTACTCCTACTCAGATGCTTTGTGAATACGGGCCCTGGTCGGTCTGCATGCTGCTTTTCTAGTGATCTCTCCCTCTTTATCTGAAATGAAACAACACCAAAAACATGAATAAGAATTAGCCTAGCCAATCAGTAACTTAGTTAATTAATGAAACCCTAATATAAATGTGCACAAGCCTATTCAGCCAAATTATACCAAAACAACACAGCCTATTTGCAGTGAAATCAGAGGGGCATTTTTCTTGTTAACTTTTTCAGTCACCAGTGCATCAATAAACAGGTAGGGGAACGAAGTAGTTTGACAAAAAGTGTTCACATTAGTCAGTATTATAGCTAGAAAATACAGTCCACTTAGCTGGCTAAGGTGGTGAACTCAGACTGATGGTGGGTGTTAGGTAACTTTAGTTAACTTTCCTCCAGCAGTTTAAATCTAGCTAGCTAGCTAGTTAATGGCATTTTTTAATCAACATTATCAATCAGATGGATAGCTTAGCAAATATAGCTAACTATTAGTTTTCCACTCGCATGTAAATCTGCCTTATACAGCTAGCCAGCTGCTAGTAAAGTAGCATGAATAAGTCAGAAGCCAGCTAGCAATGCCAAGTTCATGCCTTTTACCAACAAAAATGATGTACACGTATAAAAGAGACAATTACCATTAAGCAGATCATTTTTGTTTTCTTCTAGGACTTCAGGCAGAGGAGTAATAGCTACTTGTTTGTAGAACCGGAGTCTTCACCTGAACGAATGTCACAGGAAAAATCACAGGCTGCGTCATGCACTTGAGGGGGAATTGCTTACTAGCGCACATGCTTCACAAATATTTTTCTTTAGCAGTCTGGGGAAAAAAAAGAAAAGCTATTTTATCTACTAGGCCATCTATATTCTATTTATTTTGGCAAATTTAATTTGCAACATGGCCTTTAAGCGAGATCAGGGAATTTGTTTTACAGTTTACTCCATATTGGCTTACATTTGTTTCTGGTTTTTCGCTTCCCTCTGGAACTACATTCACAACTACAGTGCCTTCGGAAAGTATTCAGACCCCTTGACTTTTTCCACATTTTGTTACGTCACAGCCTTATTCTAAAATTGATTAAATAAAAAATGTCTTCAGCAATCTACACACAATACCCCATAATGACAAAGCAAAAACAGGTTTTTAGAAATAAAAAAACAGAAATACCTTATTTACATAAGTATTCAGACCCTTTGCTATGAGACTTGAAATTGAGCTCAGATGCATCCTGTTTCCATTAATCATCCTTGAGATGGTTCTACAACTTGATTGGAGTCCACCTGTGATAAATTCAATTGATTAGACATGATTTGGAAAGGCAAACACCTGTCTATATAAGGTCCCATAGTTGACAGTCCATGTCAGAGCAAAACCAAGCCATGAGGTCGAAGGAATTGTCCGTAGAGCTCCGAGACAGGATTGTGTCGAGACACACATCTGGGGAAGGGTACCAAAAAATGTCTGCAGGATTGAAGGTCCCCATGAACACAGTGGACTCCATCATTCTTACATGGAAGAAGTTTGGAATCATCAAGACTTTTCCTAGAGCTGGCTGCCCGGCCAAACTGAGCAAACGGGGGAGAAGGGCCTTGGTCAGGGAGGTGACCAAGAACCCGATGGTCACTCTGACAGAGCTCTAGAGTTCCTCTGTGGAGATGGGAGAACCTTCCAGAAGGACAACCATCTCTGCAGCACTCCAACAATCAGGCCTTTATGGTAGAGTGGCCAGAAGGAAGCCACTCACAAAAGTCACATGACAGCCCGCTTGGAGTTTGTCAAAAGGCACCTAAAGGCTCTCAGACCATGAGAAACAAGATTCTCTGGTTTGATGAATCCAAGATTGAACTCTTTGGCCTGAATGCCAAGCGTTACGTCAGGAGGAAACCTGGCACCATCCCTAAGGTCTGTGTAATTAATAAACCTCTGTTGATTATAGTAAATGTAATTTATCCATTCTAGGTTTTTGTTGGGAGTTATCCAGACAAAAATTGACTCAATACCAGAAATAACTTTGTATCTTGCCTGATATTCTTTTGGTATTCCTCTAGGTTGGCCTATTGCATCCACATTTATATTAGGGTCAGACTCATAATCTATTTTTGCCCATTTTCAATTGGGAATCCCGACTTTCAAAGAGTCCCAATTCACTATTCTAGCTTGTTGTATCAATTTCACCCTAGCGCAGAGCTCTTTCCAGTCCCCTGGTAGTGTTACCCTGAGTCGTCGCCCTTGGCAAACCCAGAAGAAATCTGCCACTGCCACTGACTGTTCCTCATACGGAGCAATCAGAGGCAATGCCAAGGTCTGATTCTGACATTGTTCTGGTGTCACTATTTGTCCTTCACTCATCCCTGCTGCCTGGTACGTAGCCCTTTTTGGTGTATCTGCGTTCCAAGAGGTATCAATGTTAAAGTGCCAGGTAATATCACACTTACCCTGAAATTTCCCTAAATCGTGTTTCCCTTGTTTTATTAAAACACTCATAGGTCTGTTTAAAGTCTATGCTGTATTTCTCTGGAGTTTCCATCCTTTTAGTGTCTATCCTTATATCTAGCTGTTTGCACCAATGCCCCCATCCCATTTGATTATAGTATTTCTGATATCCTGGACTTCCTAAGTAGGACAAGCATTCTGCTGGGCAATATGGTCTCTCTGATTTGTTTAGGTGACAGAAGTTTTGGTTGAAGTCAGCGCATTCTCGATAATCATGTGGGTTAGGTATTATCACCAGCTCTTGCAAAGGAGAAGGAGTGCAAACCAGACAATTCGTTTTTTTTATCACGTTCACTGAGTACTGAGCCCATTTGTACCAATCATATTTTAATGCTTCTTTTAAAAAAGGATCATTGTAAGGTTCTGAAGTTGGTCCCCCATTGGGTGTCTCAGCTTCTAGCTGTTGACCTGGGCTTCCCCAGCTAGTAAAGAGGTTCCACATGCTCTGGAAAATCCAGTTGCTTCTGGCGCTTCAGTTTTTTTCGTCTCTGTAGTGGACGGTGATTGGGTAGTCATTACAGTTGTATTGCTTGTTGCTACTTCCCTTTTTTCCCCTTGGTTGGTATGCATGTCCGAAGGTTATATTACATGTCCCTCCTTTCTCAGGGGAGTGTGTTTCTAGTGCTGGTATTTGCTGGCCTAGGTATTGTTTGGCATCTTCTTTGGTCAGAGTAATATCTACTTCATCTATCAAGGTACACCAATTGTAGTGACATTTAACTTTTACTCCATATGTTTTCAATTGATAACCTGGTTCATCTAGTTTGCATTTATCCTCTGTTTGAGTCACCTGTTTGAGTTACATTTTTGGTTACTGGTCATTACCTTAAGTGTGGTTATTCCTATCCTGGGTTGTTGATGCATCTAACCTACCAGGTTACATTGTCTTGCCTCCACTTGCTGAGGTATTTTTGCCATTAGAACCGCTAGACTACATACTTTCATTTTAGCTTCAGTAGTTAGTTTCTCAGGTATTGGTGGGATCATAAGACATTTGGCTTGTTTTATATCCATTATTTTTGCATGTTCTATTCCTAGAGGCCTCCTATTCTCATCTCTTTTGTACTTTATTTCCACACAAGGGTCTTTACGACATTGAATCCTGATTAATGCACACCCTTCTATTTGGCATCTGCATAATTGTGGCCATCCTGTGTGCAAAACCTGATCTTTCTTTATAATGGATATTCTTCCTGGTTCAGTGAGGCTATCCCTTGAATACTGTTTTGTTGTAGGCAGACTCATTACCACCTTCCATAGGTTAACTGCTATCAGTGTTAAGGCCATTCCGCAGTTTTTCAACTGTTCTGATTTCCATTTGTTACTAGGGGGACCATTGGAGGGCAGAGAAGTCAATGGTGGGGAAGTCACTTTCCTCGATGGTGGGGAAGTCACTTTCCCCGATGGTGAGAAAGTCACTTTCCCCCTTATCTCCTGTTGTCCCTCTGTTGCCTGGGTCATTGCCTGTGTCTGGGGCATCTGCCATAACAAGTATCCCATTAGTAGTATTACACACATCATCAGGCCCCATCCCTTGACTCTCTGGATTTTCAGGAGGGAGTATCTGCTGGCCCTCGATGTTTGTGCTGAGGCTCGTGCTTGCTTCTTCTTCTTGGGCCCCGCATGGTACCTCAATATCCTCAGCTTCCTCGTGGCTCGCCGGTGGTATGCCGATTCCCCTTGGGACCCTGGTGCAGTGGTTTAGATGGTACCACGTCGTACTTCCTTCCACCTGTATCGCTGTGGGTGTTGCTCGGATCACCGTGTATGGTCCTTCTCTCCTGGGCTCGTTCCACTTTCTGTGGAACACTCGGATGTAGACCTGGTCTCCTGGTATCACAGGGCCTGGCTCCTCTGGTCTGGGTTCCGGTTCTCGCCTTTTTTCCTGTATAGTAGTTAGTTGTCTCACATATGCTTTAAGTTCCATTTCTAATTGTTCCAATGAAGGACCTTTATAGGGTCCTCTTAGAACTGGCACTGGCATGGGTCGACCCGTAAGCATTTCATGTGGGGTTAGGTGCGTATTTCTGTTAGTTTGCATGCGATAGCTCATGAAAGCAAGTGGCAGTGCCTCCACCCAGTTAAGCTTTGCACTAATACAGATTTTATTCAATTTGGCCTTGAGGGTTCCATTTATTATCTCAACCATCCCGTGCGACTGTGGGTGATATACACATCCCAGCCTTTGCTTAATCCTTGACTGCTGTAGCACTTGTTTTACAGTTTTCTGAATAAATGCTGATCCGTTGTCTGAACTGATTTCTGTCGGTATTCCAAACCTGGGTATTACTTCTCTGGTTAGGAATTTAATTACTGTCCCTGATCCCAGGTCTGCTGATGGTACCGCCTCTACCCATCTACTAAATCTATCTATTATCACAAGCATGTATCTCTAGCCATTTACCTTTTTTATCATGTCCACATAGTCCATGACTAGGTGTCGAAATGGTCCCTCTGGGACTGCTATATGACCTATAGGCGTGGTTATGCCTTTACACACATTATTTTGCGCGCAAATTTCACATTTTGCCAATGCATCATCTACCATTATTTGCAAATATGGCGACCAGTGTCCTTGTTTTTTAATTTTTCTTGCCACTTCCCCCCTTGCGCAATGGTCAAAACCATGCGCATCAGCTATCAGCAGATTAAGCAAAATGGTGGGTGCTACTATGGTTCCTTCATGAGACCTCCATAATCCTGTTGCGTCTTTGGTGGCCCCTCTTTGGTGCCACATTGTTTGTTCATAAGGCCCTACTCTTTCCTGCATCCTAAATATATCATCTGGTTGTGGTGCAGATTCGATAATGACCATTGGTGCCGTTAATATTGGGATGGTACATTTAGATGCTTTTTTGGCAGCCTCATCTGCCGCATTATTGCCTCTAATATTCTTTTAATAATTTTTTGTGCGCCTGACATTTTATTATTGCCAGCTTTGTGGTGTATATTAATGCTGTCATTAGCTCTATGATCGCGATATGATCTATGATCCTGTGATCCCCATGGAACATAATGCCGTTGTGTTCCTTTTATCAAAATTGGGCACTATGCTCTATATCTTTCAGTTTTTCTTAACTTTTTTCTGTCCTTCAGTTCTCTTCCTTCTGTCTCTTTGGGGTACATCATGTCTCTAAAACTGGTAGTTTCTTCTCCACTTTCCCCATTTTGTTCCCTGCGAGCCAGCCTGCTTTGTTCTTATTTTTTCAGCTGCCTTTCCATCTTTTCTATTTCTTTATCTATTTTCCCACTCCTAATATCTATTCTGGTTAATAGGTCTTCATCCAGGGATTCCTCGTCTTCCTCCTTACCTCCCTGAAATTCTTGCCAAGGCTTCTCTTAATCCTTCATAGCAATTACATTTTCCTGGGCTTCTTTCTATCTCTTGCTCATTCTCTCCTGTCCTTTCCAGGTCTCTTTCTCTTCTCTGAGAGGATGCAAAACACAACTCTACTTCTCCCTTTATCTCCACCATCCCAGATACCAGGGGATATTGTCCGCTGGTGTTTGGCGGGGGTCCCGTGGACCATTCCACTTTCTTTCTGCTTGTTTTCTCATCTTTTTTCAGCATGTTCCTAGCTTTCCGTATGTTTTTCAGCAGTCCTTCTCCATCTGTTTTAAACATTTTTAGTACCCCTTTTTCTCTTTTGGCCTTTCTTTTCTTTCCTGTGTCATTTGTTTTATAGTTCTCCATTTCCTCACACACCAAGACATCAAACGTTCCTCCTTCTGGCCATTTAGTGCCCATCATTTTGGTGCGTTGTTCCCATTTTGCACAGAGGATACCTGGCACTTAACATTTCTACCGCTGTTTTATTAATTTCTGTGACCTGTATTCTTGGACTCCCCACGGCCAGCTCCAAGTTCAACTCTCCTTTGGCTTCCTATACTATCTGTACTAATCTTTGTTCCCTAGCTCCTTTTTATCCTGTTATTTACTTTCTCCATTGGTCATTTGTCCACAATCTTGATTCTCCTAGCCAAAACTCAGTTATTGTAAATGTGTGTGTTCGTTTTTCTCTTATTACACTTATATTTCCTGATCTCCACCTCCTTAGTGTGGAATGTCTCAAAAATCTTCTCTTTATTGTTATCTTTCTTATTTCCAAACGACTTGGCAGTGTGTATCTTTCTACTCTCAGTATTTCAATGGGCATTCGCACACTGTTCACTCTTTCTCTCCTAGTGCGAGACTGGGTGCGTCCTCTCTGCTGGGTTACACTTAAGCAATGGTCCAGGAGAGGTGTGCAGCCCCTTTCCCACCCAAGACAATAATTTATTTCACGCTTCTCGCTTTCAGTACATTATTCACACACTCATTCACACTCTTCCTTTCCAGTGCAAAACTGGGTGCGTCCTCTCTGCCGGGTTGCACATAAGCAACGGTCCAGGAGAGGTGCACAACCCTTTCTCCACCAGAGACAGAAGCTTTCAAACTTATTTTCACACTTTCTTTCAATGTTTAAAAAAAAAAAACTGCAAATTCAGCCCTCTTTCTGATGCACTTCCTCAACACAGAAAAAGCGGTATTTATACAGCCTGTCTAAGCAGCCCTTTATTGATTAACTTCTTCAACACAATAAAGCGGTATCCACAGGACTTTTGCCTACCTGTGCAGTCCTTTATTGATACACTTCCTCACACAATAAAGCGGTATCCACAGGACTTTTGCCTACCTGTGCAGTCCCTTATTGATACACTTCCTCAACACACTAGAGCGGTATCCGCAGGACTTCTTTTTTTTTTCTTTTTTCTAATCACCCAAACAGATGGGCAGCTGCTCGCGCCGAAATGAATCGATCAGAACTATCAACAGGATGAACAGATGAATCAGACGAATTGAACAAATGCAGCAGATGAACAAATTAGTGACCCCGATGAATTGAATGCCCGAATTGAGTCCGACTGATTGAATAAGATGAACGGGTTGCATTCGTAACTCAAACAGGTTGAACAAAACAGGTCTGGACAAAACGAACAGATAAAACAACCGGATCAAACAGATTGATCAAACTGATCAACTGAACAACCTGAATGAAACAGGTGAACAGTCCAACTTAACCAAACTGAACGAAACAAACCCGTACAAGCAAACCACCCACCCGTATGGGCTGAGCAGATTTACTTCTACCTAGGCTTTTTCTACTTGTTGCAACCCTCAAGGCTTTTTATTCTTTCATTATTTTGCATGCATTTTGAATTCAAAAGCTCCCAGTTTATGTTTTTCTAGTTCTTAAATTTGGAGAGACCTACTTGGTGTCCTGCTGCTGAGGCCAGGCCCCAGAGCGAACCACACAAACTCTATACTATTAAGCAAGAACTTTGCTTACCTTTTTAGTGGCCACTTGTTTGTGTAGTTTTGTCCAAGCCGTCCACAGCTGCAGGTTGTCACCATTTCGGGTCCCTTTTTGCCAATCCATTTCATGACGCCAAGATATGTCGTGGAAATACTTTTCAAAGATATCTCTCAGACACCAGAGCTTGTGCATTCAGTATAGACTTTATTACAAAGTAAAAAGCCGAGCTGATCCATGGAGCAACTGCCCATCCTGACTCAGAGCTCTCCTTTTATATAGTTTCATTCTTGCACAACATACATAGTCACTCCTCTTTACGTAAATGACTAACGTCTCCTGGCTTCACGCCACTATTGTTTCCCAACCTTAGTTGTTTCTCTCTAGGCAGGGTTTCCCCTCCCCTTTGACTCTTGCCGCAATTATATTGGTGGCGTGACACTTAATAGTTTCATAAAAAATCATATGAGTACATTAAAGGTAATTACAGGGTGTGCTGATTGTCGTTACTATCCAGGCATGCATCTGGATTTCAAAGTATAAATCATGCTTTTTCTGTTTTGCCCTGCTCCTATACAAAAAAGGTGTGGTTACAGGTTTCCCTTAATCCCATAATGATTCTGTTATTCCATCTCAGCATTTCATAAAATACGCACTGGGAAATTACCATATTATCCGAGGATAATCACTTTTCAACACACCTGTTTTGGTCTGTGTGGACCAAATTCGATAAGTAAGTCTCGAGACGGGACGACAACATTTTGGAAAACAGTTTAATATCTGTGTTAATCAACGATAGGGAGCAATAGTGAGAAAATTGGGTGGCTTCCTTACCTTTTTTTTTTTTATAAAAGCGCAAATAGTGCTCTAATCACATCTCTCCCAAATGAACGGCTGTGTTAATCATTTTGAGCAATAGTGGACAGAATTGATTCCCAAATTATAAATATAGCTCAGTGGGAATACCATCCCATCCAGGCGATTTACCTTTATTCATGCTATCCAATGCACTTTTGAGTTCATTGAGAGAGATTTTGGCTCCCAGCAAGGTTGGGTTCTGATAGTAACTCCCCTGTTTCAGATTCAATAGTTGGTATATCAGCCTTATTTATCATTACTCCGTAGCTTGTTGGAGAGTAAATGACTGGGACGATTACCATGGAAGTAATGGTTGAGTCTTTCTTGATATATGGCAAATTCTGCTCTCTGTCTTTTCAATAAATTAAGTTCTGTCTTGACTTTGGAAAGACTAATAGCTAACTGGTCTGAAAAAAAGTGTTTGTAGAGAGCACTAACGCTGTTAACAACATTTCCAATTCTAATATCTTTTTAATTGTGAGTTATTCAACCCAGATGGAAATGCAGTTGCATAATTTTTTATACAACCTTTGGTGTCATCCCATAGAATACGGGGGTCATTGACTGAATTATTATTGATCAGTATGAATTCATTTAATTACATTTCAAATTGATCACAGAATGTAGGATTTTGTAGTAACTAAAACATTGAAACGCAATCTTGTGGCTCTTTTAGGAGATTCAGAAATCTATAATTGTCAGTAGTAGGTATGGTGATCGGGCAAGCTCCTATGTCAAATTTATATTTTCTTAATTTTAATATAAAATCAATTCAGGAGAATGTTTTATGCCTGTTTGAGTAGAAAGTGTACACATTTGCTTTTGGATTATGTGCTCGCCAGGCATCAATGAGTTGTAATCAGATGTTGGAGAGCCTTGGTTGCGTGTGGATTATAGTGGTTTTATTAGATTTGTCCCGCATGTCCAAAATGGCAATTCATGTCTGTCCCAATAACCAGATGGAATTCAGTTAATTCTACCAATATGCTGATCAGAGAATCCAAAAACGTAGGATCATATGAATTTGGAGCATACACACATTTTATTTCCATTATGGATACATGTAAGGAAAGTGATTCTCCCTTCTTGGTCTTCACCTTTACCCAAGATGGTGATTTTGAGTTCCTTTCAAATGGTTCTGCATTCTACAGTATGTGCATCCTTATGTGTGTTTCTTTGAGCATTATTATATCAATATGGTGACTTGCTAGGATGCCAAGACAGCTGGAATGTTTGATAGGACAATTTAGCCCTTTCAAATTCCAAGAGAAAATAGCTAGCATTGCCATTATCAGAAAGGAATGTTATATTAATGAAATCATTGTTATCTTTAGTGTTGATAAGCCCATGGATGTGTAAGAAAAAGCAGGACCCACAGGGAAACTCACCCATTGGTCATTCCCCACCCAGAAAATCCTCCCTGTAAACCTTTCCACCATGACCCTTCATTTACTTTCCATAGTAGGGTCTCAAACTCGTAAAACAAATAAATTAGACCCGGTACATCCATGATGTTCTGGGTCAATTTGACCTTCAATTTGACCTTGACATTGGTCTATATAACTTTTGAAACAAGCTGCTTTCTGCACAGGAATGGGGAAACCATGCTGATCACATATATTCAGTGCCTTCAGAAAGTATTCACACCGCTTGACTTTTTCCACATTATGTTGTGTTACAGCCTGAATTAAAAATCAATTACATTTTGATTTTTTTTTGTCACTGGCCTACACATAATAGCCAATAATGTCAACATTTATGCATATTAATTAAAAATGAAAAAATTTGCTTAACAAGTCACATGAACTCACCCTGTGTGCAATAATAGTGTTTAACATGATTTGTGAATGACTACCTCATCTCTGTACTCCACACATACAATTATCTGAAAGGTCCCTCAGTCGAGCAGTGAATTTCAAACACAGATTCAACCACAGAGACCAGGGAGGTTGTCCAATACCTTGAAAAGAAGGGCACCTATTGGTAGATGGGTAAACATTTAAAAGTAGACATTGAATATCCCTTGGAGCATGGTGAAGTTATTACTTACACTTTGGATGGTGTATCAATACACCCAGTTACTACAAAGATACAGGCGTCCTTCCTAACTCAGTTGCTGGAAAGGAAAGAAACCGCTCAGGGATTTCACCATGAGGCCAATTGTCACGATCGTCTTGAGAAGAAGCGGGCCAAGGCGCAGCGTGATATGCGTACATAATATTTATTGAATGTACAACACAACGAACAAAACAACAAACGATACGAAACGTGAAGTCCTACGGTTACACAAACCAAACGGAACAAGATCCCACAAACACTGTGGCCAAACAGGCTGCCTAAGTATGGTTCCCAATCAGAGACAACAAGCAACAGCTGATTCACGTTGCCTCTGATTGAGAACCACACCGGCCAACCTAGAAACAAATAACTAGATAAAGAACCTAGAAACAAAACACATAGAAACAACACACCCTGGCTCAACATAACAGAGTCCCAGAGCCAGGGCGTGACACCAATGGTGACGTTAAAACAGTTACAGAGTTTAATGGCTGTGATAGGAGAAAACTGAGGTTGGATCAACAACATTGTAGTTACTCCACAATACTAACATAACTGACAGAGTGAAAAGAATGAAGCCTGGACAGAATCAAAATATTCCAAAACATGCATCCTGTTTGCAACAAGGCACTAAAGTAATACTGCAAAATAATTGGCAAAGCGCTACACATTTAGTCCTGAAAACAAAGTGTTATTTGTATTTGTATTTATTATGGATCCCCATTAGCTCTTCCTGGGGTCCAGCCAAATTAAGGCAGTTATACAATTTTAAAAACATTACAATACATTCACAATATATTTCACAACACATTAAGTGTGTGACGTCAGGCACCTACTCTACTACCACATATCTACAACACAAAATCTGTGTGTATAGTGCGTATCTTATCGTGTTTTTGTATGCATGTGTCTGTGCATATGTTTGTGTTGCTTCACAGTCCCCGCTGTTCCATAACGTGTATTGTTATCTGTTTTTTAAATCAAATGTTACTGCTTGCATGAGTTACTTGACGTGGAATAGAGTTCCATGTAGTCATGGCTCAATGTAGTACTGTGCGCCTCCCATAGTCTGTTCTGGATTTGGGGACTGTGAAGAGACCTCTGGTGGCATGTTTTGTGGCGTATGCATGGGTGTCCAAGCTGTGTGCCAGTAGTTCAAACAGACAGCTCGGTGCATTCAACATGTCAATACTTCTCACAAATACAGGTAGTGATGAAGTCAATCTGTCCTCCACTTTGAGCCAGGAGAGATTGACATGCATATTATTAATGTTAGCTCTCTGTGTACATCCAAGGGCCAGCCGTGCTGCCCTGTTCTGAGCCAATTGCAATTTTCCTGAGTCCCTTTTTGTGGCACCTGACCACACGACTGAACAGTAGTCCAGGTGCGACAAAACTAGGGCCTGTAGGACCGGCCTTGTTGATAGTGCTGTTAAGAATGCAGAGCAGTGCTTTATTATGGATAGTCTTCTCCACATCTTAGCTAATGTTGTATCAATATGTTTTGACCATGACAGTTTACAATCCAGGGTTACTCCAAGCAGTTTAGTCATGTCTACATGTTCAATTTCCACGTTATTCATTACAAGATTAAGTTGAGGTTTAGGGTTTAGTAAATGATTTGTCCCAAATACAATGCTTTTAGTTTTGGAAATATTTAGGACTAACTTATTCCGTGCCACCCATTCTGAAACTACCTGCAGCTCTTTGTTAAGTGTTGCAGTCATTTCAGTCACAGTTCGGTCCTCTGTAGCTCAGCTGGTAGAGCACGGCGCTTGTAACGCCAAGGTAGTGGGTTCGATCCCCGGGACCACCCATTCACAAAAATGTATGCACACATGACTGTAAGTCGCTTTGGATAAAAGCGTCTGCTAAATGGCATATTATTAGCTGACATGTATAGTTTTGAGTCATCCTCATAGATAGACACACTGGCTTTACTCAAAGTCAGTGGCATGTCATTAGCAAAGATTGAAAAAAGTAAGGGGCCTAGAAAGCTGCCCTGGGGAATTCCTGATTCTACCTGGATTATGTTGGAATGGCTTCCATTAAAGAACACCCTCTGTGTTCTGTTAGACAGGTAACTCTTTATCCACAATATAGCGGTGTAAAGCCAGAACACATACATTTTTCCAGCAGCAGACTATGATCGATAATGTCAAAGCCACGCTAAAGTCTAACAAAACAGCCCTCACAACCTTTTTATCATCAATTTTTCTCAGCCAATCATCAGCCATTTGTGTAAGTGCTGTGCTTGTTTAATGTCCTTCCCTATAAGCGTGCTGAAAGTATGTTGTCAATTTGTTTACTGTAAAATAGCATTTTATCTGGTCAAACACAATTTTTTCCAAAAGTTTACTGAGTGTTGGAAACAGGCTGATTGGTCGGCTATTTGAGCCAGTAAAGGGGGCTTTACTATTCTTAGGTAGGGGAATTACTTTTGCTTCCCTTCAGGCCTGAGGGCACACACTTTTTAGTAGGCTTAAATTGAATATATGGCAAATAGGAGATGCAATATCGTCCGCTATTATCCTCAGTAATTTTCCATACAAGTTGTCAGACCACGGTGGCTTGTCATTGTTGATAGACAACAATAAGTTTTTCACCTCTTCCACACTACAGAATTCAAAATTACAATGCTTGTCTTTCATAATTTGGTCAGATATACTTGGATGTGTAGTGTCAGCGTTTGTTGCTGGCATGTCATGCCTAAATTTTCTAATCTTGCCAATGAAAAAATCAATATCAGTGGGTTTTGTGATGAATGAGCCAACTGATTCAATGAATGATGGAGCGGAGTTTGCCTTTTTGCCCAAAATTTCATTTAAGGTGCTCCAAAGCTTTTTACTATCATTCTTTATATCATTTATCTTTGTTTCATAGTGTAGTTTCTTCTTCTTTTTATTCAGTTTAGTCACATGATTTATCAATTTGCCGTAAGTTTGCCATTTATTTTGCTTCATCCCTCTCAACCATAACATGTTTCAGTTCCTCATCAATCCACTGGGATTTTACAGTTTTTACAGTCATTGTCTTAATGGGCGCTTGCTTATTAGTAACGGGGATAAGCAATTTCATAAATGTGTCAAGTGAAGCCTCTGGTTGCTTCTCATTACACACCACGGACCAACAAATATTATTTACATCAACAACATAGGAATCACTATAAAACTTATTATGCACTATATTAGGCCCAGCCTTTAGAACTTTGGTTTTCCTAGAAATGGCTACTATATTGTGATCACTACATCCGATGGATGTGGATACTGCTTTCAAGCTAATTTCTACAGCATTAGAAAGATGTGATCAATACATGTTGATGATTTCATTCCTGTGCTGTTTGTAACTACCCTGGTAGGTTGACTGATAACCTGAACCAGGTTGAAGGCACTAGTTACAGTTTGAACCTTTCTCTTGAGTGGGCAGCCTGATGAAAGCCAGTCAATATTTAAATCACCCAAAAATATACCGCTCTGTTGATATCACATACATTATCAATCATTTCACAAATGTTATCCTGATACAAACAATTAGCACTTTGTGGTCTATAGCAGCTTCCTACCAGAATGGGCTTTAGGTGAAGCAGATGAACCTGTAGCCATATTACTTCAACAGCATTTAACATGAGATCCTCTCTAAGCTATACATTAATGTGGTTCTGAATATAAATGGCCACACCTCCACCTTTGGCATTCCTGTATTTCCTGTATATCTTGTAACCAAATATTGCTACCACTGTGTCATCAAAGGAATTATCTAAGTGAGTTTCAGAGATTGGCAGAATATGAATGTCATCTGTTACTAGCAAATTATTGATTTCATGAACCTTGTTTCTTAAGCTGCATATGTTAACTTGGGCTATTTTTAGCACTTTTCTGTGATGCTTGATTGTTTTTATTGCTTCGCTGGGAAGCTTAGCAGAGGTACACATGCTGAGGTTATTTATGTTAGTGCAGGGTGAGCTGCACACAGTGGACTTCCTGCTAGGGCACACCGCCTCAGTGCTAACAGTATAACTCTCATAGGCACATGATTACTGCATACAATAGCTGTAGGATCAGCAGAGGCGTTCAGGGCAGTAAGAGGGACATACATTAGGTTACTTACATTGTGTCTTCCAGCGCCCCTGGGATAATGTACATTTGCTGAAGCATTATGACAACTCAGCGACACAATGGTAGGGATTAACTGAGCTGGGCTTGGGTCATTGATACGTCATTGTCTCAACGCAGCCTTATAATGCTGTGAAAGGACCAGGAACCCAAATGAGTTGGGTGGATCCCGTCCCCCTTATAATACAAGCTTTGCTTCCAGAAGGTATATAAATTGTCAATAAATGTTGCACCCACAGAGCTGCAATAGTCTCATAGCCAGTTATGGAGGGCTAAAAGTCTGCTGAACCGTTCAATGCCACGATTTAGGGAGGGCAGAGGGACAGATATTATGGGGCATGTGTTGGTGTCAAGTAGTGACACAATCAGTTCTTTAAAATCCATCTCAGCTGTTCTGAGCTGCCCTTCTTATGATAGACTACATTTCCTGATGCTGGTTTAAAATGTTAGGGAGCAGCTTATTGATGTCCTGTACTCATGCTCCTGGATAGCATAACGTTTTTGCTCCAGGGACTGAGACATTTCTCACCATTGAACTGCCCAATACAACGTCCGGAGAAGAGAATTGAGAAATCCGCACATTCCCACCCCTCACACAATTCGTTGAGCCTTTCACGGGCCCACGAAAAGCTGGATCCGCTGCTCTCGGTGATAGGTCCAGACCTCCCACAGCAGGCAGTGCCCCGTCAGATCCAGAGAGAGGGAAAGGAGCCTAACTCGACAATGAAGTCGCTGCTGGAGTCAGTGTAGTTTGAGTTAGCACTGCCGTCGCAGACACAGGCAGTCCCAGCGATGAAAGCGCAGGTAGATCAGGCACCAGTGCAGTGAAGCTATTCCTTATGTCAATCTGCTCCGAACCTCTCGCAGTCACTCCCGTCCGCTTAGCAGCATGCCGCTGCCTTCGGTTTCCACGACTTGTGACATGGGACCAGTGCTGATTGGAACACTCTTCTTGCTGTTCTCTGTCTACTTCACTACAGGATGGAGGAGGAGAAGCAGATGGAGATGACTTCCTTGGCAGGCAAGTTCCAGGTAGCACAGGCCATTCGGATAGGGACAGATGACAAGGCGGGGAAACATCCATTAAGCCCGAGCGGCGTCCTGCCATAGGAGTTAAGAACAAGAAAGTTCCAATTTGCGTTTTCCCCATACATTTGCGCATAATTGAAATTTGTTTGCTAAGCATAACCACCTCATTCCTGTAGTCCCCTGCTAGCAAACAATTGCCGCATTGGAACGCCAGACTGTAAATATTATCCCGGACAAGAGCGTAATAAACACAGCTTCTACAGCGCTGGAAACGTTTGTTAGCTATTCCAGGTGAAGCAGGCTCCATTGCAACCTAGCTAGCTAGCTGGCTAGTTGGTAGCAGGTGTTGACACAGGTATCCGAGCTCTTGAGTTCCGACGTTTTTGGCGTCGAGTCGGTGTCTCACGACAGCAGCTCTATCAATGTTCATCTGGGCCCGCATTCATGTCAGTTATGTTTGGGGCAAATCCAATACAACACATTACTGTGTACCACTCTCCATATTTTCAAGCATAGTGGTGGCTGCATCATGTTATGGGTATGCTTGTAATCGTTAAGGACTGGGGAGTTTTTCAGGATAGAGCTAAGCAGAGGAAAACCTGGTTCAGTCTGCTTTCCAACGGACATTGAATAATTCACCTTTCAGCAGGACAATATCCTAAAACACAAGGCCAAATCTACACTGGAGTTGCTTACCAAGAAGACAGTGACTGTTTCTGAGAGGCCGAGTTACAGTTTTGACTTAAATGTATTTGAAAATCTATGGAAAGACCTGAAAATGGTTGACTAGCAATGATCAAGAACCAATTTGACAGAGCTTGATAAGTTTTGAAAATAATAATGGGCAAATGTTGCACAATCCAGGTGTGGAAAGTTCTTAGAGATTAAACTAGAAAGACTCACGGCTGTAATCGCTGCCAAAGGTGCTTCTACAAAGTATTGACTCAGGTGTGTGAATACTTATGTAAATGAGATATTTCTGTATTTCATTTTCAATACATTTGCTAAAAACATGTTTTCACTTTGTCATTATGTGTCACGACTTCCGCCGAGGCTGACTCCCCTCCTTGTTCGGGCAGGTTTCGGCGTTCGTCGTCACCGGCTTACTAGCTACTGCCACTTGATTTTCCCCTGTGTCATTACATTTATTGTATTTTCTGAGACTGTGTTTGGTGAGGGAGGAGTGTTTCCCCTGTACCTGTTTCGATTGCCATTGTAGGCGCATTGTATGTCTGGAAGGAATACATCTGCATCCGGTTATTTTACTCCTGCGCCTGACTCCGTCCATCATTCACCACAGAATCACTCACCCGCTGATATGGAGTCAGCAGGAGAAGACCACATGCCTGGAGTTGTGGCAAGGGTCCAGGAGCATTCCACGATGCTGGCCAGCTTGGGGAAAGCGATGGATCGGGTTCTTCAGGTCGTCCAACACCTGGAGAAGAGAGGACCCAATCTGTCGAGACCAGCTGGCCAACCGGATCCAGCCACCTACACCCCAGCACCCGGAGGGATCCAGATATCCTGGCCACCAGCGTTTGATGGGACGGCAGCGCGCTGTAAAGGATTCCTTCTCCAACTGGAGCTGTATTTCTCCAGCATCAGGCCGGCATCATTGGAGTGGGAGAAGGGATCCGTCCTCGTTTCCTGCCTCTGTGAGAAAGCCCTGGAGTGGGCCAGCGCGGTGTGGAACGAAGGAGGAGCCGCATTGGAGGACTACAGGGAGTTCGCTCGCCTTTTTCGGGCGGTTTTCGATCACCCACCCGAGGGTCGAGAGGCGGGCGAGCGGCTGGTCCAGCTGAGGCAGGGGACGAGGACCGCACAGGACTACGCACTGGAGTTCCGGACGCTGACTGCCACCGCAGGGAGGCCCCGGTCTTCGTGCCGGGGGATCGGGTCTGGCTCTCGATCTGCATCCGGTTATTTTACTCCTGCGCCTGACTCCGTCCATCATTCACCACATTATGGGGTATTGTGTGTAGGTAGGTGAGAAAAAAAATCGATTTATGATGCTCAGAGGCTGAGCAACACTTATCTGAAGTCAATTTGACCTTTGACCTTGACCTTTGTGCTGGAGACAAATGGTATCCGATGCACTACATATCTATTCATGATGATCACAAGGATATAAGTATATTTTCCCTGTGACGTTCAGAGGACGAGGGACAGTGATCTGAACATTTTCAATTAGCCACATTTTTTTAAATAAAAAAATGTCATAAATGTCATAATTTGATTGATTTACGCCTTTGGTACAGGGCATTTCCACTGTAACTGAATTATGCTTCAATTCAACAAAGCCGGGCTGGTCTGCAGAGTAGCCTCCCTTCTCTCTTTCTGCTCCCCCTCTATATTTACATTTCAGTCATTTAGCAGACGCTCTTATCCAGAGCGACTTACATACATTAAATATTTATTTATTTTATACTGGCCCCCCGTGGGAATTGAACCCACAATCCTGGCGTTGCAAACGCCATGCTCTACCAACTGAGCTACATCCCTGCCGGCCATTCCCTCCCCTACCCTGGACCAATTGTGTATGGCCCCATGGGTCTCCCGGTCACGGCCGGCTACGACAGAGCTTGGATTCAAACCAGGATCTCTAGTGGCACAGCTAGCACTGCAATGCCGTGCCTTAGACCACTGCACCACTCGGGAGATATAGTCTCGTTCACACACATCCTAGCTTAAAATCCCTCCCTCTTCAGTTTCCCGCTCTCTATCGCTCCGCCCACTTCCTTTGTCTATGATGGCGGCTAAATCCGACTGTCATTCAGTTTAGAAACAATATTATTACAATCAATCACGCCCTTGTCATGCAAAAACACTCATGTTCACTTTAAACTCTGTTCAACCCTGGCTCTCTCGGGCTTGACCTGAAGACTGATTGTTGGACATGACAGATTCACACTTAATCTTTCAAACATACACAAACCCCATCCCATCATGCTGTAATCAATCAAGAAGATAGCCAAGGAGAGACAAAGGTTTAGCCTGAACTAAACCGCCGCTCTTTCCACTTTGTTTGAGGAGAGAGGCAAAAGGCCACAGTGTGGTTTTAGTCTCTGATAAGGTAGGACAGTCATGGATTTAGGTAAGAGCGAGCAATTTCACACTAGGTCAGATTCCCACTTCACACACACACACACACAGTGAAATGACCCAATTAAGTTCTTGCCTAGCAACAGAAAATTCTAACTATATGTTCGTGATTAACTCAGTTTTATCTCATAGTCCACTAAAAAATCTCCCTCATCAGTGGATGAGAAAGCTTGTTACAGTAAATAGAAAGAGGGTAGGTGTCATGGTAGGTGTCAGTAAGAGCCAGGAGATGTGACATTAACTGTAGCGAGAGAAGAGAGAGAGGGAGACTGTTTTCACTGTTGTGAGCTGAACATTCAGTATACCAGTGGAAGGGAGGACAGTAGCAGGTGACCCAACTGTGGTTTGTGACTATTATGATTTCCCATTGTAGCCAATTCAATTGCAGTATTCTGTTACCGATTTGGTAACAGAATTGCGAGTTTTAATCATTTAATAATTAATAAACAAACTTGATATCAGTAAAAACAATATAACTAGTTGGTAGGTCTACCATTACTTCAGTGAACTTTCATTATCCTTTACATTTACATTTACGTCATTTAGCAGACGCTCTTATCCAGAGCGACTTACAAATTGGTGCATTCACCTTATGATAGCCAGTGGGACAACCACTTTACAATTTGTATAAATTTGTTATTATTATTTTATTATTATTATTATTATTATTATTATTATTATTATTATTATTATTATTATTATTATATATTTTGTGGGGTGGTGGGGGGGGGGGTAGAAGGATTACTTTTATACTATCCCAGGTATTCCTTAAAGAGGTAGGGTTTCAAGTGTCTCCGGAAGGTGGTCAGTGACTCCACTGTCCTGGCGTCGTGGGGGAGCTTGTTCCACCATTGGGGTGCCAGAGCAGCGAATAGCTTTGACTGGGCTGAGCGGGAACTGTGCTTCCATAGAGGTAGGGGGGCTAGCAGGCCAGAGGTGGATGAACATAGTGCCCTCGTTTGGGTGTAGGGTCTGATCAGAGCCTGAAGGTAAGGAGGTGCCGTTCCCCTCACAGCTCCATAGGCAAGCACCATGGTCTTGTAGCAGATGCGAGCTTCAACTGGAAGCCAGTGGAGTGTGCGGAGGAGCGGGGTGACGTGAGAGAACTTGGGAAGGTTGAACACCAGACGGGCTGTAGCGTTCTGGATGAGTTGTAGGGGTTTAATGGCACAGGCAGGGAGCCCAGCCAACAGCGAGTTGCTGTAATCCAGACGGGAGATGACAAGTGCCTGGATTAGGACCTGTGCCGCTTCCTGTGTAAGGTAGGGTCGTATTCTGCGAATGTTGTAGAGCATGAACCTACAGGATCGGGTCACCGCTTTGATGTTAGCAGAGAATGACAGGGTGTTGTCCAGGGTCACGCCAAGGTTCTTTGCACTATGGGAGGAGGACACAATGGAGTTGTCAACCGTGATGGTGAGATCATGGAGCGGGCAGTCCTTCCCCGGGAGGAAGAGCAGCTTCGTCTTGCCGAGGTTCAGCTTGAGGTGGTGATCCGACATCCACACTGATATGTCTGCCAGACATGCAGAGATGCGATTCACCACCTGGTTATCAGAAGGGGGAAAGGAGAAGATTAAGTGTGTGTCGTCTGCGTAGCAATGATAGGTGAGACCATGTGAGGATATGACAGAGCCAAGTGACTTGGTGTATAGAGAGAATAGGAGAGGGCCTAGAACTGAGCCCTGGGGGACACCAGTGGTGAGAGAACGTGGTGCGGAGACAGATTCTCACCCGCCACCTGGTAGGAGCGACCTGTCAGGTAGGACGCAATCCAAGAGTGAGCCGCACCGGAGATGCCCAACTCGGAGAGGGTGGAGAGGAGGATCTGATGGCTCACAGTATCAAAGGCAGCAGATAGGTCTAGAAGGATGAGAGCAGAGGAGAGAGAGTTAGCTTTAGCAGTGCGGAGAGCCTCCGTGACACAGAGAAGAACAGTCTCAGTTGAATGACCAGTCTTGAAACCTGACTGGTTTGGATCAAGAAGGTAATTCTGTGAGAGATAGCAGGATAGTTGGCTATAGACGGCACCCTCAAGAGTTTTGGAGAGAAAAGAAAGAAGGGATACTGGTCTGTAGTTGTTGACATCGGAGGGATCGAGTGTAGGTTTTTTGAGGAGGGGTGCAACTCTCGCTTTCTTGAAGATGGAAGGGACATAGCCAGCGGACAAGGATGAGTTGATGAGCGAGGTGAGGTAAGGGAGAAGGTCTCCGGAAATGGTTTGGAGAAGAGAGGGGGATAGGGTCAAGCGGGCAGGTTGTTGGGCGGCCGGCCGTCACAAGTCGCAAGATTTCTTCTGGAGAGAGAGGGGAGAAAGAAGTCAAAGCATAGGGTAGGGCAGTGTGAGCAGGACCAGCGGTGTCATTTGACTTAATACATGAGAATCGGATGTTGTCAACCTTCTTTTCAAAATGGTTGATGAAGTCATCCACAGAGAGGGAGGAGGGAGGGGGAGGAGGAGGAGGATTCAGCAGGGAGGAGAAGGTGGCAAAGAGCTTCCTAGGGTTAGAGGCAGAGGCTTGAAATTTAGAGTGGTAGAAAGTGGCTTTAGCAGCAGAAACAGAGGAAGATAATGTAGAGAGGAGGGAGTGGAAAGATGACATGTCCGCAGGGAGTCTAGTTTTCTTCCATTTCCGCTCAGCTGCCCGGAGCCCTGTTCTGTGAGCTCGCAATGAATCGTCAAGCCACAGAGCAGGAGGGGAGGACCGAGCCAGCCGGGAGGATAGGGGACATAGAGAGTGAAAAGATTCAGAGAGGGAGGAGAACATATCTTAAAGATTACAAGGCACCAGGCAATGTTTCTTCAATTTACAGAAGGCAAATAACTATGTGTTGATATTAGTTGGCAGGGGTTTTTACTTTACAAGATTATTGTGTTTTGATGTATTTCTACCACCTTTTAAGACTTTTTCTGGTAGATGACGTCTAAGACCCCTTTTCCACCTGTTTGACCAGAAATCAAAGCCATTGCTTATTCCACATTTTTAGGATGGAAAATGGTTGACAAATATGTATATAGTATATATGCCTTAATAAAAAAATATAATAATAGATAAATTTGCCACCTAATTTGACATGTTAATGAACCTCACATGTTGATGCTCATGTGTCCTTTTAGATGGAAATGCCTTACAGTAATCAAACATTTGGATACTTTGGTCTACTGTATCAACTCAGGGAAAAAAGTGAACATTCTGAAAGAGGACATTCTCAGCTTCTGGAAAATACATTTTGGGAGGTTAAAACCATATATTTATGTAGTACGTAGTGTACTTGTTTGTTTTTTCATTAGTCCACTGTTGATACAGTCCCAAAAGGTTTTCAGCAGTCAAGTATTCAAGATATTGGACTTTCAAGAAGCAAAGTGTAACCGGCCACATCACGATGATGATACAGCTTCTGAGTGAATTTTCCCTTTAAATGTAGATGGTAATTAGTTACCATACTATATATCTCACAATTCAACTGACAATTTGTGACACTTGAGGGGGAAAATGCAGTTGTAAGTGAGGTGTGTGAGCTACGTAAATTACACAAGGTTAGACTGTCCTGTATGCAATGCACCAATCTTTGTCCGTGTCCTAAATGGCATCCTATTCCCTATATAGAGCCCTTTGGGGGCTGATCAAAAGTAGTGCACTATATAGGAAATAAGGTGCCAATTGGCACATACACAGTCTCTGGGTATATAATTACATCTCTTCTATGTCTGTACGAAGAAGTAGCACTGTGACGACGAAAGAGAGGCTCGGCTGCTCGACACATCATCATTCAGATGTGCTAAATTAGCTTTTGGAAGTGTCATGTAGGAGTTGTTGGACTCGTCCTCCACAGGATGCCACCCCCCCTGCTCCCCCTGTCAGCTCCCATATCTCAGCCTGGGTGTCAAATGAGTCCTCTCTCTCCTTTCACCCGCCGCCCTGCCGAGCAGCCTGCGAACACAGCTCCTCTCCTCTCGCGGCACCCTGTCACCGAATTTCCACACCGTGCTCCCGGTTTCTCCTCTCTCTCCCAATTCACCTCTCTCTCTCTCTCTCTCTCTCTCTCTCCTACCTCTCTCTCCCCCTTTCTTTGTAAACTGTAAACCAAAAGAGCAAACAAAAAGGAAGATGACCTGCTCATGCACATCACCTGCGTAACCTCTCCCTTCCACTCTCCTCCACCTTTCCCTCATCTCTTTCCTCCCATCATCTTTTTCAATTTGCTCTCGCTGTCCAGCTGATCGTCTGTCCTCACTTTCAGGTCAGTAAATATGACACCTCCAACCCAATGGTTAAGCCATCACCATGGTTGAGTCCCAAATGGCAACCTATTCCCTTTTATAGTGTACTACTTTCGACCAGGACCCATAGGGCCCATGCTCTTTATAGGGAGTCATTTGGGACACAGCCCATCTTCATCACTCTCATCCCTTTCCTCACACTCTTCTCTCTTCAACTCCACCTTTCCTCCTTTAACACCCTCCATTATGGTCTCTCTGTGTTGTACTGTTGAACATCATGTATGTGTAAAGTTTTACTAATGAGGGTGGGATATTCCTCAAAGACAAGAGCAAATGCATGCTGATGTGTGTGTGTGTGTGTGCGTGTCTGTGTGTGTTTGTGTGTAGACCATTATAGCGAGTGGTCTACACACCAAAAAAAAAAAAATAATAATAATAATAATTGTAAAGTGGTTATCCCACTGGCTATAGGGTGAATGCACCAATTTGTAAGTCGCTCTGGATAAGAGCGTCTGCTAAATGACGTAAATGTAAATGTAAATGTAATGTTTTAAGTTATGAATATGCCAGATGCATAGTGTAGCGCTGGGTGCTGAGAAGGGGTTGGACTTTAGCTTCCATAGTTAACTGAATTTTCACTGAACTTTGCATGCTTTCACCAATGATTGTCCTTAATTGATTGATGATTGCCCTTAATTGATTACATGTGTGTACTGTGACTTGGGGATTTGCTGTGCTTAATAGTATAAACTTTTTAACCACCCTCATCTCATAGCTGCAGGAAGTAGGGGTGCTGAGGGTGCTGAACCTCTGAAAAAAATAAACAACAAAAAAACACTAAAGTAGTCTACTGGGCCTTTACTAGTCCTGTATTAGTGGACTGATATAGCCGTCTGTAGTGCGGGCAAAACACAAAAAAATATGATTTTAGTAGTTCTTGCTCCAAGCGCCACTCCCCGTGCTACCCCATGGTTGTGATGATGGGTGGCTTTGCCAGGTAGATTTGTTATGATTAATGATATGATATAGGACATTACTTATTGCTCTTTAAGTGACAGCAATGTGATTGTAGTCCTAGGTATTATTATTGTCTGAGTAGTGCGCAAGCCACCATCCAGCTCTGTATTGATTGACTGTTGTTATTTATACTGGCAAAGTTGAAACAGAATATGGCCAGTTTGTTTTAAATGTTTACATTTGATATTTTTTATAAAGTGTTGTCTGTTCCATTGCATTGCTCATGACCCAACTCCAAGGTGGCCTGTCATGAACCTGTGTTTCTTATGTACTGGTTGAGGTGTTCCCCTTCATCAAACAGGAACTTACGTAGTTTGGTAGATGAGTCATTTTAGGCATAGCCCCTCTCGGCCAGGGTGTGACAGATTCATATCAATGGGGCTAATTCTGCGTGTTGAAGACACAGATCGCTGGCTGCATGTCACAGGGCACAGTTTGATCTCAAATACTGAGCTGAGGCTACACTGCTGTATAGGAGAGTAAGGTTGCGTCCCAAATGGCACCCTATTCCATACAATGTGATGGGCCCTGGTCAAAAGTAATGCACTATATAGCGAATAGGGTGCCATTTCGGACACAGCCGGAGACTTCTCTATCTCTTTCTCTTCTCGCCTGTCTTCTGCATTCTTCACTTCACCCCCTTACAGCCTGTTCGCGTTCTCCCTTCTCATCTCTCACTCTCTCTCACTAACAGAGACATCTCTTGATCACCGGGAACCAAGAGTGTGGCAAGCAGCAGTCCTGCCTCTGCAACAAATGAGGAGCGAACAAACGAACACCAAGAAAAGCTGGAAGGCTCACAGATCAACCCACGGACCTCTGCTGCAACCATGAATAGGTTTCCCTAATGGGGAGTAAGCTCAGAGGACCTACTCTTAGAGAACTCACACTGTTGCTAGCTCCACACTCCTAATGGGGCTTTGTATGCCAGGCAAATGAGCAGAGCAGGACTGGGGCTGGCCAGAATCCAGTTCCCCCTGCCATTGGAAATGATCACACTCATTATATTACTTACCCCTTGGGTCACACACAAAACTGAATCTGTTGCGGGCGGTTTGCTGGCTACTGGAATCGCAGACCAGTTATGACCAAGGAATTTAAACATTTCTCCTTTTCCTTTGTTTTCTGTTCTTTTTATACCCCTCCCGGGATTCTGCGGTGACATCTGGTATTGTCTGTCCTGGTGTGATGGGGGAGAGCAGGAGTTATCCAAAAAAGTCCTGCCGTTGATCAAGGGGGAATTCCAGCAGGTGGCTGCCTGTCTGCTGAGTGATGGGAAGGGATGGGGCCGGAGGCTGGGATACATCCACATAGGACAGGCTCATCATATTGAGGCCAGTTGAAGGGTCTGTATGCATGGGGGTTGGATTGGGAAATTGGGTGTGTGCGTGTGCCTGCCTGCCTGCCTGCCTGCCTGCCTGCGTACTTATGTTTGTGTGGGAACAAGTGTGTGTGTGTGTGTGTGTGTATGATGAAGGGTTTGGGGGGAGACTGGTGCCTGGTGTATTACATGCATATATTTCCCCAGTGCAGCCTCTCATATCCCTTACATGAAGTGCCAGTCGACTGCCTCAAATGGAAATCTCAGTCTCTCTTTATCATTACCCTGATATTCAATATAAAAAACGCATTCAAGACATGAGAAATGTTTGATGTATCATTTTGGAACATACAGATGGATGAAGAAGAAAGCCCTCATGGCCATTTGGGGATCAGTGCATCCACTGGCAGAGTGCCCAATTTCAATAAACGTAATTTGTATTTCATGAGCTTGGTATCAGTCCACTTTTCAAAACTTTTTCATTCTATTCTATTGTTATGAGAAAAAAAATATCTTACGGTTTGTCACGGTTTCGGCCGAGGCTGCTCCTCCTCCTTGTTCGGGCAGGTTTCGGCGGTCGTCGTCCCCGGAGTACTAGCTGCCACCGATCTATGTTTCATGTTCGTTTGGTTTTGTCTTGATGTTGTACACCTGTGTCTAGTTAGTCATCATTAGTGTCCTATTTAGTTCTCGTTGTGTGTGTATGGTGTTGTGTGTGATTGCTCTTCTGTTTTGGTGTTCTGAGCTACGTACTTCCCTCCGTTGTTTGGAGAGGTTTTCGCACATGTTAGTGCGCCTTTTGTTTGACGCCTGTGTGCGCCTTTATTTCGCCTCCGGGCTTATTGTGCTCGTTTACTACATGAATAATTCACTAAAGTATTTTGGACTTAGCTTCTGCGTCCTGTGCTTGATTCCTGCACCACACCCACCTTCAGCACCCCTGACAGAATCACACACATTTAATAATGGAATCAGCAGGAGCAACAGTCACGCCTGAGTCGCTGGAGGAGCATGTCCGCGGCCAGGATGACCAGATATGACAACTGGGGACCGCTCTACAGGACGTCATCAACACCCTGCACCGATGGGAGTCCAGAGGGGTACCCACACCTCCACCTACCCTGCCACCCCCATCGGCCGGTCCACCAGTCCCAGGTCTGGAACCCAGTGGGATTCGGCTCTCGCTCCCGAGGGCGTATGACGGAACAGCTGCCGGGTGTCAGGGGTTCCTCCTGCAGGTGGAGCTCTACCTGGCCACTGTACACCCGGTGCCCTCGGGACACGAGAGCGTTTCCGCCCTCATCTCCTGTCTCACGGGCAAGGCGTTGGAATGGGCCAACGCCGAGTGGAGGAGGATGGACGCCACCACCATCTCCTACGCCGAGTTCTCCCGTCGCTTCAAGGCCGTGTTCGACCATCCACCTGAGGGCAAAGCGGCGGGGGAGCGTCTAGTCCACCTGAGACAGGGGAGGAGGAGCGCGCTGGAGTTCCGGACTCTAGCGGCAGACGCAGGGTGGAATGAATGGGCCCTCATCGACCATTTTCGATGTAGCCTACGGGAGGACGTTCAACGTGAGTTGGCCTGCAGGGACACGAATTTCACCTTCGACCAGTTGGTCGATATGTCCATCCGTCTGGACACCCTGCTGGCCACCCGTGGACGTCCCGAGTGGGGTCCGTCCATTCCACCCTCCGGCACCTCCGAGCCGAGCTCGGGGGTGCTGGCGCTAGAGAAAGGAGGAGGAGGAGCCCGAGGGGGCCTGTCCCCTGCACCAAGTGCGGTCGTGGAGGGCACACTGCGGCCAAGTGCTGGGGAGGGTTCCCCGAGGGAGGAGACAACAGGCCACGCACTGGGGAGCCTTCCCAGGTGAGTAGACGCCCCACTTACCCAGAGCTCTCTGTTGCGCACTTTTGTATACCTGTTTGTTTTCCACAGGTTGCACCTCATTCCCAGCATAAGGCGCTAGTAGATTCAGGCGCAGCTGGGAATTTTGTTGATCGGAAGTTTTGTTTAGATTTAGGGATCCCTCTCCTACCTGTTGACAAGCCTTTTCCCGTTCATGCTTTAGATAGCCGCCCGTTGGGGTCGGGGTTGATTAGGGAAGTCACAGCGCCACTTAGGATGTGTGCGCAGGGGGGTCATGAGGAGACTATACAGTTGTATCTGATCGACTCTCCTGCGTACCCGGTGGTGCTGGGAATTCCCTGGTTAAGCACCCATAACCCTGCTATTTCGTGGCAATAGAGGGCTCTCAATGGGTGGTCTGCTCAGTGTGAGGGGCGATGTCTGGGTGTTTCCGTAGGGGCGACTTCGGTGGAAAGTCCAAACCAAGTGCCCGCACTGCACATTCCGCCTGAATATGGGGATTTAGCTCTCGTGTTTAGTAAAGCTAGGGCGACGCAATTGCCTCCTCATAGACAGGGGGATTGTGCGATTGATCTCCAGGCAGGAGCAGCGCTCCCACGGAGCCACGTGTATCCTTTGTCTCAAGAGGAGAGAAAAGCTATGGAAACTTACATAGCCGAATCTTTGAGACAGGGATACATACGGCACTCCACTTCTCCCGCCTCCTCGAGCTTCTTTTTTGTGAAGAAAAAAGATGGAGGGTTGCGCCCGTGCATCGATTACCGTGGTCTCAATCAGATTACTGTGAAATACAGTTATCCACTCCCTCTGATTGCGACCATGACGGAGTCATTGCATGGAGCGCGGTTTTTCACAAAACTGGATCTAAAGAGCGCGTATAACTTGGTGCGCATTAGGGAGGGCGACGAATGGAAAACAGCGTTTAGTACCACGTCAGGTCATTTCGAGTATCTCGTCATGCCATATGGGTTGATGAATGCTCCATCAGTCTTCCAATCCTTCGTAGATGACATTTTCTGGGATATGCAGGGGCAAGGGGTGGTCGTGTACATTGATGACATTCTAGTGTACTCGTCTACCCGAGCCGAGCATATAGCCCTTGTGCGTCGTGTATTGAGGAGGCTGTTGGAGCACGACCTATATGTCAAGGCAGAGAAATGTCTGTTTTTCCAGGAGTCGGTCTCCTTTTTGGGCTATCGGTTGTCCGCGTCAGGGGTGAGAATGGAGGTGGATCGTGTGTCAGCTGTGCGTAATTGGCAAACCCCAACCACTGTCAAAGAGGTGCAGCAGTTCTTGGGCTTTGCGAATTACTACCGGAGGTTTATCCGGGGTTTTGGACAGGTGGCAGCTCCCATCACGTCCCTTCTGAAAGGGGGTCCGGTGCGCCTGCAGTGGTCAGCTGATGCGGACAGGGCCTTTAGGAGACTGAAGGACCTGTTTACGTCGGCTCCGGTGCTGGCGCATCCGGACCCCGCATTACCCTTTCAGGTCGAGGTGGACGCGTCTGAGGCCGGTATAGGGGCCGTACTCTCTCAACGGTCCGGCACGCCACCTAAACTCCGCCCCTGTGCTTTTTACTCTAAGAAGCTCAGCCCGGCGGAGCGAAATTATGACGTCGGGGACAGGGAGCTGTTAGCTGTAGTTCAGGCCCTTAAGGTGTGGAGGCATTGGCTTGAGGGGGCTCAACACCCTTTCCTCATTTTGACTGACCATCGGAACCTGGAGTACATCCGGGCAGCGAGGAGACTGAACCCTCGCCAGGCTCGATGGAGCATGTTTCGCGCCAGGTCCGTATTTAAAATCACGTACATCCCTGGGTCCCAGAATGGTAAGGCAGATGCGCTGTCCCGGCGGTATGACACGGAGGAGAGGTCCGTTGAGCCTACTCCCATACTACCAGAGTCTTGTCTTGTGGCACCGGTGGTGTGGGAGGTCGATGCCGAAATCGAGCGAGCGTTGCGTACCGACCCCAGCCCTCCACAGTGTCCAGAGGGTCGGAAGTACGTTCCGCTCGAGTTTCGGGATCGACTCATTTACTGGGCTCACACGTCACCCTCCTCTGGACATCCGGGTATTGGCCGGACAGTGCATTGTCTTAGCACTAAATACTGGTGGCCCACGTTAGCCAGGGATGTGAGGGTTTATGTCTCCTCCTGCTCGGTGTGCGCCCAGTGTAAGGCGCCCAGACACCTGCCCAGGGGTAAGTTACAACCCCTGCCCGTTCCACAACGACCATGGTCCCACCTCTCGGTGGATTTTGTGACAGACCTTCCCCTCTCTCAGGGGAATACCACCATCCTGGTCGTTGTGGACCGGTTCTCTAAGGCCTGTCGTCTCCTCCCTATGTCGGGTCTTCCTACTGCCCTACAAACCGCAGAGGCACTATTTACCCACGTCTTCCGGCATTACGGGGTACCCGAGGATATAGTGTCTGATCGAGGCCCCCAGTTTACCTCCCGAGTATGGAGAGCGTTCATGGAGCGTTTGGGGGTCTCGGTGAGCCTTACCTCAGGGTACCACCCGGAGAGTAACGGGCAGGTAGAACGAGTCAACCAGGATGTGGGTAGGTTTCTGAGGTCGTATTGCCAGGACCGGCCTGAGGAGTGGGCTCTGTATATTCCCTGGGCCGAGATGGCCCAGAACTCTCTCCGCCACTCCTCTACCAACCTAACCCCCTTCCAATGTGTGTTAGGTTACCAGCCGGTTCTGGCACCTTGGCAGCAGAGCCAGATCGAGGCCCCTGCAGTGGATGATTGGATGAGACGCTCGGAGGAGACGTGGAACGCTGCACACGTCCACCTGCAGCGGGCCATCCGTCGTCACAAGGCGAGCGCCGATCTCCACCGCAGTGAGGGGCCGGTGTGCACACCCGGAGATCGAGTCTGGCTCTCTACCAGAAACCTACCCCTCCGCCTGCCCTGCCGGAAGCTGGGTCGGCGGTTTGTGGGGCCTTTTAAAGTCCTGAGAAGATTGAACGAGGTGTGTTATAGGTTACATCTACCTGTTGAGTATAAGAATATTAACCCCTCGTTCCATGTGTCTCTTCTCAGGCCGGTGGTAGCTGGTCCACTCCAGGAAGGTGAGATAGGAGAGACTCCTCCGCCCCCACTGGACATCGAGGGGGCTCCGGCGTACACCGTTCGGTCCATCTTGGACTCAAGACGCCGGATGGGGGGTCTCCAGTCTCTCGTGGAGTGGGAGGGGTACGGCCCGGAGGAGCGGTGCTGGGTGCCGCGGAGGGACATCCTAGACCCATCTCTCCTGTCAGAGTTCCACCGGGACCATCCCGCGCGCCCTGCTCCGCGCCCTCCTGGTCGTACCCGAGGCCGGGGTCGGCGCACGAATGGAGCCGCGCGTCAAGGGGGGGGGGGGGTACTGTCACGGTTTCGGCCGAGGCTGCTCCTCCTCCTTGTTCGGGCAGGTTTCGGCGGTCGTCGTCCCCGGAGTACTAGCTGCCACCGATCTATGTTTCATGTTCGTTTGGTTTTGTCTTGATGTTGTACACCTGTGTCTAGTTAGTCATCATTAGTGTCCTATTTAGTTCTCGTTGTGTGTGTATGGTGTTGTGTGTGATTGCTCTTCTGTTTTGGTGTTCTGAGCTATGTACTTCCCTCCGTTGTTTGGAGAGGTTTTCGCACATGTTAGTGCGCCTTTTGTTTGACGCCTGTGTGCGCCTTTATTTCGCCTCCGGGCTTATTGTGCTCGTTTACTACGTGAATAATTCACTAAAGTCTTTTGGACTTAGCTTCTGCGTCCTGCGCTTGATTCCTGCACCACACCCACCTTCAGCACCCCTGACACGGTTAAACATGCAACACATTCTGCTACCTGTAACCAAGGCCATTCTCTTTGAATGTGATTTTAAGCATCTGGTCAAAAGTAGTGCACTATTTAAGCAATACCCTTTCTGTTTGAATTTGTTTCTTTGTGTGTTATTTCTTACATTATTAGCCCAGAACATTTTATGTGTTATTTCATACAGCCGGAAATAACTTTTGGATATGAGAGTGGCGGTAACTCACTAGCATTATAACAAGGACTATGACTTTCCCAAATTGGATCGTTTGTTCGTACCCCCAGGGCAATTGAACTTATCCCAGAAGCTGCTCCAAGACACCGCCGGCGGAGAATAGGTATTCGGAGTGGACTTCTAGTCCGACTCAGGAGGTGTGCACACCATCCACCGCTTCCGAGTATATTACTCGCTAATGTTCAGCCTCTGGACAATAAAGTAGATGAGCTCACTGCGAGGATCTCCTTCCAGAGAGACATCAGGGACTGTAACATATTCTGTTTCACTTAATCATGGCTCTCTCTGGATATACTGTCCCCGTCTATACAGCCAGCTGTGTTCTCAGTACATCGCGCAGACATGAATAAAGCACTCTTTGGGAAGAAGAAAGGTGGTGATGTAGTTTTCATGATTAACTACTCATGGTGTGATTGTGATGACGTACAGAAACTCAAGTCCTTTTGTTCAGCCGACCTAGAATACCTCACAATCAAATGCCGACCGTATTACCTCCCAAGAGAATTCAATACGGTTATAGTCACAGCCGTGTATATTCCTCCTCAAGCCGATACCACAACGGCCCTCAAGGAACTACACTGGACTTTGTGCAAACTGGAAACCACATATCCTGAGGCCGCATTTATTGTAGCTGGGGATATTAATAAAGAACATTTTAGGAAAATGCTACCGAAGTTCTATCAATTCATTGACTGTAGTAATCACGCTGCTAAAACTCTTGACCACTGTTACTCCCCCTTCCGGGATGCCTACAAGGCCCTCCCCTGCCCTCCCTTCGGCAAATCAGATCACGACTCCATTTTGCTCCTCCCTTCCTATAGGCAGAAACTCAAACAGGAAGTACCCATGTGGACTGTGAAATGTTCTGGGTAGCCTCTGAGAATAACATTGATGTATATACGGAAACGGTGACTGAGTTCATCAGGAAGTGTATAGGGGATGTTGTTCCCACTGTGACTATTAAAACCTACCCAAACCAGAAACCGTGGATAGATGGCAGCATTCGCGCAAAACTGAAAGCGCGAACCACCACATTTAACCATGGCAAGGTGACAAGGAATATGGTTGAATACAAACAGAGTAGTTATTCCCGCCATAAGGCAATCAAACAGGCTAAACGTCAGTACAGAGACAAAGTGAAGTCACAATTCAACGGCTCAGACACGAGACATATGTGGCAGGGTCTACAGACAATCACGGACTACAAAGGGGAAACCAGCCAAGTCGCGGACACCGAAGTCTTGCTCCCAGACAAGCTAAACACCTTCTTCGCCCGCTTTGAGGATAACACAGTGCCACCGACGCGGCCCACTCCCAAGGACTGTGGGCTCTCGTTCTCTGTGGCCGACATGAGTAAGACATTTAAGTGTGTTAACCCTTGCAAGGCTGCCGGCCCAGACGGCATCCCTAGCCGCGTCCTCAGAGCATGCACAGACAAGCTGGCTGGAGTGTTTACGGACATATTCAATCTCTCCCTATCCTAGTCTGCTGTCCCCACTTGCTTCAAGATGTCCACCATTGTTGCTGCACCCAACAAAGCAAAGGTAACTGAACTAAATGACTATCGCCCCGTAGCACTCTCTTCTGTCATCATGAAGTGCTTTGATAGGCTAGTTAAGGATCATATCACCTGACATCCTAGACCCACTTCAATTTGCATACCGCCCCAATAGATTCACAGACGATGCAATTGCCATCGCACTGCACACTGCCCAATCCCATCTGGACAAGAGGAATACCAATGTAAGAATGCTGTTCATTGACTATAGCTCAGCCTTCAACACCATAGTAACCTCCAAACGTATCATTAAGCTCGGGGCCCTGGGTCTGAACCCCGCCCTGAGCAACTGGGTCCTGAACTTCCTGACGGGCCGCCCCCCAGGTGGTGAAGTTAGGAAACAACACCTCCACTTCGCTGATTCTCAACACAGGGGCCCCACAAGGGTGCATGCTCAGCTCCCTCCTGTACTCCCTGTTCACCCATGACTGCGTGGCCACGCACGCCACCAACTCAATCATCAAGTTTGCAGACGACACAACAGAAGTAGGCCTGATTACCAACAATGATGAGACAGTGTACAGGGAGGAGGTGAGGGCCCTGGGGGAGTGGTGCCAGGAAAATGACCTCTCCCTCAACATCAACAAGTGGCACAGTGGTCTAAGGCACTGCAGCGCAGTGCTAGCTGTGCCACTAGAGATCCTGGTTCGAATCCAGGCTCTGTCGTAACCGGCCGAGACCGGGAGACCCATGGGGCGGCGCACAATTGGCCCAGCGTCGTCCAGGGTAGGGGAGGGAATGGCCGGCAGGGGTGTAGCTCAGTTGGTAGAGCATGGCGTTTGCAACGCCAGGGTTGTGGGTTTGATTCCCACGGGGGGCCAGTATAAAAAAATAATGTATGCACTCACTAACTGTAAGTCGCTCTGGATAAGAGTGTCTGCTAAATGACTAAAATGTAAAAATTTAAAACGAAGGAGCTGATCAAGGACTTCAGGAAACAGCAGAGGGAGCATGCCCCTATCCACATCGACGGGACCGCAGTGGAGAAGGTGAAAAGCTTCAAGTTCCTCGGCGTACACATCACTGACCATCTGAAATAGTCCACCCACACAGACAGTGCAACCTCAGGAAGCTGAAGAAATTTGGCTTGGCCCTGAAGACTCTCACAAACTTTTACAGATGCACCCGCAACCGCAGGGCTCTCCAGAGGGTGGTGCGGTCTGCCCAACGCATTACCGGGGGCACAATGCCTGCCCTCCAGGACACCTACAGCACCCGATGTCACAGGAAGGCCAAAAAGATTATCAAGGACATCAACAACCCGAGCCATGGCCTGTTCACCCCGCTACCATCCAGAAGGCGAGGTCAGTACAGGTGCATCAAAGCTGGGACCGAGAGACTAAAAAACTGCTTTTATCACAAGACCATCAGACTATTAAATAGCCATCACTAGCCGGCTACCACCCTGTTACTCAACCCTGCGCCTTAGAGGCTGCTGTCCTATATACATAGACATGGAATCATTGGTCACTTTAATAATGGAACAGTAGTCACTTTAATAATGTTTACATACTGCTTTACTCATTTCATATGTATATACTGTATTCTGTTCTACTGTATTTTAAAAAAAGGTATCTGTGACCAACAGATGCATATCTGTATTCCCAGTCATGTGAAATCCATAGATTAGAGTCTAATGAATTTAGTTCAATTGACTTATTTCCTTATACGAACTGTACTCAGTACAATCTTAGAAATTGTTGCATGTTGCGTTTATATTTTTGTTCAATATAGTATTGGAGATTGGAGATTTGGAGTCAAAACAAGTCTAGCAGAGAGCATACATTATAGATTGGAGTGGGAATATGGTATAGGATCACATTCTGAACAGATATTTAAACCATAGCATTGGGTGGTTCATGTATCAATTATAAATCAAGATCAGTGGGCTTCTAACAGGAACTTGAGATGTTTCTCGTGTTCCACTCAAGACCTGTTTCCATTTTAATGACATGACCAAACCTCCACAGGAGCAGAAAAGTGGTTGCCTGCCTTGAATGCTTTCTTCTGTTCAGGGAGCACGCACACACACGCACGCACACACACACACACACACACACACACACACACACACACACACACACACACACACACACACACACACACACACACACACACACACACACACACACACACACAAAGAGAGCAATTAGGGACTGCTGGAGATGACTCATACCACTACTGCACCACAACTCAATTAGGCTACACTAACCCACCTCAGAAAACAACATTCTGATGAGGATGTGAGGATTCATCTTGTATGGCTGCATACTGTAGCAGCACACAGTTTGTTTGAAGATATATTCCTGAAACTCCTCTGTTTTATCTGAGCATGACATTCAGCTGTTTCCCATCATCTGATAATAATGGGAGTTTGTAGGCTTAGCTGCATAGATGCCAGTACTGCTTGAGCTGTTCTCTGTTTGTAGCCCCTGCCTTACCTTCCTTCCCTGTGTGTTTCTGAAACAGAGCAACAAAAAAGACACGTTTAGAAGTCACTTTCACATAGTAGATGTCTACTACACGATCTGAGGCGACTGTTATCGTTTGGACTCCCCCCCACCTCTGGGGACACACTCACACACACCCTCATCATAAAACTCCAACCCAGACAGGAGGTGTGGATGTTGATTAATGTGAAGCATCAAATTCAAATATAAACAGTCCGCACTTTAATTAACTCTACAGAACAGAAAGAAAGAGAATGACTGACTTAATATGTATTATGTCTGGAGAGGTAGGGAGCTAGCGAGGCCCATGCTGTAGCTTCATACCCCAGCAGCCTGACTTGCTAATTGCCTTGAGGCCGACAGAAGAGCTTCTCATAACTGATGAAATGTACCGTGATGACTGCTTTCTTAAATTTCCCCAAGTGCCAAAGTAACACAAAGACTCTGTCCTAAACGGCACCCTATTCCTTTTGTAGTGCACTACTTTTGATCAGAGCCCTATAGGCTAGTAGTGCACCAGGGCCCTAGTACTGGTAGTGCACTATAAAGGGCATAGGGTGCCATTCGGGATGCAGACAGTACAATCACGTCAGGGAGAAACAATTCTTGTTGTAATTGCCTCTGGCTATATTACCACTGAGTGGTAAACAGAGGGGGAAAGTAAATATATGCATACTTAAACAGGCAAAATATTGTGGTCTCCCAATCCACAATTCAAGATCAAACATGAATTTGTAATGTGAATTAGTTTTCTATCGTACACAGCATATTGGCCAGTGTTACCTAGTGTTGATTCAGGTGTTAAATTAACTCCGTAAGTGTTATATTAACACTCATTGGCGTAAAAGAACCCCAGTGTTGGTGTTAATAACCAGTGTTAAACCAAAACCACGCCCATCATTATCAGATTTTCCAGCATACTCTATTGCAAGTAAATGTTCAGAATAGTTTTTTTTCAATATCTATGTTTTTGCATGTACACTGATTGATTAATCAATCTTATGCTACACAAATAAAAATAAAAAATCCAATCTGTTACTTGGACTTATTGCACCCATTACTGAAATGGTTGTTCCAGTTTAGATGGTTTAGGTAGTCTCATAGCTTAGTCTTCCTAACCCGACGAGATCATTGCAGAACTCGATCGGGAAAGTGACATAAAGGTTGATGAGGACTCAGTTAGTGATTACACTGTAGACTCACGCTGATTTCTTGTACTTATCTATCAATTTACCAAATTCGGCAACTTGGGCAAACTCGTGAGGGACACCTGGGTGACTTACATGTTGTTGTTTTTTTGTCATTTAGCAGATGCTCTTATCCAGAGCGACTTACAGTTAGTGAGTGCATACATTTTCATACTGCCCCCCCGTGGGAAACGAACCCACAACCCTGGCATTGCAAGCACCATGCTCTACCAACTGAGCTACAGGGGACTTCATACTAAATGTTATGTAGCTCGCTCATTCTTGAAGGTATCAGTCTGAAACTTTGCACATACATTTTCGACCTCTTGTGGACAACATCTAAATTACCTCCAGCTTCCTATCTGAGTCTACGGCTTTTATTTTAAATGTCAAAGATGATGCAACAAAAATTCAAATAGAAAACGTATGTTTTTTTGTTTGTTTTATCTTAATACCAGATCTATCATGTTATGTTCTCCTACATTAATTTCACATTTCCACAAACTTCAAATTGTTTCCTTTCAAATAGTATCAAGAATATGCATATCCTTGCTTCAGGTCCTGAGCTACAGGCAGTTAGATTTGGGTATGTCATTTTAGGCGGAAATTGAAAAGAAGGGTGTGATCCTTAAGATGTTAATGCCAATGGCAGGTAATTGGTAAAAATAGAAAAGAGTAGAGGGCCTAGAGAGCTGCCCTGCGGTACACCACACTTTACATGTTTGACATTAGAGAAGCTTCCATTAAAGAAATCCCTTTGAGTTCTATTAGATAGATACAGTTGAAGTTGGAAGTTTACATACACTTAGGTTGGAGTCATTAAAACTTGTTTTTCAACCACTCCACAAATGTATAGTTAATAAACTATAGTTTTGGCAAGTCGGTTAGGACATCTACTTCGTGCATGACACAAGTAATTTTTCCAACAATTGTTTACAGACAGATTATTTCACTTATAATTCACTGTATCACAATTACAGTGGGTCAGAAGTTTACATACACTAAGTTGACTGTGCCTTTAAACAGCTTGGAAAATTCCAGAAAATGATGTCATGGCTTTAGAAGCTTCTGATAGGCTAATTGACATCATTTGAGTCAATTGGAGATGTACCTGTGGATGTATTTCAAGGCCTACCTTCAAACGCCGTGCCTCTTTGCTTGACATCATGGGAAAATCAAAAGAAATCAGCCAAGACCTTAGAATTTTTTTTGTAGACCTCCACAAGTCTGGTTCATCCTTTGGAGCAATTTCCAAATGCCTGGACGTACCACGTTCATCTGTACAAACAATAGTACGCAAGTATAAACACCATGGGACCACGCAGCCGTCATACCGCTCAGGAAGGAGACGCGTTCTGTCTCCTAGAGATGAACGTACTTTGGTGCGAAAAGTGCAAATCATTCCTAAAACAACAGCAAAGGAATTGTAAAGATGCTGGAGGAAACAGGTACAAAAGTATCTATATCCACAGTAAAACTAGTCCTATATCGACATAACCTGAAAGGCCGCTCAACAAGGAAGTAGCCACTTCTCCAAAACAGCCATAAAAAGCCAGACTACGGTTTGCAACTGCACATGGGGACAAAGATCTTACTTTTTGGAGAAATGTCCTCTGGTTTGATGAAACAAAAATAGAACTGTTTGGCCATAATGACCATTGTTATGTTTGGAGGAAAAAGGGGGATGCTTGCAAGCCGAAGAACACCATCCCAACCTTGAAGCACGGGGGTGGCAGCATCATGCTGTGGGGGTGCTTTGCTGCAGGAGGGATTGGTGCACTTCACAAAATAGATGACATCATGAGGAAGGAACATTTTGTGGATATATTGAAGCCACATCTCAAGACATCAGTCAGGAAGTTAAAGCTTAGTCGCAAATGGGTCTTCTAAATGGACAATGATCCCAAGCATACTTCCAAAGTTGTGGCAAAATGGCTTAAGGACAACAAAGTCAAGGTATTGGAGTGGCCATCACAAAGCCCTGACCTCAATCCTATAGAACATTTGTGGGCAGAACTGAAAAAGCATGTGCGAGCAAGGAGGCCTACAAACCTGACTCAGTTACACCAGCTCTGTCAGGAGGAATGGGCCAAAATTCACCCAAATTGTTGTGGGAAGCTTGTGGAAGGCTACCCGAAACGTTTGACCCAAGTTAAACAATTTAAAGGCAATGCTACCCAATACTAATTGAGTGTATGTAAACTTCTGGCCCACTGGGAATGTGATGAAAAAAAGAAAAAAAACATTCTATCTACTATTATTCTGACATTTCACATTCTTAAAATAAAGTGATGATCCTAACTGACCTAAGACAGGGATGTTTTACTAGGATTACATGTCAGGAATTGTGAAAAACTGAGTTTAAATGTACAGTGGAGAAAAAAGTATTTAGTCAGCCACCAATTGTGCAAGTTCTCCCACTTAAAAAGATGAGAGAGGCCTGTAATTTTCATCATAGGTACACGTCAACTATGACAGACAAAATGAGGGAAAAAAATCCAGAAAATCACATTGTAGGATTTTTAATGAATTTATTTGCAAATTATGGTGGAAAATAAGTATTTGGTCAATAACAAAAGTTTCTCAATACTTTGTTATATACCCTTTGTTGGCAATGACACAGGTCAAACGTTTTCTGTAAGTGTTCACAAGGTTTTCACACACTGTTGCTGGTATTTTGGCCCATTCCTCCATGCAGATCTCCTCTAGAGCAGTGATGTTTTGGGGCTGTTGCTGGGCAACACAGACTTTCAACTCCCTCCAAAGATTTTCTATGGGGTTGAGATCTGGAGACTGGCTAGGCCACTCCAGGACCTGGAAATGCTTCTTACGAAGCCACTCCTTCGTTGCCCGGGCGGTGTGTTTGGGATCATTGTCATGCTGAAAGACCCAGCCACGTTTCATCTTCAATGCCCTTGCTGATGGAAGGAGGTTTTCACTCAAAATCTCACGATACATGGCCCCATTCATTCTTTCCTTTACACGGATCAGTCGTCCTGGTCCCTTTGCAGAAAAACAGCCCCAAAGCATGATGTTTCCACCCCCATGCTTCACAGTAGGTATGGTGTTCTTTGGATGCAACTCAGCATTCTTTGTCCTCCAAACACGACGAGTTGAGTTTTTACCAACAAGTTCTATTTTGGTTTCATCTGACCATATGACATTCTCCCAATCCTCTTCTGGATCATCCAAATGCACTCTAGCAAACTTCAGACGGGCCTGGACATGTACTGGCTTAAGCAGGGGGACACGTCTGGCACTGCAGGATTTGAGTCCCTGGCGGCGTAGTGTGTTACTGATGGTGGCTTTGTTACTTTGGTCCCAGCTCTCTGCAGGTCCACCCCCCGTGTGGTTCTGGGATTTTTGCTCACCGTTCTTGTGATCATTTTGACCCCACGGGGTGAGATCTTGCGTGGAGCCCCAGATCGAGGGAGATTATCAGTGGTCTTGTATGTCTTCCATTTCCTAATAATTGCTCCCACAGTTGATTTCTTCAAACCAAGATGCTTACCTATTGCAGATTCAGTCTTCCCAGCCTGGTGCAGTTCTACAATTTTGTTTCTGGTGTCCTTTGACAGCTCTTTGGTCTTGGCCATAGTGGAGTTTGGAGTGTGACTGTCTGAGGTTGTGGACAGGTGTCTTTTATACTGATAACAAGTTCAAACAGGTGCCATTAGTACAGGTAACGAGTGGAGGACAGAGGAGCCTCTTAAAGAAGAAGTTACAGGTCTGTGAGAGCCTGAAATCTTGCTTGTTTGTAGGTGACCAAATACTTATTTTCCACCATAATTTGCAAATAAATTCTATAAAAATCCTACAATGTGATTTTCTGGATTTTTTTTCCTCAATTTGTCTGTCATAGTTGACGTGTACCTATGATGAAAATTACAGGCCTCTCTCATCTTTTTAAGTGGGAGAACTTGCACAATTGGTGGCTGACTAAATACTTTTTTCCCCCACTGTATTTGGCTAAGGTGTATGTAAACTTCCGACTTCAACTGTAGCTCTGAATCCACAAGGTTGAAAAGCCATAACACATATATTTTTTCAACAACATGTTAAGGTCAGTAATATCAAAGGCTGCACTGAAATCTAACACTACAGCTCCCACAATTTGTGTCAGTGCAGTGCATGTTGAGTGCCCTTCTATTTAAGCATGCTGAAAGTCTGTTGTTAATTTGTTTACAGAGAAATTGCATTGTATTTGGTCAAACACAATTTTTTCCAACAGTTTGCTAAGAGCTGGCAGCAAGCTGATATGTCTGCTGTTAGAACCAGTAAAGGCCGCTTTACCACTCTTGGGTAGCGGATATACTTTGGCTTCCCTCCAGGCCTGAGGACAAAGACTTTCCTCTAGGCTCAGATTAAAGATATGACAGATAGGATTGGCTATAGAGTCAGCTACCATCCTCAGTAGCTTTCCCTCTAAGTTTTCAATGACAGGAGGTTTGTCAATATTGATCGATAACAATAATTTTCCCACCTCTTCTACACTAACTTTACAAAATTCTAACTTGCAATGCTTTTCTTTCATTTATTTTTATTTTTTATGCATGAATATGATCGCTCACTGTTCATTGTTGGCATTTCCTGCCTAAGTTTGCCCACTTTGCTAATGAAGTAATGTCACGGAATCAGCCGAGGCTGCTCCTCCTCCTTGCTCGGGCAGGTTTCGGCATTCGTCGTCCCCGGAGTACTAGCTGCCACCGATCTATGTTTCGGTGTTTGACTTGTTTTGTCCTGATTGTGTACACCTGTTCCCCATTATGTTGTATTGTTTCCCCTATTTAACCCTCTGTCGTGCATTGTGTGTTGTGTGTTATTGTATTCGTCTTCGGCAGTGTTAGTGTGCGGGTTGTTTTCCTCCTTGTATGGAGATGGTTTTCTTCTCTGGTTACTTTCAAGTAAAGTACGTTTCCAGTAAGCTCTGTGTCCTGCGTTTGACTTCGCCTACCGCATTTCACCGTCGCCACCTGACAGAATAACACACCTTCCGATGGAGTCAGCAGGATCGTCCGCGCTCAGGGGAGCACTGGAGGAGCGTGTAACCCAACAAGAGGCCGTGATCCAGCACCTGGGTACCACCATCCAAGGGGTGATGGACACCTTGAGGTGATGGGAGAGTGGAGGTTTGCCCACACCTCATACCACCACCATCAGCCATACCCATCGGTCCAGTGGGATTCGGCTCTCGCTCCCGAGGGCTTATGATGGCACCGCGGCCGGGTGTCAGGGTTTCCTACTCCAGGTTGAACTCTACCAAGCAACCATTCACCCGGCGCCCTCGGGATACGAGAGCGTGTCCGCCCTCATCTCCTGTCTGTCCGGCAAGGCGCTGGAATGGGCCAACGCCGAATGGGGTGGGATAGACGCCGCTACGGTCAGCTATGCGGAGTTCACCCGCCGCTTCCGGGCAGTATTCGATCATCCCCCAGAGGGTAAAGCGGCGGGTGAGCGTCTATTCCACCTTAGACAGGGGAGGAGGAGCGCGCAGGAGTTCGCGCTGGACTTCCGGACGCTAGCAGCCAACACGGGATGGAATGAGAGGGCCCTCATCGACCACTACAGATGCAGCCTGAGGGAGGACTTGCGTCGGGAATTAGCCTGCAGGGACACCAACCTCAGCTTTGACCAACTGGTGGACATGTCGATTCGCCTGAATACCCTGTTGGCTACCCGCGAACGTCTGGATTCGGGGCCGTCCATTCCATCCCCCAGCACTTCCGAGCCGACCCCTATGGAGCTCGGGGGTGCTGGTGCTAGGGAGACCAGGAGGGAGACCAGGAGGGAGGCCGTCCCCTGCACCAACTGTGGCCGCAGAGGACACACTGCTGGTCGGTGCTGGGGAGGGTCTCCTAGGAATCGAGGCAGTGGGCGACGCACTGATGAGTCATTCCAGGTGAGTAGGCACCCAACTCACCCAGAGCTCTCTGCTGATCATATGTGTATTAAAGTGGTGTTTCCCGAGGTTTCTCCTCACTCCCAGCATAAGGCGCTAGTAGATTCAGGCGCAGCTGGGAATTTCATTGATCGCCAGTTCAGCTATAAGTTAGGGATTCCTATCGTACCTGTTGATGTGCCCTTCCCCATTCATGCCCTAGATAGCCGCCCGTTGGGGTCTGGGTTGATTAGGGAGGTCACGCCGCCTCTCCGGATGAAAACGCAGGAGGGTCATGAGGAGATAGTACGTTTGTATTTGATTGATTCTCCTGCGTTTCCCGTGATGTTAGGGCTTCCCTGGTTAACAGCTCATGACCGCAACATTTCATGGCAGCAGAGAGCTCTCCAGGGATGGTCTGATCAGTGTACTGGGCGGTGTGTAGGCGTTTCCGTAGGGGCAACGACGGTGGAAAGCCCGAACCAAGTTCCCGCCTTGCATATTCCACCTGAGTATGCTGATTTGGCTCTCGCCTTCAGTAAGAAGAAGGTGACTCAATTACCACGTCATCGACAGGGGGATTGTGCGATAGACCTCCAGGTAGGCGCTGCGCTTCCACGTAGTCACGTGTATCCTCTGTCTCAGGAGGAGACGGCCGCTATGGAAACCTACGTCACCGAATCTTTGAGACAGGGTTACATACGGCCGTTTACTTCCCCTGCTTCCTCAAGTTTCTTTTTTGTGAAGAAGAAGGATGGGGGTTTACGCCCGTGTATTGATTACCGTGGTCTAAATCAGATCACCATCAAATACAGCTATCCTCTCCCTCTGATTGCTAGTATGACAGAGTCATTACACGGGGTGTGATTCTTCACAAAATTGGATCTTAGGAGCGCGTACAACCTGGTGCGCATTAGGGAGGGAGATGAGTGGAAGACAGCATTCAGTACCACCTCGGGTCACTATGAGTACCTCGTCATGCAATATGGGTTAATGAATGCTCCTTCAGTCTTCCAATCATTTGTGGACGAGATTTTCCGGGACTTGCATGGACAGGGTGTTGTGGTATATATTGATGCCATTCTAATATATTCCGCTACACGAGCCGAGCATGTATCCCTGGTGCGTCGAGTGCTTGGTAGACTGTTGGAGCATGACCTGTATGCGAAGGGGGAGAAATGTCTGTTCTTCCAGGAGTCCATCTCCTTTCTGGGACATCGGTTGTCCGTGTCAGGGGTAGAGATGGAGATTGACCGCGTTTCTGCCGTGCGTAGTTGTCAGACTCCCACCATGGTAAAGGAGGGGCAGCACTTCTTGGGTTTTGCCAATTACTACCGGAGGTTTTTTCGGGGCTTTGGACAGGTAGCAGCTCCCATTACCTCTCTGCTAAAGGGGGGTCCGGTGCGCCTGCAGTGGTCAGCTGAGGCGGACAGGGCGTTTAAACGTCTGAAGGACCTGTTTACCTCGGCTCCGGTGCTGGCGCATCCGGATCCCTCTTTGGCATTCCAGGTGGAGGTGGACGCTTCCGAGGCTGGGATCGGTGCTGTGCTGTCTCAGCGCTCGGGTACGCCACCTAAACTCCGCCCCTGTGCTTTCTATTCTAAGAAGCTCAGTCCGGCGGAGCGCAATTATGACGTGGGGGATAGGGAGCTGCTGGCTGTGGTTCGAGCCCTGAAGGTGTGGAGACATTGGCTTGAGGGGGCTAAACACCCTTTTCTCATTCTGACTGACCATCGTAACCTGGAGTACATCCGGGCAGCGAGGAGGCTGAATCCTCGCCAGGCAAGGTGGTCAATGTTTCTTTCCCGTTTTGTATTTAAGCTCACCCATATACCAGGGTCCCAGAACGCTAAGGCAGACGCCCTGTCCCGACTATATGACACAGAGGAGAGGTCCATTGAGCCCACTCCCATACTCCCGGAGTCTTGCTTAGTGGCACCGGTGGTGTGGGAGGTGGATGCGGAAATCGAGCGGGCGTTACGTTCCGACCCTACTCCTCCACAGTGTCTAGAGGGTCGGAGGTACGTGCCGCTCAAGGTTCGCGACCATTTGATATACTGGGCTCACACGTCACCCTCCTCTGGTCATCCGGGTATTGGTCGGACAGTGCACTGCCTTAGTGAGAAGTACTGGTGGCCAACCTTAGCTAAGGATGTGAGGGTTTATGTTTCCTCCTGCTCGGTGTGCGCCCAGTGTAAGGCACCTAGACACCTGCCCAGGGGGAAGTTACAACCCTTAACCGTTCCACAACGGCCGTGGTCTCACCTATCGGTAGATTTTGTCACGGACCTTCCCCCCTCCCAGGGGAACACTACGATCTTGGTCGTTGTGGATCGGTTTTCTAAAGCCTGCCGTCTCATTCCCCTGCCAGGTCTCCCTACTTCCCTACAATCTGCTGAGGCCCTGTTTACACACGTCATCCGGCACTATGGGGTGTCTGAGGATATAGTGTCTGATCGGGGTCCCCAGTTCACCTCTAGAGTCTGGAGGGCATTTATGGAACGTCTGGGGGTCTCGATTAGCCTTACCTCAGGTTTTCACCCCGAGAGTAGTGGGCAGGTGGAGAGAGTTAACAAGGATGTGGGTAGTTTTCTGAGGTCATATTGCCAGGACCGGCAAGAGGAGTGGTCGGGATATATTCCCTGGGCAAACTCCCTCCGCCATTCGTCCACTAACCTTACGCCTTTCCAGTGTGTGTTAGGGTATCAGCCGGTTCTGGCACCTTGGCATCAGAGCCAGACCGAAGCCCCTGCGGTGGACGAGTGGTTTCGGCACTCGGAAGAAACTTGGAACGCTGCGCACGTCCATCTGCAGCGGGCCATCAGGCGTCAAAAGGCGAGCGCAGATCGCCACCGCAGTGAGGCTCCGGTGTATGCACCGGGAGACCGGGTCTGGCTCTCGACCCGAAACCTGCCCCTTCGCCTGCCCTGCCGGAAGCTTGGTCGGCGGTTTGTGGGGCCCTTTAAAGTCCTGAGGAGATTGAACGAGGTATGTTATAGGTTACAACTGCCCAGGTATTATCGCATTAACCCCTCGTTCCATGTGTCTCTCCTCAGGCCGGTGGTGGCTGGTCCACTCCAGGAGAATGAGGTACGAGAGGCTCCTCCGCCCCCGTTGGACATCGAGGGGGCTCCGGCGTACTCAGTCCGTTCCATCTTGGATTCGAGGCGTCGGACGGGGGGCCTGCAGTATCTTGTGGAGTGGGAGGGGTACGGTCCGGAGGAACGGTGCTGGGTCCCCAGGAGGGACATTCTAGATCCCTCCATGTTGAGGGACTTCCACCGGAGTCATCCGACTCGCCCTGCTCCGCTTCCTCCTGGCCGTCCCCGAGGCCGGGGTCGGCACACAGCTGGAGCCGCGCGTCAAGGGGGGGGGGTACTGTCACGGAATCAGCCGAGGCTGCTCCTCCTCCTTGCTCGGGCAGGTTTCGGCATTCGTCGTCCCTGGAGTACTAGCTGCCACCGATCTATGTTTCGGTGTTTGACTTGTTTTGTCCTGATTGTGTACACCTGTTCCCCATTATGTTGTATTGTTTCTCCTATTTAACCCTCTGTCGTGCATTGTGTGTTGTGTGTTATTGTATTCATCTTCGGCAGTGTTAGTGTGCGGGTTGTTTTCCTCCTTGTATGGAGATGGTTTTCTTCTCTGGTTACTTTCAAGTAAAGTACGTTTCCAGTAAGCTCTGTGTCCTGCGTTTGACTTCGCCTACCGCATTTCACCGTCACCACCTGACAAGTAATCATTAAACTAATTGGCAACATCAAACGGTTTTGTGATGAATAAGCCATCTGATTCAATGAAAGATGGAGTTGAATTAGTCTGTCTGCCCATAATTTAATTTAAAGTATTGCAAAGTTTTTTTTCCATCATTCTTTATATTATTGATCTTGACTTCATAATACAGTTTCATCATTTCTCAATTTGCAGTAAGTCAGCCAGTCAGATGTGCAGCCAGACTTACTAGTCACTCCTTTTGCCCCATCTCTTTCAACCATGCAGTTTTTAAATTCCTCATTAATCCATGGATTCTTAACAGTTCTAACAGTCAGTTTCTTAACATGTGCATGTTTATCAATAATTGGAAGAATTAATTTCATAAATTCATCAAGTGCAGCATCTGGATGCTCATTAATCACATCAGACCAACACATATTTTTAACATCATCCACATAAGAGTCACAGCAAAATCTTTTGTATGATCTCTTATACAGTATTTTAGGCCCAGCTTTTGGAACTTTGGCTTTCTGTCACGTCCGTTGTGTAAAGGATCGGACCAAGGTGCAGCGTGGTATGCGTACATAGTCGTTTATTTTAATAAACAACGACAAAATAACAAAATCCAAAAGACCGTGAAGTTCAAGAGGCTAAACATCAAACAAGCCAAACAGAAACAAGATCCCACAACTAAGGTACGCAACATGGCTGCCTAAGTATGATCCCCAATCAGAGACAACGACCGACAGCTGTCTCTGATTGGGAACCACACCCGGCCAACATAGAAATATATACAGTGGGGAGAACAAGTATTTGATACACTGCCGATTTTGCAGGTTTTCCTACTTACAAAGCATGTAGAGGTCTGTACTTTTTTATCATAGGTACACTTCAACTGTGAGAGACGGAATCTAAAACAAAAATCCAGAATATCACATTGTATGATTTTTAAGTAATTAATTTGCATTTTATTGCATGACATAAGTATTTGATACATCAGAAAAGCAGAACTTAATATTTGGTACAGAAACCTTTGTTTGCAATTACAGAGATCATACGTTTCCTGTAGGTCTTGACCAGGTTTGTACACACTGCAGCAGGGATTTTGGCCCACTCCTCCATACAGACCTTCTCCAGATCCTTCAGGTTTCGGAGCTGTCGCTGGGCAATATGGACTTTCATCTCCCTCCAAAGATTTTCTATTGGGTTCAGGTCTGGAGACTGGCTAGGCCACACCAGGACCTTGAGATGCTTCTTACGGAGCCACTCCTTAGTTGCCCTGGCTGTGTGTTTCGGGTCGTTGTCATGCTGGAAGACCCAGCCACGACACATCTTCAATGCTCTTACTGACGGAAGGAGGTTGTTGGCCAAGATCTCGCGATACATGGCCCCATCCATCCTCCCCTCAATACGGTGCAGTCGTCCTGTCCCCTTTGCAGAAAAGCATCCCCAAAGAATGATGTTTTCACCTCCATGCTTCACGGTTGGGATGGTGTTCTTGGGGTTGTAGTCATCCTTCATCTTCCTCCAAACACGGCGAGTGGAGTTTAGACCAAAAAGCTCTATTTTTGTTTCATCAGACCACATGACCTTCTCCCATTCCTCCTATGGATCATCCAGATGGTCATTGGCAAACTTCAGACGGGTCTGGACATGCACTGGCTTGAGCAGGAAGACCTTGCGTGCGCTGCAGGATTTTAATCCATGACGGCGTAGTGTGTTACTAATGGTTTACTTTGAGACTGTGGTCCTAGCTCTCTTCAGGTCATTGACCAGGTCCTGCCGTGTAGTTCTGGGCTGATCCCTCACCTTCCTCATGATCATTGATGCCCCACAAGGTGAGATCTTGCATGGAGCCCCAGACCGAGGGTGATTGACCGTCATCTTGAACTTCTTCCATTTTCTAATAATTGCGCCAACAGTTGTTGCCTTCTCACCAAGCTGCTTGCCTATTGTCCTGTAGCCCATCCCAGCCTTGTGCAGGTCTACAATTTTATCCCTGATGTCCTTACACAGCTCTCTGGTCTTGGCCATTGTGGAGAGGTTGGAGTCTGTTTGATTGAGTGTGTGGACAGGTGTCTTTTATACAGGTAACGAGTTCAAACAGGTGCAGTTAATACAGGTAATGAGTGGAGAACAGGAGGGCTTCTTAAAGAAAAACTAACAGGTCTGTGAGAGCCGGATTTCTTACTGGTTGGTAGGTGATCAAATACTTATGTCATGCAATAAAATGCAAATTAATTACTTAAAAATCATACAATGTGATTTTCTGGATTTTTGTTTTAGATTCCGCCTCTCACAGTTGAAGTGTACCTATGATAAAAATTACAGACCTCTACATGCTTTGTAAGTAGGAAAACCTGCAAAATCGGCAGGGTATCAAACACTTGTTTTCCCCACTGTAAATTAGATTTCACACCCTGACCAACCCAACTAGAGATCTCAATGTCAGGGCGTGACACTTTCCTGGATATAGCCAATGGGTATGGATACAGCTTTAGAACAAAGTTCTACAGTATTAGTACAAATGTGATCGATACATGTAGATGATGTTTTTCCTGTAGTGTTTGTAAACATCCTGGTAGTTTGATTAATAACCTGAACCAGATTACAGGCACTGGTTACAGTGCGAAGCTTCCTCTTGAGTGGACAGCTTGATGAAAACCAGTCAATATTCAGGACCCCAAGAAAGTAGACCTCTTTGTTTACATTAAATACACTATCAAGCATTTCACACATATTATTTAGATACTGACTGTTAGCGCTTGGTGGCCTATTGCAACACTCCAAAAAGAATGGCTTTAGATGTGCCAAGTGAACCTGCAACCACAACACTTCAATAACACTTGACATAAGATCTTCTCTAAGCATTACAGGGATGTGGCTATGAATATATACCGCAACACCTCCCCCAAAAGCATTACTGTCTCTTCTATAGATGTTATATCTTTGTATTGCTACTGCTATATCATCTAATTAATTATCTAAGTGAGTCTTAGAAATGGCTAATATATGAATGTTATCTGATGTTAGCAAGTCATTGATTTCATGAACCATATTTCTAAGACTACATATATTCATATGGCCGATTTTCAGCCCTTTCCTGGGTAGCTTGTCAGCGATAGACATAATATGGAAAAGAGCAAACAAAGGTAAAAAATATACATTCAGCAGTCCATTAAACCAATTGGTGTGTGTGTGTGTGCTGCAGGGTTGAAGCTACGAACCCATAGGGGCCTAGCCCGAACTAAACTTTACAGTTGGCTCTATGCATTGGGGCAGGTAGCGTTCTCCTGGCATCCACCAAACCCAGATTTGTCAGTCGGACAGCCAGATGGTGAAGCATGATTCATTACTCCAGAGAACGCATTTCCACTGCGCCAGAGTCCAATGACGGCGAGCTTTACACCACTCCAGCCGACGCATGGCATTGCGCATGGTGATCTTAGGCTTGTGTGCAGCTGCTCGGCCATGGAATCCCATTTCATGAAGCTCCCGACGAACTGTTGTGCTGACGTTGCATCCAGAGGCAGTTTTGAACTCAGTAGTGAGTGTTGGAACCGAGGACAGACTATTTTTAAGCGCTACGCTCTTCAGCATTCGGCAGTCCCATTCTGTGAGCTTGTGTGGCCTACCAGTTCGCTGCTGAGCCATTGTTGCTTCTAGACGTTTCCACTTCACAATAACAGCACTTACAGTTAACCGGGGCAGCTCTAGCAGGGCAGGAATTTGATGAACTGACTTGTTGGAAAGGTGGCATCCTTTCACTCACTAACTGTAAGTTGCTCTGGATAAGAGCGTCTGCTAAATGACTAAAATGTAAAAATGTAAAATCCTATGACGGTGCCACGTTGATAGTCACTGAGCTCTTCAGTAAGGCCTTTCTACTACCAATGTTTGTCTATAGAGATTTTATACACCTGTCAGCATCGGGTGTGGCTGAAATTGCCGAATCCACTTATTTGAAGGGGTGTACACCAATGTTCCCTCAAAAGAAATTAGGCACTGAGCAAATTTCTGGTCTGTTCAGCACAAACTTGAACGTCGTAAGAAAATTCTGTGCAACTTCCAGAGCGCTTTTACTGTGAACACTAAGGCTGTACTGCTTTAAGTTACAGTTTTAACTGTGGCCAAGTAACCTACTGTGGCTATTTGATCATTATGTAGGCCTACCAGAGTGGCTTACCATTTTTAAAAAATGGAGAAAATGCATCCCATAACACTTTAACATGGAAATAGATGTTCTATCATTCAGCCAACAGTAGCAGCCAATGTGTGGTGTTCAATGTAGGCCTACATTCCATGAGACTTTTGAAAAACACATGCATGGCTTGACATTAACCTGTTTATCCACTTGTCCTTCAGACAAGGAGGGGACTGAAAATTGAGTTGTTGTTAGATGCAAGAAACCAATTTAAAAATAAAATGCATTATTATTCCCATACCATTATTACAGAGAATCAGACAAATTATGCTACCCTCTACCTGACTCACTTTTCAAAGATGTCTAGAAATGTACAGGTTTTGTGCTCTTGTAGGAAGCAATCACTCCCCTATTTCTGAGTACAAATTATTTATAACTGGGCTAACAACTCACTAAACTACCCCCAAGCTATTTCTATACACAAAACAAACAAAAAAATATATAGTTGTAGTTGTAAATAAGGGTTCTTTGGCTTTACAACCATAGTGGAACATAGCCCATTTTGGTGCTATATAGCACCTTGTTTTTAAGGTTATATAAAGAACCATGCTCATAAAGTTCTAAATGGAACCTTTATGTTGCTATAAAGAACCATTAATAAAATGTTCTATATAGCACCAAAAAAGGGTTCCACTATGTATACAATACCTTCATATGGTACTTTATGGAACCTTTATGGAGAATAGTTCTATAAAGTGCCTTCCTGAATCTGAAATGTTCTTTATACAATAGATCATTTTGAAGAACCATACAGGGTTTTGAATTTGTTGTTAGCCATATTTTATTGTTGAAATTCCTGAGGTGTTATTATTGTGTTAAATGACAAGTTGACTCAGGTGTGCTAGCCCTGCAATGGGACACCATAACTGGTGTTAATCATATTTAACATGTAATGACTTGAAACAACACATTAGATAAACTGGAATGACACTCTCATTCACGGTTACACAAAAAAAGCTGTGCTCAAACCACGCCCCAAAATATTTGAATTATCACTAAAAGAGGAAATAACTATTTTCTGAACTGCAAAGACCCATTGAATGGCTCAAAGGGTTATTTGAGTCAGTATGGTTCCACATAGAACCATCACCCTTCCCAAAGAACCCTTGAGGAACCGTCTTTTCTGTGTATCCTTGAGCAGAAACAGATGTGCACCCCAAATGGCAACCTATTCCCTATAAGGTGCATACTTTTGACCACAGCCCTATAGGTACTGATCAAAAGTAGTGCACTATTTACGGAATAGGGTGCCATTTGGGACAAATCCAGAGACATGATCACGCTACCTGCTTGGATCTGTAATGGGTGTAAAGCTCTGCTGTGAGAGTGTGGAGGCAGAAATGCCTAAATCATTCAAGTATTGAGTTCCCTGCTACCCAGCAGGCTTGCTGTGGAGCCAATAACCCAGAGTAATATGTTTTATCATATATTCAATTTAAGCAGTGTGAGGTCTTTGCCAAGCTTGCATGTCGCTGGGAGAAATATATATTTGGGAAGAAACCAAGAAACTATTTTAATTAACAGTCCATTTAGTCTTTCTGAGTGTATCGCCTTCTCTGTCCTCTCTCTCGTCTCGTCTGTGTGTCTATGTAATGCTGTAGACTCAACATTATACACGTCAGCAGCTAGTGAAATCACTGCAACCCTAAACAAAGAGAGCAGTCCGTTTTGGAATGGGTAGCTAGTAATAAACTAGTTCTGAACATATCTCAAACTATAAGAATTGTATTTGGTACAAATCATTCCCTAAGTTCTAGACCTCAGCGGAATCTGGTAATGAATGATGTGGCTGTTGAGCAAGTTGAGGAAACTAAACTTCTTGGTGTCATCTTAGACTGTATATTGTCATTGTCAAGGCATATTGATTCAATTGTTGTAAAGATGGGGAGAGGTCTATCTGTGATAAAGAGATGCTCATCATTTTTAACACCACAGTACTGACATGTACACTACCGTTCAAAAGTTTGGGGTCACTAAGAAATATCCTTGTTTTCGAAAGAATAGCAATGTTTTTGTCCATTAAAATAACATCAAATTGATCAGAAATACAGTGTAGACATTGTTAATGTTGTACATGGCTATTGTAGCTGGAAACAGCTGATTTTTTATGGAACATCTACATAGGCGTACAGAGGCCCATTATCAGCAACCATCAGTCCTGTGTTCCAATGGCACGTTGTGTTCACTAATCCAAGTTTATCATTTTAAAAGGCAAATTGATCATTAGAAAACACTTTTGCAATTATGTTAGCATAGCTGAAAACTGTTGTGCTGATTAAAGAAGCAATAAAACTGGCCTTCTTGAGACTAGTTGAGTATCTGGAGCATCAGCAATTGTGGGTTCGATCACAGGCTCAAAATGGCCAGAAACAAATAACTTTCTTCTGAAACTCGTCAGTCTATTCTTGTTCTGAGAAATGAAGGCTATTCCATGCAAGCGTACAACGCTGTGTACTACTCCCTTCACAAAACAGCGCAAACTGGCTCTAACCAGAATAGAAAGAGGAGTAGGAGGCCCCGGTGCACAACTGAGCAAGAGGACAAATACATTAGAGTGTCTAGTTTGAGAAACAGGCACCTCACAGGTCCTCCACTGGCAGCTTCATTAAGAATTACCCGAAAACACCAGTCTCAACTTCAACAGTGAAGAGGGGACTCCGGGATGCTGACCTTCTAGGCAGAGTTGCAAAGAAAAAGCCATATCTAAGACTGCCATTCTTAATCTTTTCTTTTTATTGGCCAGTCTGGTCCTCTGTAGCTCAGCTGGTAGAGCACGGCGCTTGTAACGCCAAGGTAGTGGGTTCGATCCCCGGGACCACCCATACACAAAAACAAATTATGCACGCATGACTGTAAGTCGCTTTGGATAAAAGCGTCTGCTAAATGGCATATTATTATTATTATTATAAGTTCATCAGAGTTACCAGCCTCAGAAATTGCAGCCCAAATAAATGCTTCACAGAGTTCAAGTCACAGACACATCTCAACATCAACTGTTCAGAGGGGACTGTGTGAATCAGACCTTCATGGTCGAATTGCTGCAAAGAAACCACTACTAAAGGACACCAATAAGAAGAAGAGACTTGCTTGGGCCAAGAAACACAAGCAATGGACATTAGACCGGTGGAAATGTGCCTGGAGTCCAAATTGGAGATTTTTGGTTCCAACTGCCGTGGCTTTGTGAGAAGCGGTGTAGGTGAACGGATGATCTCTGCGTGTGTCTTTCCCACTGTAAAGCATGGAAGAGGAGGTGTTATGTTGTGGGGGTGCTTTGCTGGTGACACTGTCTGTGATTTATTTAGAATTCAAGGCACACTTAACCAGGATGGCTACCACAGCATTCTGCAGCGATACGCCATCCCATCTGGTTTGGGCTTAGTGGGACTATAATTTGTTTTTCAACAGGACAATGACCCAACACACCTCCAGGCTGTGTAAGGGCTATTTTACCAAGAAGGAGAGTGATGGAGTGCTGGATCAGATGACCTGGCCTCCACAATCCCCCGACCTCAACCCAATTGAGATGGTTTGGGATGAGTTGGACCGCAGAGTGATGGAAAAGCAGCCAACAAGTGCTCAGCATATGTTGGAAATCCTTCAAGACTGTTGGAAAAGCATTCCAGGTGAAGCTGGTTGAGAGAATGCCAAGAGTGTGCAAAGCTGTCGTCAAGGCAAAGGGTGGCTATTTGAAGAATCTCAAATATAAAATATATTTTGATTTGTTTAACACTTTTTTGGTTACTACATTATTCCATATGTGTTATTTTATAGTTTTGATGTCTTCACTATTATTCTACAATGTAGAAAATATTAAAAATAAAGAAAAACCCTTGAATGAGTAGGTGTGTCCAAACTTTTCACTGGTACTGTATGTGATGTATGAAATGTTCATAGAGGGTTCTAGGAAGAACCCTCCAAAGATAAAACGGCTCTCGGTAGAACCCATCATTGACGTTTGTAGGAAGAACCTTTAGATGATGAAATGGTTCTTGGAAGAACCCTTCAGAGGGTTCTAGGCAGAACCCTTCATAGAGGGTTCTAGGTAGTACCATATACAGGGGTTCTTTGAAAAACCCTACAAAGGGTTCTACCCAGCACCAAAAATAGTTCCCCTATGGGGATGAACCTCTCTCTATCTCAAATTAAATGGTTTTAGGAACAACTGGCTCCAAACACACAGTAAATTGTCTCCAACACAATGCTGTGAAGGTCAGGGAAAGGGCGATTTTTTTAGGGTATTGTGTTCACCAAATCATTATATTCCCCCAGCTGTTTCACATGTTTAGAGTGATAACTCATAAGCAATTAATGAGACAATGTGACCCATGTAGATAGGCCAAGTCCCAAATGGCACCCTTTTCCCTATATAGTGCACTACTTTTGACAAGGGCCCATAGGTCTCTGGTCAAAAGTAGTGCACTATGTAGGGAATAGAGGGACACAACCATAGAAGAGGGTTTCTCTCTCCCAGTCATGAGCACTAAAATAGTGAAGTTGAGCTTTTTGGTGAGTGATATTTTCTGTCTACTTAACTCGGTAGTGAAACGTACCAAACCTTACAATGTAATTGTGCCTTTCAGTGCTAAATTGGTTTTGGGTGAAGCAGTGAGCGAGGGCACCACCCGTTCGTTGGGGAAGTAAAATAGATGAAAGTATGTTAGCTAATCTGTTAGCCCATCAGCGGTCCACTTTAGATGCAGCCCTCTTCCTTTAGCTCCCTACTTTCTCTTACTGGAAGCTATTACAACCTTGAATTACATTATTACATCATACTTATAAGGCAATGGGTTACATTATTATATTATTATTATTATTATTAATTATTTGACCGATTGCTGAGGCATATAAGACTACGTCCCCAATGGCACTACTTTTGACCAGAGCCCTAAGGGCGCTAGTAAAAATGCATGAAACATGCAAACTAGTCATAAGCTTGTCTGTCAGTCCCCTATGAGCAAGGAGGAATAGGTAAGTTGTAGACTTAGACTTGTGCTAATGCGCTAGAATTGCCCTTCAGAGACAAAAAAGATCAGTTGATTTGAATTGCGATACCATGTGTTCTTTCAAAAGTAAATCAGATCAGGAGCATGCTTTTAGACTTTGTTTACTGGTTTTTATTGTAAGGCAGCAAAACAAGCAATTTGGTTTATTTTCTTACAGAAAGATTAAAGGGAAATCCCCCATGGGTTTATACCGATGGGAGTCATGCAAAATTAACTGAGAAGGATAAACAGTTTGCCCTCTGTGGTAAGACACGATTACACACAGTCTTTCTCAGTCTGGTTCTCTGTGCTGTGGGAATGTGTCCCCCAAATGGCACCCTATTCCCTTTACAGTGTACTTTTGACCAGGGTCCATCGGGCTCTGGTCAAATGTAGTGCACTCTATAGGGAATAGGGTGCCGATTGGGTTGCACTCTGATTTTCCACCAGCCAAAGCAGGGATCCCATAGAGACAGAGGAAAAACATCCTTTCCTTGATAAATTATGAAACAGTTGATCTACTCTAACATGTGGAAATGCATGCTAATGCTCAATGCTAATGCACAATGGAATTACCCACAGAAGACCTTAGCATGTCAGACTGAAACACAAAGTTAATAGCATATGCTGAAAGTTATGTTATAATTTTTTAACCCTCCCGTTGTCCTAGGGTCAAAATGACCCGCCACTGTGTTGAACCAACTTTTTTTAATGTTTATATTTTGGGGATCATTTGTGAGAAGGAGGCAGTGAGACTTTAAAGAAAGTATCACTGCCTCCTTCTCACAAATGATCCAAAAAATATAAAAATTAAATAAAGTTGGTTTAACACAGTGGCGGGTCATTTTGACCCTAGGACAACGGGAGGGTTAAGTAGCTGTAAATCAACAGCACCTTGAAATGCTTTAGAGATTTTTCTTGCGCAACAGTCGATTTTATGACGCAACCTGAGTACAATCCTTGAATATTCTGCCTTTTGTCTGCTGTTTTTTCTGTCTGCTCGTTCTTCTTCAGAGTGCCTCAACCCTTAAAGAAAAAACACAAATTTAAAAATGTGATAACATGTATTTCACATCTGATCACATGATAACATGTGACAATGTGTAAAAGCAACATGTGATAACATGAAACTACACGTAATAAACATGATCTCATGTGAAATAACTGTGACAACATGGGGATGCAAAATTTCAACAAAGTTTTCACATGTTAAAATGCAATTCCACATGTGAAAGTTAGATTTTCACGTGAAAGTTTTTCACATGTGAAAGTGGAAATTCGATTTTCATATGTGAAATCAATTCCACATGTGAGTTTGATAATTAGATTTTCACATGTGAACATGTTATTCTCCTCACAGTAAAGGTGGTGTTAACATTTGAACTTACACTGAACAAAAGTATAAACACAAAATGTAAAGTGTTGGTCCCATGTTTCATGAGCTGAAATAAAATATCCCAGTAATGTTCCACATGCACAAAAAGCTTAATTCTCAAAAATGTTGTGCAGACATTTGTTTACAACCCTGTTCGTGAACATTTCTCCTTTGCCAAAACAATCCATCCACCTGACAGGTGTGGCATATCAAGAAGCCGATGAAACAGCATGATCATTACACAGATGCACCTTGTGCTGGGGACAATAAAGGCCACTCCAAAATGTGCAGGTTTGTCACACAACACAATGCCACAGATGTCTCAAGTTTTGAGGGAGTGAGCAATTGGCATACTGACTGCAGGAATGTCGTTTTAGAGAATTTGGCAGTACGTCCAACCGGCCTCACAACCGCAGACTACGTGTAAACACGCCACACCAGGACTTCCACATCCGGCTTCATCACCTGCGGGATCGTCTGAGACCAGCCACCCGGACAGCTGATGAAACTGTGGGTTTGCACAACTGAATTATTTCTGCACAAACTGTCAGAAACCATTTCAGGGAAGCTCATCTGTGTGCTCGTCGTCCTCACCAGGGTCTTGACCTGACTGCAGTTCGGCGTCGTAAGCAACTTCAGTGGGTAAATGCTCACCTTCGATGGACACTGGCACGCTGGAGAAGTGTGCTCTTCATGGATGAATCCCGGTTTCAACTGTACCGGGCAGATGGCAGACAGTGTGTTCCAGTTCCTTCACACAGCCATTGAAGAGGAGTGGGACAACATTCCAGAGGCCACAATCAACAGCCTGATCAACTCTATGCGGAAGAGATGTGTCGCGCTGCATGAGGCAAATGGTGGTCACACCAGATACTGACTGGTTTTCTGATCCACGCCCCTACCTTTTTTAAGGTATCTGTGACCTACAGATGCATATCTGTATTTCCAGTCATGTGAAATCCATAGATTAGGTGGCAGGTAGCCTAGCGGTTAAGAGCATTGGTCCAGGAACCGAAAGGGCGCTAGTTTAAATCCCGAGCCGATTAGGTGAATAATCTGTCAATGTGCTCTTGAGCAGGCACTTAAACCTAATTGCTCCTGTAAATTGCTCTGGATGAGAGCTTCTGCAAAACATTAGGGCCTAATTTATTTCAATTGACTGATTTCATTATATGAACTGTAACTCAATAAAATCTTTGAAATTGGTGCATGTTGCGTTTATATTTTTGTTCAGTGTAAATGTAATACATGAACATATGGTTTCATATGTCAACAACTGACCTCATATCTCTTCTTTTTTTTTTTTTTTTTTTACATTAGAACACTTCAGCTCAACATGTGAAGACAGCAATTTCACAAGAGTAAATTCGATTTCACAAGTTTTTTTTGTAAGGGAATGAAATAATATGGGAGTTTTAAAGCAAGTGGTAAACTGTTCAGGTAAAATATTGTAAACAATTTTAATCAATGACAATATGATTACATTTGACATGATCATTTAGTACTGACTTTTCAATATAACTCCATCTGGGATTTGAACTCACAACCTCTAGATTTGGACACTGATCTTTCTGCTGTGCTGCAAGTTCTGCTGCATTCCTCTACACATTCATTAACTATAATACATATCTGGACTTAGCAAGAGTGCCATCTGCACTGCTATTTTAGGTACCAGTTAATCTGACTATTCTCTCATCATTGATTTCATTTACTTATTTCAACAATTTGAGGTGTTTTCTGTATAGTTATCTAATGTTGGTGGGGCATATTATTCTGGTGTAATGTTACTCCTGCATCACTATGATGTACGTAATATTTTTTCTTTATGTATATTTAACAAAGCTGAGACTGACTTTACTTAAGTCCAAAGTGTAGGAACTCAGGTAAAATCAGTCATTGACTGACTGGTGACTGATTGATGATGTAGCAGGAAGATCCGAATGCTGTGAATCAATAGGTTGTGTTCAAATCCCAGGTGAGGAACTAGTGATTACTCTATAAACAAACACAACGTAATCATGTACTGTATGTCAAAGTGTGTCAAATATGTAAGTTAAAAATGTGTATGTTAAAAGCACTGTGTGTGTATCTTAAAGACACATTTTTGTTTGCAGGGAATCGCCTATGAAATCTCATGTGAAAAAAATGATTTGTGAAAGGTTATGTGATCACGTGAAATTCCAAAAACACATGATTTCACATGCTCGTTCATTTCCAGAGTGCCTCAGCCAACACCCCAATCCTGACTAACCCCTTAGCCTCAATCCGGTATGTGGGCCCAAATCCGGTACATTGGACAAACGAGGCCATTCCTCTAATGACAGTGGGAGATAAAGGAATTTAGAGGCATTTAAAGGGTGCTCTATCACTGAGTTAGCGATCTGGGCAGATCATAATGCGGTTCTCTCTCCCCCGTTCACCAGCCCATCTGTCCGCCACGAGATGACAATGAGATCATGTTAATTAATTCATCCTATGTGGAAGCCATAACTTTGTGTCATCTGCTTCGGTTATATTGCTTTTCTGTCAGCGTGTATGTCATTATCGGCCCGTGAACAAATCTTTCTGACGTAACACAGGAAACGAACTATGCTTCTTTTAAACCAGCTGTCAGATCCCATTCCCCTGCTCCCAATTATTGAGGCTAATTTCATCCGTTAGCACAGGTAACATTTAGCATTTAGAGGTCAAATAATATTTTCTTCTTCTGAGGATTTTTTTTATTACGCTATAACTGCAGACTGTCAAACCATCAGATTGTAGCTTTTGTTTCATTTTACTATCAGCAGTTTTCTTTTGTTTTGCTGGACATTGGCGGGAACTAGAACATGCTGTCCTACACGTTGATTCAGAGCATCCCAAATATGCTCAATGGGTGACATGTCTGGTGAGTATGCAGGCCGTGGAAGAACTGGGACATTTTCAGCTTCCAGGAATTGTGTACAGATCCTTGCGACATGGGAGCGTGCATTAACATGCTGAAACATGAGGTGATGGTGGTGGATAAATGACACGACAATGGGCCTCAGGATCTCATCAAGGTATCTCTGTGCATTCAAATTGCCATCGATAAAATGCAATTGTGTTCGTTGTTCGTGGCTTATGCCTGCCGATATCATTACCCCACTACCACCATGGGGCACTCCGTTCACAACGTTGACATTACCAAACCGCTCGCCCACACGATGCCATACACGTGGTCTGCGGTTGTGAGGCTGGTTGGACGTACTGGCAAATTCTCTAAAACAACCTTGGAGGTGGCTTATGGTAGAGAAATGAACATTAATTTCTCTGGCAACATCTCTGGTGGACATTCCTGCAGTCAGCATGCCAATTGCACATTCCCTCAAAACTTGAGACATCTGTGGCATTGTGTTGTGTGATAAAACTGCAAATTTGTCTGTGGCCTTTTATTGTCCCCAGCACAAGGTGCACCTGTGTAATGATCAAGCTGTTTAATCAGCTTATTGATATTCCACATCTGTCAGGTGGATGGATTATCTTGGCAAATGAGAAATGCTCAATAACAAGGATATAAACACATTTGTGCACAACATTTGAGAGAAATACGCTTTTTGTGCCTATGTAAAATTTCTGGGATCTTCTATTTTATCTCATGAAACATGGGACCAACACTTTACATGTTCCGTGTATATTTTTGTTTGGTGTAGTTTATGAAAGTTCAATCAGGAAGGTTGGTCTGAATGCGTGTTTAACTTCATCCAGTAAGCATAACATAACTAACTTTGTTTCCATCTCTACGGGCATGGTGGGAATGAATTCAAATACATCATCAGCATAGCGTCTTGTTTCTTCTCCTCTTTCCTATTAACCATGTGCAGAATGTCATTATCCTATTTACCTCACAATAATGCACATTCCTCACGCTTGCTGTTTAGCCTATGGGCTCATTCTTGCAATTATCACCTTTCTCTCTCTCAACTAATGGGCGTAAATCTTGATGTATTTATATGTAAACTTATCCTTGTTCTCTCACTTGCTGTTTTTCAGTAACAGTTTTCCAACGACGGTCATCGCCTTCTGTGTTGGTTAGTCATGTCAGACACCGAAATCTCCCCTGAGGGAGAGGATACGTTCCATGTTCCAGCGATTGATCCACACCCACTCACAGGTGATCCAGATGATTCGTCCTCGACTAGGATTTCCCAGAGAAGAAGTGAGAGAATTGACATTAGGTAAGTGCGCCCATGTTCTGACGTTCAACTTCTGGGAATCGTGGCCGAAAAGGGCATCACAGTTTTTCCAGGTATGTCCAGCCATGAGTTCCTCCAACTGGCTACTATTAATGTGTTTGGCTCATCTATGCAACTCCCAGACGATGGCATCACAGAGGGAGGAAAAGGCTTCAGAAAACGGCTTTGACAGCAAGGGGGAAACCTCCAAGACGCGAGCCTATGGCTGTCTCCGGTCAGGCTGGTCCTTCTTCCTCCGCTGCAACACCACCGCTGCGGCTACCTCCATTGTCTCCACCCGGGCCCCTCTTGTTGCTGCAACAAATATCCCGGTGCTGGCGGCTAGCCTCTATTGATGCATGGCTCCAAATGTTCGAAGGAGGGAACTCTGCTTCCCATATCATTTCCATCCTCGCTGCACTGATGGAAGTAGTAGCGAGTGCTCCTGCAACTAGTGCGAGATGTCCTTCTTGGGAGTGCACATGTAGCCGATACCCTGGCCTCGGCTGTGCCGGCGTCTTCCAATGAAAGTAGGCCCTACATGTCCTCCGCAGCCAATGTGTCCCCCCGCAGAGAACCACGATCCTTCAAGGGAAAGACATCAATCTCGTCAGCCTCTACACAAAATACTCTGTTTTTTAATTTATGGAAATTTGAATACTAATATATCTTGATTAGATAAGTATTCAACCCCCTGAGTTAATACATGTTAGAATCACCTTTAGCAGCGATTACAACTGTGAGTCTTTCTTGATAAGTCTCTAAGAGCGTTGCACACTTGGATTGTACAATATTTGCCCATTATTCTTTGAACAATTCTTCAAGCTCTGTCAAGTTGGTTGTTAATCATTGCTAGACAGCCATTTTCAAGTCTTGTCATAGATTTTTAAGCCAATTTAAGTCAAAACTGTAACTAGGCCACTCAGGAATTCATTCAATGTCGTCTTGGTAAGCACCTCCAGTGTATATTTGGCCTTGTGTTTTAGGTAATTGTCCTGCTGAAAGGTGAATTTGTCTCCCAGTGTCTGTTGGAAGTAGACTAAACCAAGTTTTCCTCTAGGAAAACTGTGCTTAGCTCTATTCAGTTTATTTTTATCCCCCCCAGAAAACTCCCTAGTCCTTGCCGATGACAAGCATACCCATAACATGATGCAACGACAACCATGGTTGAAAATATGAAGAGTTGTAGTCAGTGATGTGTTGTGTTGGATTTGTCCCAAACATAACACTTTGTATTCAGGACAAAAAGTGAATTTCTTTGCCACATTTTTTGCAGTATTACTTGTGTCTTATTGCAAACAGGATGCATGTTTTGGAATATTTTTTATTCTGTACACTATCATTTATGTTATTATTGTGGAGTAACTATAGTGTTGTTGATCCATTGTCAGTTATCTCCTATCACAGCCATTAAACTCTGAAACATTGGCCTCATGGTGAAATCCCTGAGCGGTTTCTTAGGAAGGGTGCCCAGATCTTTGTAACAACTGGGTGTATTAATATGCAATTCAAAGTGTAATTAATAACTGCCCCCCGCCCCCCGGTCTTTGTGGCTGAATCTGTGCTAGAAATTCACTGCTCGACTGAGGGACCTTACAGATAATTGTATGTGTGGGGTACATAGACGGGGTAGTCATTTAAAAATCATGTTAAACACTATTATTGCACACAGTGAGTCCATGCAACTTATTATGATGACTTGTTAAGCACATTTTTACTCCTGAACAAACAGGGTTGAATACTTATTGCCTCAAGACATTTCAGCTTTTCATTTTTTATTTATTTGGGATATTATGGGGTATTGTGTGTAGATCAGTGACACAAAATCTCAATTTAATCAATTTTAAATTCATGCTGTAAAAAATCAAGGGGTGTGAATACTTTCTGAAGGCACTGTAGTTATTTAAATATAGCATTAACTGTAGAGGCTATTGAGCCTGCACAAATCAATCAAATCAAATTGCTTTACAGTTCAATTTAACACAGATCTAGCACACGTTAGTAGTTATCGTAGGGTGGCTTCTGTCAAACTATCTTTCACACTTCATTGATTCTGCCTAGGATTTGAATATCACACCCAGGTGTGACTTTACACCAGGATGTAAATATCACACCCATTGTTCTGAGATGCTAGGTCATTACCATATGTTGTATGTAAACATCACACCCCACTGTTCTGTTTACAGTATTGTGGATGTGAGGAGGGGTCCTAGTGTGTGTGTGCAGACATGTTGTTGATGGGGTGACAGAGACTATTGTGTTGGTCAAGGGGGTATTATATTATATATATGTAATGGTGCCGGAGGAGATGGCTGCCGTTTTACGGGCTCCTAACCAATTGTGCTATTAAATGTTTTTTGTACACAATGTTTATGCCACCGTCTCTTACGACCGAAAAGAGCTTCTGGATATCAGGACAGCGATTACTCACCTCATACTGGACAAAGATTTTTTCTTCAACTAGTCGGACGCGAAGGATTTACTTCAGACACCCGACAAGGCCCAAATCCCTGTCATTCGCAGGAGAAAGAGACAGAGATATCGGGGACGTAGGTCGGGGTGCCTTGTAAAGATCCGACAGCGAGTGGGTAATCTGCCTCTTCCATCAGTCCTATTAGCCAACGTACAATCATTGGATAACAAAATTGACGAGCGACGATCACGAATATCCTACCAACGGGACATTAAAATCTGTAATATCTTATGTTTCACCGAGTCGTGGCTGAACGACGACATGGACAGGGTTTACGCTGCATCGGCAAGATAGAACAACGGCCTCCGGTAAGACAAGGGGTGGCGGTCTGTGTATATTTGTAAACAACAGCTGGTGCACAAAATCTAATATTAAGGAAGTCTCAAGGTTTTGCTTGCCTGAGGTAGAGTATCTCATGATAAGCTGTTGACCACACTATTTACCAAGAGAGTTTTCATCTATATTTTTCATGGCTGTCGATTTACCACCACAAACCGATGCTAGCACTAAGACCACACTCAATGAGCTGTATAAGGCCATAAGCAAACAGGAAAACGCTTATCCATAGGTGGAGCTCCTAGTGGCCGGGGACTTTAATGCAGGGAAACTTCAATCCGTTTGACCAAGTTTCTACCAGCATGTTAAATGTGCAACCACAGGGAAAAAAACTCTTGACCACCATTACTCCACACACAGAGATGCGTACAAAGCTCTCCCACGCCCTCCATTTGGCAAATCTGACCATAATTTTACACTCCTGATTCCTGCTTACAAGCAAAAACTAAAGCAGGAAGCAACAGTGACTCGGTCAATAAAGAAGTGGTCAGATGACGCAGATGCTAAGCTACAGGACTGTTTTGTTAGCACAGACTGGAATATGTTCTGGGATTCTTCTGATGGCATTGAGGAGTAAACCACATCAGTCACTGGCTTCATCAATAAGTGCATCGATGACGTCGTCCCCACAGTGACCGTACGTACATACCCCAACCAGAAGCCATGGATTACAGGCAACATCCGCACTGAGATAAAGGGTAGAGCTGCTGCTTTTAAGGAGCGGGACTCTAACCCGGAAGCTTATTAGAAATCCCGCTATGCCCTCCGACAAACCATCAAACAGGCAAAGCGTCAATACAGGACTAAGATTGAATCGTTCTACACCAGCTCCAACGCTCGTCGGATGTGGTAGGGCTTGAAACTAAACTCAGCAAAAAAAGAAACGTCCTCTCACTGTCAACTGCGTTTATTTTCATCAAAATTAACATGTGTAACTATTTGTATGAACATAACAAGATTCAACAACTGAGACATGTGACTAACAGAAATGGAATAATGTGTCCCTGAACAAAGGGGGGGTTAAAAGTAACAGTCAGTATCTGGTGTGGCCACTATCTACATTAAGTACTGCAGTGCATCTCCTCCTCATAGACTGCACCAGATTTGCCAGTTCTTGCTGTGAGATGTTCCCCACTCTTCCACCAAGGCACCTGCAAGTTCCCGGACATTTCTGGGGGGAATGGCCCTAGCCCTCACCCTCCAATCCATCAGGTCACAGACGTCCTCAATGGGATTGAGACCAGGCTCTTCGCTGGCCATGGCAGAACACTGACATTCATGTCTTGCAGGAAATCACGCACAGAACGAGCAGTATGGCTGGTGGCATTGTCATGCTGGAGGGTCATGTGAGGATGAGCCTGCAGGAAGGGTACCACATGAGGGAGGAGGATGTCTTCCCTGTAACGCACAGCGTTGAGATGATCTGCAATGACAACAAGCTCAGTCCGATGATGCTGTGACACACCGCACCAGACCATGACGGACCCGCCACCTAAAAATAGATCCCGCTCCATTGTACAGGCCTCGGTGTAACGCTCATTCCTTCGACGATATACGTGAATCCGACCATCACCACTGGTGAGACAAAACCGCAACTTGTCAGTGAAGAGCACTTTTTGCCAGTCCTGTCTGGTCCAGCGACAGTGGGTTTGTGCCCACAGGCAACGTTGTTGCTTGTGATGTCTGGTGAGGACCTGCCTTACAGCAGGCCTACAAGCCCTCAATCCAGCCTCTCTCAGCCTATTACGGACAGTCTGAGCACTGATGGAGGGATTGTTCGTTCCTGGTGTAACTCGGGCAGTTGTTGTTGCCATCCTGTACCTGTCCCACAGGTGTGATGTTCGGATGTACCGATCCTGTGCAGGTGTTGTTACACATGGTCTGCCACTGCGAGGACGATCAGCTGTCGGTCCTGTCTCCCTGTCTTAGGCGTCTCACAGTACGGACATTGTAATTTATTGCCCTGGCAACATCTGCAGTCCTCATGCCTACTTGCAGAATGCCTAAGGCACGTTCACGCAGATGAGCCGGGACCCTGGGCATCTTTCTTTTGGAGTAGAAAGGCCTCTTTAGTGTCCTAAGAATTCATAACTGTGACCTTAATTGCCTACCGACTGTAAGATGTTAGTGTCTTAACGACCGTTCCACAGATGCATGTTCATTAATTGTTTATGGTTGTTCATGGGAAACAGTGCTTAAACCCTTTACACTGAAGATCTGTGAAGTTATTTGGATTTTTACGAATTATCTATGAAAGACAGGGTCCTGAAAAAGGGACGTTTCTTTTTTTGCTGAGTTTATTACAGACTACAAAGGGAAGCACAGCCACGAGCTGCCCAGTGACACTAGCCTACCAGACGAGATGAATAACTTCTATGCTCGCTTCGAGGCAAGCAACACTGAAGCATGCATGAGAGCATCAGCTGTTCCGGACGACTGTGTGATCACGCTCTCCATAGCCGATGTGAGTAAGACCTTTAAACAGGTCAGCATTTACATGGCATCAGGGCCAGACGGATTACCAGGACGTGTACTCAGAGCATGCGCTGACCAACTGGCAATTGTCTTCACTGACATTTTCAACCTGTCCCTGACTGAGTCTGTAATAACAACACGTTTCAAGCAGACCACCATAGTCCCTGTGCCCAAGAACACTAAGGTAACCTGCTTAAATGACTACAGACCCGTAGCACTCACGTCTGTAGCCATGAAGTGCTTTGAAAGGCTGGTCATGGCTCACATCAACAACATTTTCCCAGAAACCCTAGACCCACTCCAATTTGCATACCGCCCCAACAGATCCACAGATGATGCAATCTCTATAGCGCTCCACACTGCCCTTTCCCACCTGGACAAAAGGAACACCTACGTGAGAATGCTATTCATTGACTACAGCTCAGCGTTCAACACCATAGTTCCCTCAAAGCTCATCACTAAGCTAAGGACCCTGGAACTAAACACCTCCCTCTGTAACTGGATCCTGGACTTCCTGATGGGCCGCCCCCAGGTGGTAAGGGTAGGTAACAACACATCTGCCACACTGATTCTCAACACGGGGGCCCCTCAGGGGTGCGTGCTCAGTCCCCTCCTGTACTCCCTGTTCACCCATGACTGCATGGCCAGGCACGACTCCAACACAATCATTAAGTTTGCCGACGACACAACAGTGGTAGGCCTGATCACCAACAACGATGAGACAGCCTATAGGGAGGAGGTCAGAGACCTGGCCGTGTGGTGCCAGGATAACAACCTCTCCCTCAACGTAATCAAGACAAAGGAGATGATTGTGGACTACAGGAAAAGAGGGACCGAGCACGTCCCCATTCTCATCGATGGTGCTGTAGTGAAGCAGGTTGAGAGCTTCAAGTTCCTTGGTGTCCACATCACCAACAAACTATGATGGTCCAAACACACCAAGACAGTCGTGAAGAGGGCACGACAAAGCCTATTTCCCCTCGGAGACTGAAAAGATTTGGCAATGGTCCTCAGATCCTCAAAAAGTTATACAGCTGCACCATCGAGAGCATCCTGAATGGTTGCATCACTGCCTGGTATGGCAACTGCTCGGCCTCCGACCGCAAGGCACTACAGAGGGTAGTGCGTTTGGCCCAGTACATCACTGGTGCCAAGCTTCCTACCATCCAGGACGTCTATACCAGGCGGAGTCAGAGGAAGGCCCTAAAAATTGTCAAAGACTCCAGCAACCCTAGTCATAGACTTTTCTCTCTGCTACCGAACGGCAAGCGGTACCGGAGCACCAAGTCTAGGTCCAAAAGGCTTCTTAACAGCTTCTACCCACAAGCCATAAGACACCTGAACAGCTAATCAAATGGCTACCCGGACTATTTGCATTGTCCAAAGCATTCACACCTGTCCCAGTAGGGAATCAACAAGCAGTTGTCCAGACTTCACAGAGCCTTGGAAGTTAGAGTTTTATTTTTCAATCACTTTGGTGCAATTTTCACAAGTATATTTTCAAAACTCTAAGAACATTTTCAATTGACTGAGTACAACAAACTAATTCACAAAATCACTTGTTCACTTCACCAAATCACATTTTCAATTTGGATACATATTCACTCTAAGTATCTGCTTTTCAAAATGCATTATTCACTTTACTTTCGATATAATTTTTTTGTCATGTTAACAATACAATTAACTATCACTAAATCAAACTGATAACTACTAAACCAAACTTATGTATTGCCTAGTTACGTATATACTGTAGTTTGATAACTCCTGAACACTGTACATTTCCATATTTTATACCTCATAAATGTATCAAATTGACATCAATTTATGTCTACATTTAACATTTGCATTTTAGTTCTTTAGCATTCACTCTTATCCAGAGCGACTTACAGAAGCAATTAGGGTTAAGTGCCTTGCTAAAGGGACCCAAATCATATATGGATTTTGCTGCACTTCATCATCATTTTCCATCAGCCAGTGTGTTTCAATAGGACAAAGTGGCAAGAGTCACTCTATGTGCTACCATTTGGAATTATAGTGTAGTGTACAATGCACTGCTGAAATACCTGAGTTATATATAACAATATATTGTACTCATTATCTGAATATCATTGGTACACTGTAAGCAGGGAGACAGGCAATATTGTATAAGTTTAAAGTCACATAAAAAAAGAAGGCGCTCTTGTACAATGTTGCATTGGGCAGAAATGGCATACAACACCGTGCTACATTACCCCCATTTCTGATGATTTGTCCTACGTATGTACTGTATAAGGATAATGAAACTGTAAGACTTATTCTAAAATTGATTAAATTGTTTTTTCCCCTCATCAATCAACACACAATACCCCATAATGACAAAGCAAAAACAGGTATTTCATTTATTTTGCAATTGTATTAAAAATAAACAACTGAAATACGACATTTACATAAAAATGCAGACCCTTTACTCAGTACTTTGTTGAAGCACCTTTAGCAGCGATCACAGCCTCAAGTCTTCCTGGGTATGACGCTACAAGCTTGGCACACCTGTATTTGGGGAGTTTCTCCCATTCTTCTCTGCAGATCCTCTCAAGCTCTGTCAGGTTGGATGGGGAACGTTGCTGCACAGCTATTTTCATGTCTCTCCAGAGATGTTTGAACGGGTTCAAGTCCAGGCTCTGGCTGGGCAACTCAAGTACATTCAGAGACTTGTCCCGAAGCATTTTACATTTTAGTCATTTAGCAGATGCTCTTATCCAGAGCGACTTACAGTTAGTGAGTGCATACATTATTTTTAAATATTTTTTTCATACTGGTCCCCCGTGGGAATCGAACCCACAACCTTGGCGTTGCAAACGCCATGCTCTACCAACTGAGCTACATCCCTGCCGGCCATTCCCTCCCCTACCCTGGACGACGCTGGGCAAATTGTGCGCTGCCCCATGGGTCTACACAATTATATTACTTCTTATTGACATTTAACCTGTGAATGATTTTTTTTTGTAAGTGTAAATGAAAGCATGCTCAAAACAAATATTTGTAAAAACTCAACTGTAAAACATACTATAAACAAAATCCATATTTACACAACACCCTGAGACTAACCGATTATCAAAAACACAAATAAATATAATCACATCAGCAACAGCAAAATCTTTCAGAAAAGTGCATATACTTTTCTCCGTATGGAATTATTTGAAAACAGATTGTATTACAACTTTTGTGTTTTGTCTGAATGATTGTTCAGTAGTCAATAGGAAATTCAGCAGTGTGGTAAAGGCCCTGAAAAAACAAACAATTTACTAGTGATGGTGTTACGGATACAGGTATCCTGTATGTGTTTTTGTGTTTTTCCTCTCCTTCTGCCCTAATCACAGGTGTCCTTTGTGTTCCTGATTGGAAGTCGTTGGTGTGTCCCACCTGTCAGTCATCAGTTAATCTGCTGATTGCTGAGGTGGACCAATCAGTGGACATTTCTCCTGATTACACAACCTGTTTCTGTTTTCTTACCCAATCATATCACACATCCCCTTGTGTTAAAAGCTAGTCAGTTGTGTTTGCTGACAGAGACTCTTTTTGTTGGTGAGTATGTATACGGTGGTGTCTTGTTTTTGTGTACGCACTTGTTAACTGTTTAGTCCGTATGGTACCTATATTGTTTGTTTGTGCCTGGGAAAAGGGGATTTAGCAAGTCGCCCTTGGGCATACACTACCCGTAGGAAAACCTTGTCTAAACACACTATTTAGACCTGAGCGGACCACCCACTGTATTTTTGTATGGTTAGCAGTAAGCTTAGTAGTTATTGAGGCAGGCAAAGATCAGTTTAGGGGTTTTTGACTTTATTGTTTCATTCCTTGGGTTTGATGGTAGCATTTGGTTGTTGGCGTATTTTTGTTCTCACTGTTCCTTGGCAATAGCCTAATTTGCCTCTCTTCCATCCACCCTAGACTTTTAAAGCCACGGGGTTTGTAACAGATGGGAACAGATATGGAAAATCCATCTAAAACATCAGATAATGATAGGCTGACCATTTAGTATTTTTAACTACCATATAATCCAACAGCAAAAAAATATAAAAAAATATTTTAGAAGTGCTGAATAGATGGACATGCACAATATTTGTACCCAATGGTTGTTAGCATGTTGAGAAATATGTCAGTCTTATACACTGAACAAAAATATAAACGCAACATGTAAAGTGTTGGTCCCATGTTTCATGAGCTGAAATAAAAGATCCCAGGAATGTTCCTTACGTACAAAAAGCTTATTTCTCTCAAATTTTGTGCACACATTTCTTTACATCCCTGTTAGTGAGCATTTCTCCTTTGCCAAGATAATCCATCCACTTGACAGGTGTGGCATATCAAGAAGCTGATTAAACAGCACGATCATTACACAGGTGCACCTTGTGCTGGGGACAATAAAAGGCAACTCTAAAATGTGCAGTTTTGTCACACAACACAATGCCACAGATGTCTCAAGTTTTGAGGGAGCGTGCAATTGGCATGCTGACTGCAGGAATGTCCACCAGAGCTGTTGCCAGAGAATTGAATGTTCATTTTTCTACCATAAGCCACCTCCAAAGATGTTTTAGAGAATTTGGCAGTATCTCCAACCGGCCTCACAACTGCAGACCACGTGTATGGAGTCGTGTGAGCGAGCGGTTTGTGAACAGAGTGCCCCATTGTGGCGGTGGGACAATGATATGAGCAGGCATAAGCTACGGACTAACACAATTGCATTTTATCAATGGCTATTTGAATGCACAAAAACACCCTAACCAGATCCTGAGGCCCATTGTGAGGCCCATTTTTTAAGGTATCTGTGACCAACGGACAGATATCTGCATTCCCAGTCATGTGAAATCCATAGATTAGGGACTAATGAATATGTTTCAATTGACAGATTTCCTCATATAAACTGTAATTCAGTAAAATCTATGAAATTGTTGCATGTTGCGTTTTATATTTTTGTTCAGTAAAGTTGCATTATCCTTGAATTACCAATGCTGTATAGAGCTCAGAGAAATTAAATATCACGATATGCTTTGCTCATATCGATATCAAAAGATATCAACATCATAATGAAATAGCGATATTGGTGCCTACCACTAATATCTAGGATGTGAAATGTAATCCTTAATTCTAGAAAACTGATGTCTGCAGCATCAGTAAATATAATTATGTGTGTGTGTACATGTGTACACGTGTAAGAGAGCCTTCTTGATCTTAAAAATTGAATAATTAAATCTGATATGTTCATAGTACTCAAAACCAGGTTACAGCTATAAGTCCAGACACCCGAGGACACGTCTTGTCTTAGGGTGAAAGCGAATGAACAATGTTTATGCAGATTTAACCCTTGCAAAGGCTTCTAGCTGTGATCTACTGTATCCCATGAGTGAAAACACCATTCAAAAAAGTACCCCACCTCCCCTATATAAATTCCTCTATAACTTTCCCCATCTCTTCCCCATAAGTGGTCTATTCACTTGCTGCTTAACAGGCAGCCATGTAGGATTAAGACCTGTCAAGTTATCACTGGCAGGACTGAGTTCCTAACATAAGCTTCACTGACCACAATGTGAAAGATTGTACATGTGATGATGTATATCTTTGAACATCAGACATCTTCCATCACAAATGTAATTCCTAGAAAACGGATGTCTGCAGCATCAGTAGTGGAATTATATTAATATGTGCAAGAGATCTTCAATGATCTTACAAAATGTGGTCTAATAAAAATGTAAATGTTACATATGTTCATATGTGTAAGAGATCTCATGTGATCTACAAATGCTGGTCTAATAATATTTTAAATGTTGCATAGTACTTGTAAGTACACACTCCATTCTATAGAAATCGACCCCTAATCACAGAGTTGACATTTGTGATCATAAGCCCCGCCTCGTGGGTCAGGTTCTACCTGACATTACATAACACTCTGGTTATTAAGGCCCCTCATTGGAACTCCTTTCCCCCAGGGGGGAGTTATGACGCTAGCAGCCCTGAAGAGGGATACCTGTCATCACATCATCTGGCTCCCAGGATCTTCCATCGGAGACAAGGCCATTCCCCAAACTATTTAATCAAATGTAAAATTGCATTCCGTCTTTGTTGTTCATTTAGTTAAGCTTGTACTCGACTGAAATAGATTTTGTGAGGGATGATGTAACATCTGGATATTCTCTGTCATTGATAGCTGGCACATGGATGTATTTTCATATGCAAGTACCTCTGTCATTACTAACTAGTGGTAGCTTTCACATATCAAAGAAATTCATACAATTATCAACCATAAAATACTCCACTTTGTAAATTGTAAATCATACATCTCTGAACATGAATACATTTGATTGTTGCATAGAAGCCTACAGGTTATTTTCCAGAGTTAGGAGCAAATACAATTTTGAGATTCCTTTGGATAACAGTAGCAAAACCAAACTTCTTTCAACACACATACATCCACCATTACCTGATCTGAATTAAAACTACAGACTAAGCCTTGTCCGAGGCAGAACGGCTCATATGGCAGGAGCCCATCTCCTGTTTCTGTAGATTGAGGCAGTTTGATGTACAAGTACACCCTCTGGACAGGACTACAAACTACCTGGGGCGGCAGGTAGCTTAGTGGTTAAGAGCGTTGTGCCAGTAACCGAAAGGTCGCTGGTTCTAATCCCCAAGCCGACTAAGTTAAAAATCTGTCGATGTGCCCTTGAGCAAGGCACTTAACCCTAATTGCTCCTGTAAGTCGCTCTGGATAAGAGCGTCTGCTAAATGACTAAAATGTAAATGTATCCTAGGTAGCCTACATTTCCTTTCTAGTTGGAAACACAGTACAGGAAGTGCACAATGCAGTTGGTGGTTTGCTTCATGCGGAATGGAAGGGGAGGGAAGCATTAACCTTGAGCCGGTGGAATCCCAGAATGAGAACAAAAGGCCTGGGCATCCAACAGACACTGGTTGAATAAAGTAGGGAAAGTGCCCCCTCTGGGGAGTCGGTCCTTGCTATCCTTGGAGATAATAATAGAACTTGCACACTGACCATGTTGTGTTGGGAAAGACTTTCAATATTTCTTTATTTATTTTGCTTCTCACAGAAAATTGTAATCAATCCACTCTGCAATGGTGTCGTTTTTTTTTTTTTTTTTTACTCTGGACCTCTGACCAAATGACTTTAACAGCAATGACTTTCTATTAAACAAGCACTTATGAGAAATAAAGAATAAAGTAAAAGAAAGAAAAGAAATGGAGCAACGGCTGTCAGAGTTTCTTAGGCAGCTATTTTGAATTCTGTTTGTTTAAACTATGAATATATCATGAATGTTGAATTATCATGATAGTCACTTTATAGTACAAAACATAACATATGAGAAGAGAACATAAGAGAGGAGAAAATAGGCTCTTCAGTCCCCACATAAAAGATGAGAAGGGAAATAGAGAAAAAGGATACATGTTACACACAGCAGGTACTCTTAGGTAAACGTTAACTGGGTCAGGTGATTTTTTTCTTTGTGGCAAAGCGGGAGAAAAGAGGGATAGCGACAGAGGACTTGAGAGACTTGTTACCAAAGAGGAGCTGAGGACAGTTACTGAAAATCACTGCATGGGACAAATTTGAGCTTGTATGACAGTATTCTTGTAGTCTTCTCTCTATCTCTTTCCCTCGTTCTCTCTCTCTCTTTCCCTCTCACTCTTTCTCAGTCTCCCCATCCGTGTTACAGGAGTCCCATGAGTTTCCCATTATCTTGGCTGGGTTGATGAATCAAACCTAGCTATACGGCTGCAACATATGGCTATTCCCACTGTCAGTCGCAGAGATATCACCTAAGACCTACGTGACACCCCAAATGAAACAATATATGACAGCGTCCCAAATGGCACCCTATTCCCTATATAGTGCACTACTTCTGAATGTGCTCTGGTCAAAAGAAGTGCATTATTACGTTTCAGAAAGGAAACACCACATGTACGTTGAACCATTTATTACAAAAGATTACAATGCATAGACTTGGCATTAGGGCTCTGCTCCTTCAGGGTAGCTCACTGCCAGAGCTAAGCATCATATGAAGATGATAACATAACTACAAGCAGTGAGCACGATATGCTATATCAAATCCTCTGGAGGAAGACACACAGAACCCAGACAGGTGGAGGTGGTGTTTTTTCAGAAAACTGCAAGCATAGCAAGTAACAGCTAGTTACAGCAGTAATGCAATGGCAGCAAGAGACACCATCACATGTCTGCGCGTGACATCCGACATTGAGGAAGTATGTGTAGAACTGGTCAACTTAAATACACTGCATGTAAGTAGAGTGTAAATACCATTGGTGCAATATCCGCTAATGCCACTACACTTGGGTTTCCCTTCTGTACCGGCTCCACTTTATTTCAGAAAGGAAACAACACGTGTACGCTTAACCATTTATTTGAAAATATTACAATGCATGGCGTTAGGCCTATGCTCCTTCAGTGTAGCTCACTGCCAGAGCGAAGTGTCACATAAAGATAATATTATAACTCAGGGGCGCAACTTTGGTTTTAGAAGTGGGGGGGTAGATCAGCTTTAATATTGCAGATAGATTGTGGCTTCCATCAATGTAATTGTCTGCATCATTTCCAATACCCCATATATTGTTTTGTAAATATATATATATTAAAAAAAATATATATATATTTTCCTTTATTATTTTCCCCTAACCCTACCATCCCTCCCCTAATTGGAGTAAACTAATGCACAACAACACTTAGGCTTCTACTTCCTGCTTATACATACTATATACATTTTACGGACGCAGTATATTTTACAATAGTTCTCTTTTGTTTGTTTTTAGTCCCATCCTTCAGCTCCACTCAACCCCTCCCATCTATCTCTGAACACCATCCAGTTTTGATTTCTTTTTGACATATATTTTTCAACTGTGCTGTGATGTTTCACAAAAGTTCTGAAACTTTCTATTCTCGTAGATTCTACAAATCATAAACGTACAATTTTATTTTGTTGCTAAGAGTATTATTATTATATTATTGATCGATTAACTATGTATTTTTAAATGACCCAGCAGTGCTATTTGCAGAGGGGGACATAACTTGGCAGGGGGTCTGGGGGTTCTCCCATTTTTTTGGGCATCTAAAGTACATTTCCTGCATTTCTACACAATCTAATATGACCCACGGCCCTTCTAGCCGTCTCTATTTAGAACAACAAAAAGTAAGCAAAAGTGCCCACAGTCATCAAGCTAGGTAAGAGATTATTAAATATGTTTAAGTGATTGATAAGACTGAACTAGACCCATGATAATTCAATAATCAATTTTGTGTTGCACATTTAACCAATATCCTAACAAATGAACAACTCTTACAAATAAAGCACAAAAACAACTGTCAGGCAAAATTAACGTATTTACCTGCTTTGTTGATTATATCTGTATGAATATTGATAGATCTCTTTCTATTGCTAGGGGATTTCTTAACTACCAATGCTGTGCTTTTCATAAGGATGGTTTCCTCTAGCTCCCTGCAGCTGGTCTGGATGTATCGTCAAGGACATGGTGTGACTCGAGTTTAGAGATAGTTTTTATTAACAGAACAGACCTGTATTGTCTCCCCTCATCTTTGTTTCTGTTCAACTTGGTCACACGGTCAAGAGAAAGAGCCTCTGAGAGTGACCACAATTTTTCAGTTCATCCTGTCTTTTCCTATCTTCCAAGTGCACAGCTGTGTGGAGATATGAGGTGAAACAGAACTAACGTTATCACTTGTTTGTGCGCTATGACCCAATACACATAGCCACAAGAAGAAAACAAGGTAGCTCCTGTTCTGCCGGGGAGGGGTAGAACCAGCCATGACCAAGCATTTTTAGATCCACTATATAAGACGTCAGCATTTCCTGTTCGTTGGGCTCTCAACGAATCACCTACGGGTGGTCCGTTGACCAGCTCCATTATTGCAATAATTAATCTATATCAAATAAAGATTGATTGTTTAAATAATTGACAGTCTCTCTCACTTGATTAGAATTTCCACGACACAACTTTTGATTGTCTTTAAGACATCCTCTATATCAAATTTCAGCCAGACTGCCCAGCCAACCCAAGCCACCTACACGCCTCAAAGGAAAGGTTTGGAAAACAAAAGTTGAATGAAAACACACATACACCTACACATTAACACACAGAAACATTATACCCTCCATATAATTCATATCATAGGCCTAATAGTATTGTAGAGTTATTTTTACTTGCACACAATATAGCTGAGTCACCCTGTCCTGCCCCTAGGGGTCCACGGCCCTGTAGCACCCCAACCCAACACACCCCACTCAGCTTTAGAATCTTAGTAAAACATTAATTATTAGTTTCAGGTGTGTTAGGCCAAGGTCAGAGTGACAACAACTGAGCAGCCCAGCAGCTAGACATTCTGAGATAAAAGAACATACTCTTTGTCAGAATTCAGCCAACCTTTTGTGCTTTACACCTCCAGTAGAATAAGACAATTTCTGAGTGCATGATATTCAGTTTCACTGGCATATAGTACGTTCTATGGATGGTCTTACACTGCAGTAATTTATGTCTGAGAAACCATCCCAGCTCTGCAGATTATGATGCGAAGAAACAGAATCATCAGATAATTTGTTTTGGTAGTCCATGTGTAGCTTGTTTTTGGTCACAAGTCCAGGAATGGTTGATGAAGTGCAACATTTACCTGGAGCTAACTCTGCAGAATCACTACTGGGTGATTTGAAAAATCATAGTAAAACGATCAATAATATAATAATATTTTTAGCAAAAAACTGTATCTTTAATTTACAATCTGTAGAAACTATGAGAATAGAAGGGTTCAAACATCACAGCACAGTTGAAAAATATGGCAAATATAAATAATAATGGATGGTGTTAAGAGATACAGTTGAAGTCGGAAGTTTACATACACCTTAGCCAAATACATTTAAACTCAGGTTTTCACAATTCCTGACATTTAAACCTAGTAAAAATACCCTGTTTTAGGTCAGATCACCACTTTATTTTAAGAATGTGAAATGTCAGAATAATAGTGGAGAGAATGATTTATTTCAGCTTTTATTTCTTTCATCACATTCCCAGTGGGTCAGAAGTTTACATACACTCAATTAGTATTTGGTAGCATTGCCTTTAAATTGTTTAACTTGGGTCAAACGTTTCGGGTAGCCTTCCACAAGCTTCCCACAATAAGTTGGGTGAATTTTGGCCCATTCCTCCTGACAGAGCTGGTGTAACTGAGTCAAAATATCTATAGGATTGAGGTCAGGGCTTTGTGATGGCCACTCCAATACCTTGACTTTGTTGTCCTTAAGCCATTTTGCCACAACTTTGGAAGTATGCTTGGGGTCATTTCCAAATGGACAGTCCCATTTGCGACCAAGCTTTAACTTCCTGACTGATGTCTTGAGATGTTGCTTCAATATATCCACATAATTTTCCTTCCTCATGATGCCATCCATTTTGTGAAGTGCACCAGTCCCTCCTGCAGCAAAGCACCCCCACATCATGATGCTGCCACCCCCGTGCTTCACGGTTGGGATGGTGTTCTTCGGCTTGCAAGCCACCACCATTTTCCTCCAAACATAATGATGGTCATTATGACCAAACAGTTCTATTTTTGTTTCATCAGACCAGAGGACATTTCTCCAAAAAGTATGATCTTTGTCCCCATGTGCAGTAGCAAACCGTAGTCTGGCTTTTTTATGGCGGTTTTGGAGCAGTGGCTTCTTCCTTGCTGAGCGGCCTTTCAGGTTATGTCGATATAGAACTCATTTTACTGTGGATATACAGTGAGGGAAAAAAGTATTTGATCCCCTGCTGATTTTGTACGTTTGCCCACTGACAAAGACATGATCAGTCTATAATTTTAATGGTAGGTTTATTTGAACAGTGAGAGACAGAATAACAACAAAAAAATCCAGAAAAATGCATGTCAAAAATGTTATAAATTGATTTGCATTTTAACGAGGGAAATAAGTATTTGACCCCTCTGCAAAACATGACTTAGTACTTGGTGGCAAAACCCTTGTTGGCAATCACAGAGGTCAGACGTTTCTTGTAGTTGGCCACCAGGTTTCCACACATCTCAGGAGGGATTTTGTCCCACTCCTCTTTGCAGATATTCTCCAAGTCATAAAAGTTTCAAGCCTGACATTTGGCAACTCGAACCTTCAGCTCCCACCACAGATTTTCTATGGGATGAAGGTCTGGAGACTGGCTAGGACACTCCAGGACCTTAATGTGCTTCTTCTTGAGCCACTCCTTTGTTGCCTTGGCCGTGTGTTTTGGGTCATTGTCATGCTGGAATACCCATCCACGACCCATTTGCAATGACCTGGCTGAGGGAAGGAGGTTCTCACCCAAGATTTGACGGTACATGGCCCCGTCCATCGTCCCTTTGATGCGGTGAAGTTGTCCTGTCCCCTTAGCAGAAAAACACCCCCAAAGCATAATGTTTCCACCTCCATGTTTAACGGTGGGGATGGTGTACTTGGGGTCATAGGCAGCATTCCTCCTCCTCCAAACACGGCGAGTTGAGTTGATGCCAAAGAGCTTGATTTTGGTCTCATCTGATCACAACACCTTCACCCAGTTCTCCTCTGAATCTTTCCGATGTTCATTGGCAAACTTCAGACGGGCCTGTATATGTGCTTTCTTGAGCAGGGGGACCTTGCGGGCGCTGCAGGATTTCAGTACTTCACGGCGTAGTGTGTTACCAATTGTTTTCTTGGTGACTATGGTCCCAGCTGCCTTGAGATCATTGACAAGATCCTCCCGTGTAGTTCTGGGCTGATTCCTCACAGTTCTCATGATCATTACAACTCAACGAGGTGAGATCTTGCATGGAGCCCCAGGCCGAGGGAGATTGACAGTTATTTTGTGTTTCTTCCATTTGCGAATAATTGCACCAACTGTTGTCACCTTCTCACCAAGCTGCTTGGCGATGGTCTTGTAGCCCATTCCAGCCTTGTGTAGGTCAACAATCTTATCCCTGACAAAAAAAAGACACCTGGGAGCCAGAAATCTTTCTGATTGAGAGGGGGTCAAATACTTATTTCCCTCATTAAAATGCAAATTAATTTATAACATTTTTGACATGCGTTTTTCTGGATTTTTTTGTTGTAATTCTGTCTCTCACTGTTCAAATAAACCTACCATTCAAATTATAAACTGATCATTTCTTTGTCAGTGGGCAAACGTACAACATCAGCAGGGGATCAAATACTTTTTTCCCTCACTGTAGATACTTTTGTACCTGTTTCCTCCAGCATCTATACAAGGTCCTTTGCTGTTGTTCTGGGATTGATTCACACCAAAGTACGTACATCTCTAAGAGACAGAACACATCTCGTTCCTGAGCGGTATGACGGCTGCGTGGTCCCATGGTGTTTATACTTGCGTACTATTGTTTGTACAGATGAACGTGGTACCTTCAGGCATTTGGTAATTGCTCCCAAGGATGAACCAGACTTGTGGAGGTCTACAATATTTTTCTGAGTTCTTGGCTGATTTCTTTTGATTTTCCCATGATGTCAAGCAAAGAGGCACTGAGTTTGAAGGTAGGCCTTGAAATACATCCACAGGTACACCTTCAATTGACTCATGATGTCAATTAGCCTATCAGAATCTTCTAAAGCCATGACATAATTTTCTGGAATTTTCCAAGCTGTTTAAAGGCACAGTCAACTTAGTGTATGTAAACTTCTGACCCACTGGAATTGTGATACAGTGAATTACAAGTGAAATAATCTGTCTGTAAACAATTGTTGGAAAAATTACTTGTGTCATGCACAAAGTAGATGTCCTAACCAACTTGCCAAAACTATAGTTTGTTAACAAGAAATGTGTGGAGTGGTTGAAAAACAAGTTTTAATGACTTCAACCTAAGTGTATGTAAACTTCCGACTTCAACTGTAGATGGGAGGGGTTTAGTGGAGCTGAAGGGTGGGATTAAAAACAACAAGATAACTAATATAAAATATACTGTGTCCATAAAATATACAGTGCATTCGGAAAGCATTCAGACCCCTTTACTTTTTCCACATTTTGTTATGTTACAGCCTTATTCTAAAATTGATAAAATAGTTTTTTTCATCAACAATCTACACACCATACCCCATAATGACAATGCAAAAACAGGTTTATAGACATTCTTGCACCTTTATTAAAAATAAAAAAACGGAAATGTCACATTTACATACCGTAAGTGTTCAGACCCTTTACTCAGTACTTTGTTTAAGCACCTTTGGCAGCGATTACAGCCTCGAGTTTCTCGGATTCTTCTCTGCAGATCCTTTCAAGGTCTGTCAGGTTGGATCGTCGCTGCACAGCTATTTTCAGGTCTCTCCAGAGATGTTTGATCGGGTTCAAGTCTGGGCTCTGGCTGGGCCACTCAAGGACATTCAGAGACTTGTCCCGAAGCCACTCCTGCGTTGTCTTGGCAGTGTGCTTAGGGTCGTTGTCCTGTTGGAAGGTAAACTGCCCCAAACAGAGGTCCTGAGCACTCTGGAGCAGGTTTTCATCAAGGATCTCTCTGTACTTTGCTCCGTTCATCTTTTCCTCGATCCTGACTAGTTTCCCAGTCTCTGCCACTGAAAAACATCCCCACAGCATGATGCTGCCACCACCATGCTTCACCTTAGGGATGATGCCAGGTTTCCTCCTGACGTAACGCTTGGCATTCAGGCCAATGAGTTCAATCTTGGTTCCATCAGACCAGAGAATCTTGTTTCTAACGGTCTGAGTCCTTTAGGTGCCTTTTGGCAAACTCCAAGCGGGCTGTAATGTGCCTTTTACTGAGGAGTAGCATCCGTCTGGCCACTCTACCATTAAGGCCTGATTGGTGGAGTGCTGCAGAGATGGTTGTCCTTCTGGCAGGTTCTCCCATCTCCACAGAGGAACTCTGGAGCTCTGTCAGTGACCATCGGGTTCTTGGTCACCTCCCTGACCAAGGCCCTTCTCCACCAATTGCTCAGTTTGGCCAGGCGGCCAGCTCTAGGAAGAGTCTTGGTGGTTCCAAATTTCTTCCATTTATGAATGATGGAGGCCACCGTGTTCTTGGGGATCTTCAATGCTGCAGAAATGTGTTGGTACCCTTCCCCAGATCTGTGCCTTGACACAATCCTGTCTCGGAGCTCTACAGACAAGTCCTTTGACCTCATGGCTTGGTTTTTGCTCTGACATGCACTGTCGACTGTGGGACCTTATATAGACATGTGTGTGGCTTTCCAAATCATATCCAATCAATTGAATTTACCACAGGTGGACTCCAATCAAGTTGTAGAACCATCTCAAGGATGATGAATGGAAACAGGATGCACCTGAGCTCAATTTTGAGTCTCATAGCAAAGGATCTGAATACTTATGTAAATAAGGTATCTGTTTTTTATTTGTAATACATTTGCAAATATTTCTAAAAACCTGTTTTCGCTTTTTCATTATGGGGTATTGTGTGTAGATTGATGACATGTTTTAGTTATTTAATCCATTTTAGAATAAGGCTGTAAAGTAAGAAGATGTGGAAAAAGTCAAGGGGTCTGAATACTTTCCGAATGCACTAGGTTCAGAACTTTTGTGAAACAGCACAACTAAACATATATGGCAAAATAGAAATCGAACTGGATGGGATTCAGAGATAGATGGGAGGGGTTGATGGTAGCTGAAGGATGGGATTAAAAGCAAACAAAAGATACAGTGGGGGAAAAAAAGTATTTAGTCAGCCACCAATTGTGCAAGTTCTCCGACTTAAAAAGATGAGAGAGGCCTGTAATTTTCATCATAGGTACACGTCAACTATGACAGACAAAATGAGAAAAAAATTTGTAGGATTTTTAATGAATTTTATGAATTTATTTGCAAATTATGGTGGAATATAAGTATTTGGTCAATAACAAAAGTTTCTCAATACATTGTTATATACCCTTTGTTGGCAATGACAGGTCAAACATTTTCTGTAAGTCTTCACAAGGTTTTCACACACTGTTGCTGGTATTTTGGCCCATTCCTCCATGCAGATCTCCTCTAGAGCAGTGATGTTTTGGGGCTGTCACTGGGCAACACGGACTTTCAACTCCCTCCAAAGATTTTCTATGGGGTTGAGATCTGGAGATTGGCTAGGCCACTCCAGGACCTTGAAATGCTTCTTACGAAGCCACTCATTCGTTGCCCGGGCGGTGTGTTTGGGATCATTGTCATGCTGAAAGACCCAGCCATGTTTCATCTTCAATGCCCTTGCTGATGGAAGGAGGTTTTCACTCAAAATCTCACGATACATGGCCCCATTCATTCTTTCCTTTACACGGATCAGTCGTCCTGGTCCCTTTGCAGAAAAACAGCCCCAAAGCATGATGTTTCCACCCCCATGCTTCACAGTAGGTATGGTGTTCTTTGGATGCAACTCAGCATTCTTTGTCCTCCAAACACGACGAGTTGAGTTTTTACCAAAAAGTTCTATTTTGGTTTCATCTGACCATATGACATTCTCCCAATCCTCTTCTGGATCATCCAAATGCACTCTAGCAAACTTCAGACGGGCCTGGACATGTACTGGCTTAAGCCATAGTGGAGTTTGGAGTGTGACTGTTTGAGGTTGTGGACAGGTGTCTTTTATACTGATAACAAGTTCAAACAGGTGCCATTAATACAGGTAACGAGTGGATGACAGAGGAGCCTCTTAAAGAAGACGTTACAGGTCTGTGAGAGCCAGAAATTTTGCTTATTTGTAGGTGACCAAATACTTATTTTCCACCATAATTTGTAAATAAATTCATTAAAAATCCTACAATGTGATTTTCTGGATTTTTTTTCATCAATTTGTCTGTCATAGTTGACGTGTACCTATGATGAAAATTACAGGCCTCTCTCATCTTTTTAAGTGGGAGAACTTGCACAATTGGTGGCTGACTAAATACTTTTTTCCCCCACTGTAAATATGGTAAAATATATTGTGTCCATAAAATGTATATAGTATAAGCTGGAAGTAGAAGCCTAAGTGTTGTTGTCCATTAGTTTACTCTAATTAGGGGAGGGGTGGTAGGGTTAGGGGAAAATAATAAAGGAAAATATATTTGAAAGAGATATATATATATATACACAAAAAAGATATATGGAAGATTGGAAATGATGCAGACAATTACAGTAATGGAAGCTACAATATATATGCGCTATTAAAGCTGATCTACCTCCTATTTATTTAATTTTTTATTACAAATCAAATAAATAAATATACAAAATAAACAAAACCAATAAATATATGTATTTATTTTACTTCGGCAAAAAAAGACAGTTCTGCGGAGTTGTTCTGCACAGTTTTTCGAGGAAGGAAAGAGAGGAAGGTTCCACACCATTCTCTCACTAGTTATTTACAGATTCTCATTTTGCTCTTTTGTAGTTGTCAACTCTGTGTTTTCTATACCTGTTCTATACAGACGCTCCCCACCCCTTAGCTGCAACCCTTCGGTTTGAGCGTACCCTGCTGAGACCACTGTAGAATGATCATACCCGTTTGTTGGTACGTGTGAAACGGTTAAGCATGGGTTGAGGCTGTACTCCTGTTAATACAGTGGGGAGAACAAGTATTTGATACACTGCCGATTTTGCAGGTTTTCCTACTTACAAAGCATGTAGAGGTCTGTGAGTTTTATCATAGGTACACTTAAACTGTGAGACGGAATCTAAAACAAAAATCCAGAAAATCACATTGTATGATTTTTAAGTAATTAATTTGCATTTTATTGCATGACATAAGTATTTGATCACCTACCAACCAGTAAGAATTCCGGCTCTCACAGACCTGTTCGTTTTTCTTTAAGAAGCCCTCCTGTTCTCCACTCATTACCTGTATTAACTGCACCTGTTTGAACTCGTTACCTGTATAAAAGACACCTGTCCACACACTCAATCAAACAGACTCCAACCTCTCCACAATGGCCAAGACCAGAGAGCTGTGTAAGGACATCAGGGATAAAATTGTAGACCTGCACAAGGCTGGGATGGGCTACAGGACAATAGGCAAGCAGCTTGGTGAGAAGGTAACAACTGTTGGCGCAATTATTAGAAAATGGAAGAAGTTCAAGATGACGATCAATCACCCTTGGTCTGGAGCTCCATGCAAGATCTGGTCAATGACCTGAAGAGAGCTGGGACCAGTCTCAGAGAAAACCATTAGTAACACATTACGCCGTCATGGATTAAAATCCTGCAGCGCATGCAAGGTCCCCCTGCTCAAGCCAGCGCATGTCCAGGCCCGTTTGAAGTTTGCCAATGACCATCTGGATGATCCAGAGGATGAATGGGAGAAGGTTATGTGGTCTGATGAGACAGAAATAGAGCTTTTTGGTCTAAACTCCACTCGCCGTGTTTGGAGGAAGAAGAAGGATGAGTACAACCCCAAGAACACCATCCCAACCGTGAAGCATGGAGGTGGAAACATCATTCTTTGGGGATGCTGCACCGTATTGAGGGGAGGATGGATGGGGCCATGTATCGTGAGATCTTGGCCAACAACCTCCTTCCCTCAGTAAGAGCATTGAAGATGGGTCGTGGCTGGGTCTTCCAGCATGACAACGGCCAGAAGCACACAGCCAGGGCAACTAAGGAGTGGCTCCGTAAGAAGCATTTCAAGGTCCTGGAGAGTCCTAGCCAGTCTCCAGACCTGAACCCAATAGAAAATCTTTGGAGGGAGCTGAAAGTCTGTATTGCCCAGCGACAGCCCCGAAACCTGAAGGATCTGGAGAAGGTCTGTATTGAGGAGTGGGCCATAATCCCTGCTGCAGTGTGTGCAAACCTGGTCAAGACCTACAGGAAATGTATGATCTCTGTAATTGCAAACAAAGGTTTCTGTACCAAATATTAAGTTATGCTTTTCTGATGTATCAAATACTTATGTCATGCAATAAAATGCAAATTAATTACTTAAAAATCATACAATGTGATTTTCTGGATTTTTGTTTTAGATTCCGTCTCTCACATTTGAAGTGTACCTATGATAAAAATTACAGACCTCTACATGCTTTGTAAGTAGGAAAACCTGCAAAATCGGCAGTGTATCAAATACTTGTTCTCCCCACTGTATATGCTAATGATGGAAATACCTGGTAATGCTTAGCCGGCGGCAGACTGAGGCCATCCCAGTTGCGAAAGATATCTCGCTGGTCGACTGCTGGAGAGCGTATGTAGCGGTCCACAGCACAATAGTGATAGATATGAGTCACGCTCAGCTAAAATGACTGTAGCAGATTGACCTGCACCAGGGTATAACATGCTTTGCATACACACTATGTACAAGCATGCATTATAATGCGCATAAAGTTGCGTACTACTATACTCTAATATAGTACACTCCTAAGATATTTCCTAACCTGATGCTTCATGATCACTACATTGATCAATTCATAGATAACTGTAAGAATGCATGTTTTATCCTGTAAGGGTCAATCTGGGATAAACCAAGACAATTCCACCACTATAGATAACTAGCTGAGGAGAAGTTAAAAAGCCTCATTGCATGTGGGAAGGATCTGCAAAAACATTCTGTTTGCACCTGGGTAAAATTAATTTGTCTGCTATAGTACTGCGATGTTGTGGAAGGGGTGGCTAGTGTTGGTAAAGGGGATATCTAGTCAGTTGCACAACTGAATGCATTCAACTGAAATGTGTCTTCCACATTTAACCCAACCCCTCTGAATTAGAGAGGTGTGGGGGGCTGCCTTAGTCAATGTCATTGGCGCCCGGGGAGCAGTTTGGGTTTACCTGCCTTGCTCAAGGGCAGAAAGGCAGATTCTTCCACCTTGCTGGCTTGGAGATGTGAACCAGCGACCTTTCGGTTACTGGCCCAACGCTCTTAACCGCTAAGCTACCTACCATCCCTATGTTGGCCTCTATGCCATCACAACCTCACCGTGTGCTCTTGGCAATAGCAATAATAGCAGCCATGCCATAACAACTATGTGCAGATGATACAGGACATAGTAGCCAATGTATGAATTAGCACAAGCATTCATCTCGCAAGGTGATGGATACAGAGCCTAAACATGCACATGCTCCCACGAATGCAATATCGGCAGCCATGCCATAAAGCAATACTGTGTGCAGCTAATGAAGCACAAATATCAGCTAACACCAGAATGTGTGAGCGTTCACCACAGCATAAACCACATAATAGAACTAGTATGTAAGACATGAAGATAGCGAAATGCAAGCAGAAGATGAATAATAACAGTAGCTTATACGTGATGACTAGAATTAAGTGATCACTACAAGTGACTAGAATACTACTACTAGAATGCAATACGGTCCGACAGGAGGAACTGCCTATGCAAAATGCATGACACATGCAATCATGCTAATCAGAGTCTAAACCTACTGCTGTAGATAAGGATGAAGTAAATATAACCCCATTGACTGAATTATACCATAAAATGTATGCTAGTAGTTGTGACTCATTGCAACAGTATTCATTAATGAGCTTGCAGATACACTCAGAGCAGAAAAGCAGCAAGCTGTAGCTACAGTATACAAGCAGCAACGTGTAGCTAGACAAGCACACTAATCCAGACCAGTCTACATGTTACATTGAATGCATTTCTAGCTTAAACTGTGTAAGGGTTCCAAAGAATAATAAAACCATAAGTCAGAAGAAATGATACAACATGTAAAGTGTGATTGCAGGCGCAAGTCACATTAACTAACGTGACTGAGATGACACCGTAAAATGTATTGCTGATAGTGTGTCTTGTAGCAGTCTTGTGAGCTGCCCAACACACAGTGATGGTACTATCGATATTGACTGCTGCGCTAAACGAATTAACGGCTGCATAGAGAACAAAATACTATTGAATCATCATGATAAGCACCATTTCCTTGCTAATATCATCAAGAAAACATTGCTACTCACTGTATATCGATGTATAGCTAGCCTAGCATAGCCTACTTCCTCCTTGTATGGACGAGGGATGATCTCCGTGATGTGGTTTGTGTTCACCGAATGCACAGACTCTGCCCCAAAGCTGGCATTGGGAACAAACAAAGTATACAATAGGCTAGTCCCGAGACAGTAGAGCAGCAACATGGTTGATCTTCGCAATCAATCACAACCCTGTAGCAGCCAAACAATGCAACATGAAAATGTTGACCGATGCATGCGAGGTTCAAACACAGCTAGCTAGCATTTGCAAAGAAAGTTCCTAGCAGAAAACAGTGACATTCCCACTGACTTCTAAACTTGAAATATGAAATATCCTTATTCATGTTACTGAGGGAGAGAGGGGAATGCAGAAAGTTTACATTCTGTCAGAACATGTTATTGTTAAATCTCAGGTATCCTATGAAGAGGAGAAGGGCCACAGTCTGGTTTCAGTCAGCATATAAGGTAGGACAGCCGTGAGTTGGGGAGGAGTGAGGAATTTGGGCTAAGGTCAGGTCAGATGAAGTGAGAAAGAACAGGACTCACTAAAGTCCTGTCTAGCAACAGAGATGTATTGGCTGTCTAGATGTGCAAGGAGGAGACTCAGCATAGGAGGAAGGTATAAATATATGTGATTGTGTAAACATGCCTTTGTCTTATGCAGCTGTGTGACTCAATGGCTGAATAAACTTGGTTTGAGCTTTTCTAGTCATCTGTGAGTTTTACTCTGTTTATTTAGAATCTAACAACAGCAAGCATAGCGAGTAACAGCTAGTTACAACAGCAACGCAATGGCAGCAAAAGACACCAGTGCATGCCTGCGCGTTACATCCGGCATTGAGAAGGCATGTGTAGAACTGGTCAACTTAAATAGACCGCATGTAAGTAGAGTGTGAATACGATTGGTGCAATATCAGCTGATGCCGCCACACTTGGGTTTCCCTTCTGTACCGGCTCCACTTTATGAATACCGTGCCATTTGGAATACAGACAATATATACCTTGTTTATTGGCCAAGGCAACTTACGCCACGGGAAATATTCCTGCAATACAAAAAAAAATCTAAGTAAGGGATGGATCGAGATTTACAGAATGGTTACCTGGTGGAAAATGGGGGAGGGTCATGCTTTTCCAATTTCAGTCAAGGGGAGGGTTTAGTATTTTTTAAATCTAGTCCAGGGGAGGGTCATGTAATTTGTAAATGTACAAGACAGCCAACCCCAGCCAAACCCGGACAAGGCTGGGCCAATTGTGAGTGCCCTATGGATTGTGATACAGCCTGGAATCGAACCAGGGTCTGTAGTGACACCTCTAGCACTGAGATGCAGTGCCTTAGACCGCTGTGCCACTCGGGAGCCAATGAGTGGATGTAATGGATGAAATGTTTATAAGTTGCTTATTAGGCTATATATCAATGTGTGCCCGATGCCGCCCCTCATCTATGATTCTCCACTGGACGCGCAATATTAATTGTGACAATAGGCTATTTAGTGTGGTCTCAATCAAATGTATCCATAGCATATAAGCTATATGCTACGAAGTGCATGCTCGGAGAAGCATAGAGCAAAGCTATATTTCTATGATAGCTGCTGGGATGGTGTAAATAATACTAGGCTGCATTACATGGATATTCCAACCCTGAGCCCCGGCCTCCTCTGCTCTTGCTGATCAAAAACGTTGTTGTGTGCTGCTTAACCAATGGCTGTGCTGTGTAGGGCTACGGTGACAGTTCAGGAGGAGAGTCAAAGGTTCCTTCAGAAAATAATTTTTTATTAGGCCTAGTCCAAAAAATTCACTGTCTTGCACGCGGACTAGCCTATAGCCTATGCTCTGTTCAGTTTGAGAAGGAAAGCGCGAAGATCAGAAGGAGGACTGGAGGTCAACTTTGATAGCTTGCTACTACTATAATTGATATTATTAAAAACAATGTTTCTTGCCCATGATGTATTTATCAAAGTTATTGACCTCACAATAAGCCAGATTCGAATAACTTACATTGTTGTGCTGAAACTGAAGCCGCAGCCGTGGCACATCAATCCGAAATGGACAGCTCATGGTGCTGAAAGTAGGCACATTTGAGTAAGCATAATTAATTTAAACGGCAACAACAGTAGGAATGTGTCCAACTCCTAAAAAAACGATATTCTCCTCTTATGATATTAATGCACTGGCATCATCACTGTTTTAAAATGCAGGACACCACACTCATTATCATAATTATTCTAGCGGGGATAATATATGTGTCCTTTGCCCTTCCTAATGTCCTTTACACACACACCTATTCTCTGTCAAGCTGATTGAAATGTCATCTTTCGGGTTTGACTTTTTGTTGTTTTCTAGGTTTCTACGTTATGAACTCTTTCTGTGGAATTAGAGCTCAGATTATCTCGTCTCTGTCTAGGGCTCTGGTCAATAGTTGCACACTATATAAGGAATAGGGTACCAGCCTCTGTGTATCATTGGCAACACTAGAGGGAAGGGTGTCCAACTCCAAAAAACAATATCCTCCTATAATGCTATTAATGCACTGGCATCACCACTGTGTTAAAAGGCAGGACTACCATGCTCTGCACTCATCACCATAATTATTCTAGCGGGGATAATATATGTGTCCTTTGCCCTTTTACTTAAGAGGGAGATAATATCATGCTTGACACACTGACTTTATTTGGATCAAGAATTTCCAGCTTTAATTGTACATGTCCTTTTTTAATTAGTACTGTTATTACTGCAGTGGGGTGGATTGCAGATGGGCATGATATGATATATGTCCAGACAGAGTAAAGAGCACAGTGGAGATGGGAGTTGTTTGGCTGTACTGAGGCTATATCTCAAATGGCACCCTATTCCCAATATAGTGCACTACTTCTGACCAGGACCCTATGGGTAGGGTAGCATGTCAATTGAGATGCAGCTTGAGGCATACCTATGTAATGGGCTGGGATCTAGCCGTATAGTCCTAAATCGTTCAGATTGAAGCTACTGTCGTATTTGGAAGACCTATAGAGCCACACAGTTCAGATTGAAGATACATACTGTAGTGTTTGGCAAGTGTATAAGTTCACACAGTTTGGCATAGAGAGGCCGCACAGTTCAGATTGAAGCTATTGTAGTGTATTTCAGGGCTGTCATGTTCATGTTCTAGCCGTTACCCGTAGAGCCACTTTGATTTGTTAAAGAGATTAAATGCTGCCAGACCTGTTTTTACTCTCTCCACCTCCATCCATCTCTCTCTCTCTACCTCCCTCCCTACATCTCTCCATCTCCCTCCCTCCCTCCACCTATCCTCTCTAGGCCAGATGAGAGAAACAAGCACACAGTCTCTCTGCTATGATAAGTTCTGCACTGGGCTGAGCTACACTGAGCCTTTGGTTGCATCCCAAATGGCTCCCTATTACCTGGTCAAACATAGTGCACTATATAGGGAATAGGGTGTCTTTGTAGCCTTTGTCAGCAGAACTCCTTCGTACCCTCACTTCATTTACTGAAAGTCTGACTGAATAACTCCCAGACTTATTGATGAATGATTTATCTTTTTATGTATATTTTGACCCCCTCCAGGCAAATGATAATGTAGATCAGTGTTTCCCAACTCCGGTCCTCGAGTGACTCCGGTCCTCGAGTACCTCCAACAGTACATATTTTTGTTGTTGCCCCGGGCAAGCACACCTGATTCCACAATCATCAAGTCCTTGACAAGTGGAATCTGGTGTTTTGTCCATGGCTACAAGAAAAATGTGTGCTGCTAGGGAACTGGAAGACTGGAGTTGGGAAACACTGCTCTAGAGGTTATAGCCTGTTTTAGTGAGGAAACTAGGAGGTGTGTGTGTGTGTTTCTGTGTGTCTGTTTTAGTCACTTATGTGACTCATCTCACCTTACCCTGTGTGGGTCGTCTATTTCCTGCCTGATACTTATGGGCTAATTTGAGCTAACCTGCTGACTGTAAGCACTTTAAAGGCCACAGGAAATTACTCCTATCGCTGTTGATAGTTATGTTATCACACCCTTAACTAAATAGATACACATCCGATCTGTCCTTACGACACATGTTACACCATCTTGTAGTAATTAAACATTCAAAAAGCACATCAGGACAGCACCACAGCAGCCATCAGCACAACCACCTGTAAATGGCAAGTAAGAAACCACTCACTCAGATAATCATTGACTGCGTCTGAAATGACACCCTATGCACTATAAAGTGCCCATAGGGCTTTGGTCAAAAATAGAGCACTATATGGTACTTCAACTACCTCAACTAGCCGGTGCCCTCGCACATTGACTCTGCACCGGTACCCCCCTGTATATATAGCCTCCCTACTGTTATTTTATTTTACTTCTGCTCTTTTTTTCTCAAATTTTTTTTGTTGTTGTTTTATTTTACTTTTTTATTAAAAATAAATGCACTGTTGGTTAAGGGCTGTAAGTAAGCATTTCACTGTAATGTCTGCACCTGTTGTATTCGGCGCATGTGGCCAATACAATTTGATTTGATTTGATTTGATTTCAGACTCAGCCATTGTGTTAAGGGCATTTCCATCTAAAAGGACCCATGAGCACCAACATTTGAAGTTCATAGGAACATGTCAAATTAAAGAGAAATTAAGGCATATATACATTTTCCAAACATTTTCCATACAAAATTCAGGAATAAGCAAAGGCTTTGATTTCTGGTCAAACAGATAGAAAAGGAGTCTTAGACAACATCTACCAGAAAAAATCTTAAAAGCCATTAGAAATACATCAAAACACAATAATGTTGAAATAAAGACCTATTTCAATTAATATATATCAACACTAGTTTTGGAGAAATTATTTGCCTTCTGTAGGTTTAAGAAACATTGCCTTGTAATTCATTTACCAAATACCCACATACTGTATCGTTAAAATATTTTCTAATTTATCTTGCTCATGAGAAGGGAGGATAATAAATGTTCATAGAAGTAAGAAGTAAAGGTAGACCTACCAATTAGTTATAGAGCTTTTACTGAAATCAAGTTTGTTTATGAATTATTAAGTCATGAAAACTCGTAATTCTGGTACCAAATCGGTAACGTAATTACTGCAATTCAATTGGCTACAAAAGGAAATCATTGTAGTCAAACACCACATTTGGGTCATCTGATACTATCCTCCCTTCCACTGGCAAACGGTTATGTTCAGCTCATAACATATATATATTTTAATGTTCTGTCATCTCGTGGTCAAAGCAAGAGTGTTAGAACAATGGACAACCCCTCCCTTTCACTCTCCCTCTCACTCTCTCAATTCAATTCAATTCAATTCAAGGGGCTTTATTGGCATGGGAAACATGTTCACATTGCCAAAGCAAGTGAATGGATAAACAAAAGTGAAATAAACAATAAAAAGTTAACAGTAAATATTACACTCACACAAGTTCCAAAAGAATAAAGACATTTCAAATGTCATATTATGTCTATATACAGTGTTGTAACGATGTGCAAATAATTCAAGTAAAAAAGGGAAAATAAATAAACATAAATATGGGTTGTATTTACAATGGTGTTTGTTTTTCACTGGTTGCCCTTTTCTTGTGGCAACAGGTAACAAATCTTGCTGCTGTGATTGGACACTGTGGTATTTCACCCAATAGATGTGGGAGTTTATCAAAATTTGATTTATTTTCGAATTCTTTGTGGGTCTGTGTAATCTGAGGGAAATATGTGTCTCTAATATGATCATACATTTGGCAGGAGGTTAGGATGTGCAGCTCAGTTTCCACCTCATTTTGTGGGCAGTGTGCACATTGCCTGTCTTCTCTTGAGAGCCAGCTCTACCTACAGCGACCTTTCTCAATAGCAAGGCTATGCTCACTGAGTGTGTACATAGTCAAAGCTTTCCTAAATTTTGGGTCAGTCACAGTGGTCAGGTATTTTGCTACTGTGTACTCTCTGTTTAGGGCCAAATAGGATTCTAGTTTGCTCCGTTTTTTTGTTAATTCTTTCCAATGTGTCAAGTAATTATCTTTTTGTTTTCTCATGATTTGGTTGGGGTTTAATTGTGTTGTGGTCCTGGGGCTCTGTGGGGTCTGTTTGTGAGCCCCAGGACCAGCTTGCTTAGGGGACTCTTCTCCAGGTTCATCTCTCTGTAGGTGATGGCTTTGTTATGGATGGTTTGGGAATCGCTTCCTTTTAGGTGGTAGTAGAATTTAACGGCTCTTTTCTGGATTTGGATAATTAGCGGGAATCGGTCTAATTCTGCTCTACGTGCATTATTTGGTGTTTTACGTTGTACAAGGACGATATTTTTGCAGAATTCTGCATGCAGAGTCTCAATTTGGTGTTGGTCCCATTTTGTGAATTCTTGGTTGGTGAGCGGACCCCAGACTTCACAACCATAAAGAGCAATGGGTTCTATTACTTATTCAAGTATTTTTAGCCAGATCCTAATTGGTATGTCAAATTTTATGTTCCTTTTGATGGCATAGAAGGCCCTTCTTGCCTTGTCTCTCAGATCATTCACAGCTTTGTGGAAGTTACCTGCGGCACTGATGTTTAGGCCGAGGTATGTATAGTTTTCTGTGTGCTCTAGGGCAACAGTGTCTAGACGGAATTTGTATTTGTGGTCCTGGCAACTGGACCTTTTTTGGATCACCATTATTTTTGTCTTACTGAGATTTACTGTCAGGGCCCAGGTCTGACAGAATCTGTGCAGAAGATCTAGATGCTGCTGTAGGCCCTCCTTGGTTGGGGACAGAAGATCCAGATCATCAGCAAACAGTAGACATTTGACTTCAGATTCTAGTAGGGTGAGGCCGGGTGCTGCAGACTGTTCTAGTGCCCTCGCCAATTTGTTGATATACAGTACCAGTCAAAAGTTTGGACACACCTACTCATTCAAGGGTTTTTCTTTATTTTTACATTGTAGAATAATAGTGAAGACATCAAAACTATGAAATAACACATGGAATCATGTAGTAACCAAAAAAGTGTTAAACAAATCAAAATATATTCTATATTTGAGATTCTTCAAATAGCCACCCGTTGCCTTGATGACAGCTTTGCACACTCTTGTATATGTTTTTGCTGTTTGTTCTTTGTTATAGAGCCAAAAAGATTGGAGAAGTGGTTTATCCACACATCTCCGTTTTGGATAGTAACTCTGTGTTGTTGTTTGTTTATTGTGTTCCAATTATCCCAGAAGTGGTTAGATTCTATGGATTCTTCAATTACATTGAGCTGATTTCTGACGTGCTGTTCCTTCTTTTTCCCGTAGTGTATTTCTTTATTGTTTTAGTGATTGACCATAGTGAAGGCGTAGACTCAGGTTTTCTGGGTCTCTATGTTTTTGGTTGGATAGGTTTCTCAATTTTTTTCTTAGGTTTTTGCATTCTTCATTAAACCATTTGTCATTGTAGTTAATTTTCTTTGGTTGTCTGCTTGAAATTTAGGGAAGCTGAAAGGTCAAATATACTGTTTAGGCTTTTTACTACCAAGTTTACACCTTCACTATTACAGTGAAATGTTTTGTCCAGGAAGTTGTCTAAAAGGGATTGAATTTGTTGTTGCCTAATAGTTTTTTGGTAGGTTTCTACACTACTTTCCTTCCATCTATAGCCTTTCTTAATATTGTGCAGTTCCGTTGGCTTTGATGCCTCATGATTGAGTATTGCTCTGTTCAGGTAGACTGTGATTTTGCTGTGATCTGATAAGGGTGTTAGTGGGCTGAGTGATAAAGTAAACTACAGTACTACTGCCAAGGGTTGAGCAGTAGGTGTACCTACCATAGGAGTCTCCTCGAAGCCTACCATTGACTATGTACAGACCCAGTGTGCGACAGAGCTGCAGTAGTTGTGACCCATTTTTGTTGGTTGTTTTGTCATAGTTGTGTCTAGAGGGGCATATTTGGGAGGGAATACTGTCACCTACAGGTAGGTGTTTGTCTCCCTGTGTGCTGAGAGTGTCAGGTTCTTATCCAGTTCTGGCATTTAGGTCACCACAGACTACTACATGTCCCTGGGCCTAGAAATGGTTGATCTCCCCCTCTAGGATGGAGAAGCTGTCATCGTTAAAGTATGGGGATTCTATTGAGGGGTTATAGGTAGCACACAAGGACATTTTTCTCTGTTGAAATAATGTCCTTATTAATTTCTAGCCAGATGTAAAATGTTCCCGTTTTGACTAATTTAATAGAGTGGGTTAGGTCTGCTCTATACCAAATTAGCATACCCCCTGAGTCTCTTCCCTGTTTCACACCTGGTAGTTTGGTGTATGGGACTACCAGCTCTCTGTAGCCTAGAGGGCAACCAGTGGGTCCATCTCCTCTATACCATGTTTCTTGTAGGATGACAATGTCTATATTTCCAATTTCTTTGATGAAGTCTGGGTTCCTGCTCTTTAGGCCAAAGGCAGATGACCTCAGACCTTGTATCTTCCAGGATGAGATAGTAAAAGCTTTGTGTTCCATAGTGTCTAATGTTGTTTTCGTGTGGTTTAGGCCCAGGCCATTACAGTAGGTGTGAGCAGAGCATGTTGCGCATCTGATGCATACCTCTTAGGTCGCAGGATGGGGCTTCGGGGGGTGCATTAGTGGGGGTTGGGCCTGTTTCTCTGCTCATGGCCTGGGCATATGTGCGGCTGTCATGTTGAGGTCCTTGCTGCAGGAGCATAGGTCTGATCTGGGCGGGCCTATATAGGGTGTGGCCAGGGTTTGTTTGGGGTGGTCTCAGCTGGTTGGGGTGTGGCTGGTGAAGCTGTGGTCTGGGTGTAGGTCCTCTTGGCGTGGGTTTTCTCGGTGCAGGTCCTTCGGGAGGGGGTCTTGCAGGTCTGGGAGGGTGTCCATTGCTTTGTTGCTCCTGTGTGAGGTGCTGGGGCTGCGGTTGATGGTGACGTCCTTCAGGGTCCTGGCAAAAGTTGAGATTGCTGCCTTGTAGAGGTGGACCTGGTCGTAAAGACAGTTCAAGTCCAGGGTGGAGTGGTGGGCCAGGTAGACATTAGGTTTTGAGGCACAGTCCCGGACAGTCCCGGGTAATGCTTGCGTTCACTCGCTGTATGGTGGCAAGGTGAATGTATTTTCGTGGTAGCAGGGTGGAGATAACCACTTGTGCATTGGGGAAAGTGGAAGAAGCTTTTCAATAACTCCCTTGAGTGCTGTGGCCACCCTTTCCTGCTGGGCCCTCAGGTCGTTTGTGCCCATGTGAATTAATGTGGCTGGGGGACCCTAGTCTGTCCTCTGACAACAGCTCCAGGGCATGCCTAGTGTTTAGGCACCAGAGTTTAGCCACTTTGTGTTTGGGAAAAAGTTTATCTTGAATGTATTTGCCATTTGTGTGTCCTCAGTAGATGTGTGGGGGTTGTCAGGAGGGCTATCGGGGGAGCTGACAGGGGGGCTGTTAGGAGGGGGTTGGGTATGTTTGGTCCTGTGTTGTCTGTAACATTGTGGTGTTGAGGTTGTGGTCCGGGTCTGAGGTGGGCTGTTCTGCTGGCCTCTCTGGGGGAGTGTCCTGCTCTCTTTCACACCTCAGCTTTCTCACCTCCTTCTTCAGTGCTGTTATCTGTGCCATGTGTGCCTCTCCCTCCTGCTTCACTGCATTTAGCTGTGCCATGTGTTCCTCTCTCTCCTCCTTAAGTTCTCTCACCTGAGTCCGGAGTGCAGCCAGCTCTCTCAGACAGCCGTCCATCTCCACCTTCAGCCCTCCAGGTATTGTTGGGGGGGTGACTATTCTCGTCTGCAGGACAGTTTGAAGAGGTGTGATCAGACTCACTCATGATGGGGGAGTCGTCACCAAGAGAGAGCTTTTCCTGCTGTGCTCGCTCTTTGATCCTGTAAAAGTCCTGCTAGAACTGCTTTAGGATGCCCTGCACCATTACTGTCCCAGACTTGTACACGTTCTCTCTCTCTCTCTCTCTCTCTCTCTCTCTCTCTCTCTCTCTCTCTCTCTCTATATCTCTCTCTCTCTCTCTCTCTCTCTCTCTCTCTCTCTCTCTATATATCTCTCTCTCTCTCTCTCTCTCTCTCTCTCTCCAGTTGTGTTGTCACCTCTTCCGGCTCTTTCTGACACCTACCACATATCCTCTTTCCATTTACTGTAACAAACATCCTCACCCACTGAGCACCGACTGACACCTGATGTCCATGGACGTTGAAAAGTAGTTGAAATTTGGTCAGTCCACCCTGGCCGGACCAAATCTGAACCAATCATAGATGTCTATGTTTCACAAGTTTGGACAGCACAGTGCAGTACAGTAGAGCACAGTAGAGAACAGTAAAGTAGGGTTCAGTACAGTAGAGCACACTAGAGTAGAGTACAGTATAATGTACTGTGTTGTACTCTTCTGTACTGAACATATCTACTTTGATGTACTCAACTGTATTCTACAATACTTTAAAGAACTCTACTGTGCTGTACTGAACTCTACTGTGATGTCTAAACTTGTGAAATTTAAACATCGATGATTGTTTCAGATTTGGTCTGGTCCAGACCAACCGAATGTGGTCTTGTTTGGGGGCGGAGCTCATCACAACAATAGCCAGTGTGTTGAATAATATCCAAATATGCAAAAGAAGGATATTGCATATTTCTACCTTTGTGTACCTATTCAGGATACATCACCATGATGAGAATTATATTCATATCCATAATTATGCATTTATGTATAGTATAGATCTGGAACCCATGATGTAATTCCGTTACCGGCTGTAAATCCACTTCACCTACTATAATTCAATAACCAAAATAAAAAAGTTTAACTCAAGGTGTCCTGTAATATATTGTAACAGAAAACTCTATTATACACTAATTTGGGGGTTTATCAACAGTAAACTACTCTGAAATATTTGACTGCAGCATACTGTAAATTATGGTGCATTGTCGGAAAATGTTATGGGCGGGGATATAATTGCAAATTATAATAATTGTATTTCAAATGGTACTGTAATTTCACCCTACAGAATACAGTACCGTACCATATCTTTGGAGAGCCAAAAACCTTTTGACTACTAGTGGGTGCATGGTATTGTTGTTTCTGGCTCATTAACATATTTTGAGGTGTGCATTTTAAAAGGCTTTACTTGTTGCACCCGTGAGTAAAATGCTGTACCAATTTAACTCCTACTGTATGTTGTTAAAGTGCCCTATCAATTTGTAGAGGGGACATATTGGACTGGCACCAAGTCTTAAACCTTTAATGGTTGAGCATTTTGCCATATCCTTTTGGTCTGTTTTGCCCTGTAGTCATTGCCAGTTTGTGCAAGTGATAAAAACACAAAATATTAATTAAAGGGGAATTTCACCCTGGCTCTGCCACGGCGTATAGTCAATACTATATTAACAACATTTTGTTTTATCATAAACATCACAAGTATCCAAACCACAAGCTAGAACTCACACATTTCCATTTCACTGGTAGAATTGGGAAGTTTCGACTCCCTGTGTATTCGTCTACTCATAGTGAACGCTGATACCGCCCGCTAGGTAGACGGGGCGTGCCCACAAACTTGAATAACGGCGTTGTTTACTTCGAACGACCAACACACAGTAATCTCAGAACTCTTCTAGGCAAGATTTTTTTGAAAACGTTTGTTTTACACTAATGTTTGTCATCATGCCCATGTGGTGTTCTGTGCCTGGCTTTGCTAATTACAAACAAGCGCAAACATTTTTTACCTTTCACCATTCTACCTACCAGAGATTCACCCCGATTCTGCTATTGGCTTGCGGCTATCAAGAATGATGCGGTGACCAAAATTAACAGAGGAATTTTCAGGCTGAACTGATGGGGAATCCATTTCGACGACCATCGACTAGCTGGGTAAGTTAGCTAGCTAATGTTACAGTCCTGTATTGAACACAAAGCCATCAGCTATATCATATAGCTATCTTTTGGTATTCACACTGTCATTCAATTTAGCTTATGCCATGGTAGTCACTGCTAGACTGGTAGCTACCTTCAGAGTAAACATGTTTGTTTGTTCATTCTATCTTTGACTGATGTTAGCTAATGTAAGCTAGCTAATGTTAGTTTTATTTGATATCTCAATTTGGTATCCATCTATTCCACCCTTGTCTGGAAAACACTCCCTTACTAAAAATAGAACTGTCGATATAGTTAACTCACTCTCTGTTTGTGTGTTGGTAGCAATGATGAATGTGTATAAATCGTCTATGGTTGGTTAGTTGGGTCTTAGCCAGTCTCAGGTGGCTAGGAATCTTGCTGCCTATTTAGTGACGCTAGTTAGCTAACAGCATGCTGACAATATTAAAATGTCCATGTTAGGTATGCTTAGCTATCCAGTCTAATAGAGATCAATACCATTAGTGGGGTGGTTAAATTGTGTATTGTTCTGTATTATGTTGTAGGTGGTAAAGAATCTGATTCCACCAACATGCGTTTCCAACCCCTACCTCTGCACAAGGTGAAGGTAAGTTGGCCAAAAATATTTACAAACTGACGGCTAAGATAGCCCAATTTACAGTAAGCATGGTATAAACATCAATTGGGTAGTGTTTGTGTTTGTGTTATGGGGTTACAGATGGTTAGATGTAGCCTGAGGACCACAGAGTACCTCCCAGACCATGTAATCAATTTAGTCTACCCCTCTTCTCTTTGTAAAACTCAGGTTATCTGGAGTCATTCCACAGTGCCCTGCTGAAAAATACCCCAAAGCGGGGGCATTTTGGGTACACAAGCATGAGGGAGCAGATACACCTTGCGGTTATGGAGCACAACAAGATTGTAGGACAGAAATCAGCAAGGGACACAAAGGTATAAAATCAAGACTACAACAGTAATGACACAACCACCTCATTCTTCTCTCTGCAGATTCTCAAAACACAATACAAAGACATGTCTACAAAATTCCCCTGCAAAGGGCTACTATTGACAAGAATGATCTTTCAAAGTCATTGGGCTGGGGGAGGTTTACAGACAGTACTTTGAGATGAGGAAGGGGTTTTTGGTTGTGCAGTGTTGTGCTTAGATAGTAAACAATTCATACTGTGTAAGAACTGCCTTCCTAAGACTTTTCACACCTACTTTAGCCCCCCTCCCAGCCCATTCACTTTGTTGACTGATCTTTCCTCTCAAAAGCAGCTCCCAATGTCCCCTCATTTTCCCTAAACAATACGCTAGCCGGTCCCATTCGATTGATACCTTTACCAACAAAGGTGTGTTGCCCTACGTCCCTTCCACAAAAAGTGTAAAATGCTAACACCACAACCATGTTTTTCCAGGAGACGTGCAGTACCAGCAAATATTCTGCAAGAGGACCAAACAGTTGGTGGTTAAGAAGCCCTACACCACTTTCGGCATAGTCTTATCCAGCTGGCTGTTCACTGCAGACAGGACAAGCCCATCGCCATGAGCACAAAGAGTCTCAGCTTCCCCAGCCCACCACGCCGAACAGAATTGCCAGTATACCAAAGCCGGATAAAGGACTATGGCTACGTTTACACAGGTAGCCCAATTCGGATATTTTTTCATTAATTGGTCTTTTGACCTATCCGATCAGTTCTGATGATCTGATGTGATTAAAACCAATTAGTGGAAAGAACATCAGAATTGGGCTGCCTGTGTAAACGCAGCCAGTGTGGCTCAGCATAAGACCATGTAGAACACACAAGAGGCTGCTGAGGGGAGGACGGCTCATAATAATGTCTGGAAAGGCACGAATGGAATGGCATTTTGATACCGGTGGGACAGGCACGGGCTGTGCCGGACTGGACACACGCACCACTGGCTTGGTGCGAGGAGCAGGAACAGGCCGGACCGGGCTGGCGACGCGCACCACTGGCTTGGTGCGAGGGACAGGAACAGGCCGGACCGGGCTGGCGACGCGCACCACTGGCTTGGTGCGAGGGGCAGGAACAGGCCGGGCCGGGCTGTCCCGCGCACCACTGTCTTGGTGCGAGGGACAGGAACAGGCCGGACTGGGCTGGCGACGCGCACCACTGGCTTGGTGCGAGGGGCAGGAACAGGCCGGGCCGGGCTGGCGACGCGCACCACTGGCTTGGTGCGAGGGACAGGAACAGGCCGGACCGGGCTGGCGACGCGCACCACTGGCTTGGTGCGAGGGGCAGGAACAGGCCGGGCCGGGCTGGCGACGCGCACCACTGGCTTGGTGCGAGGGACAGGAACAGGCTGGACCGGGCTGGCGACGCACACCACAAACTCAGAAATATGCTGCCATATGCACAAATAATTCACCAAACATGGCAAGATCAATTACATAAAACAGACATCTCCAACCATGCAGCTATCAAGAAAATCTATCACTTAAATGATCATCCATACAAAATATCATCATGAATTGAAAGGTAAGTTATTATTGTTTTACTTACAGACAATGCTTCTACAAATTGATTGCAAGAAGGATAGAGTTTGATAATATCTGCAGCTCCAGATTGACTTTCACCATTTGCAACGCTAACAGGGATTCTTCTTTACAGGATATAGAAATTTAAGCAAACATACCTTATCAGTGAGCAGCGCCATCTAGTGGCCAAAAATGAACTCAACTGGAGTGTACACTATTTCATGCTAACTCAAGAGAACTGGTTATTCAACAAGAATGTTATATGGTAAAAGTAACATACACAAAAAATTGTATGAACAGTGTAGTTCAGTGTCCGAGTGTGTCTCAGGTGTAGAGACACACAAGTGCAGAGAACTGTAGCTACAGATTGTTAACCAGATAATGTGATTCACCCAAAGATGTTTGCTGACATCTTGTCTATTTCAAGCCTTCTCTCATTGATTGAGACAGGTGGGTGTCCACCCCAAAGTGCTGCAAGTCATGATGACAGAGACCTGTCTCGTTCATATTGTTGGATTATTTTAACAACGTAGCATTTTCTAAATTCTAACTGGCCCCTGCAACTGGACACAGACATTTTATGAGACTTCTGTTTCCCGGAATTGAGGATGAAGACGGCATCGCTCGAAAATTCTCTGTGCTACACCAAACAGTACCTCCCAGTAATGGATACCAAAAATCTTTGGTTAACTCACATTATCTGGTGTAACAATCTGTAGCTAAGATAACTGGTGATCAGCAGATGATGGGAGAGGTGGTCATGATGAAATTGACATTCCAAAGAAACATACAGTAAGTTCAGGGAATACTTGTAAAGCTGTGGGGGGAGTGTTGTCATGATCAAACTGCCATTCAGCTCCTCATCTGCTTGAAATCCAGCATAATGTATAACCCCTTGAGAGGGATACAGTTCACAGGATACAGTTCTGCTACAGTGAAACACACAGGCAAAGGAATTATGTTTCTGTATCTAGAATCCACTTCAGGAAGAAGCCCAGTCACCACACGGTATTATGTGTAAAACAAAATATACAGTTGAAGTCAGAAGTTTACATACAGTTAGGTTGGCGTCATTAAAACTTGTTTTTCAACCACTCCACAAATGTATTGTTAACAAACTATAGTATTGGCAAGTCGGTTAGGACATATTTTTTGTGCATGACGCAAGTAATTGTTTACAGACATATTATTTCACTTATAATTCACTGTATCACAATTTCAGTGGTTCAGAAGTTTACATACACTAAGTTGAGTGTGCCTTTAAATAGCTTGGAAAATTCCAGAAAATGATGTCATGGCTTTAGAAGCTTCTGATAGGCTAATTGACATCATTTGAATCAATTGGAGGTGTACCTGTGGATGTATTTCAAGGCCTACCTTCAAACTCAGTGCCTCTTTGCTTGACATCATGGGAAAATCAAATGAAATCAGCCAAGACCTCAGAAAAAAAATTATAGACCTCCACATGTCTGGTTCATCCTTGGGAGCAATTTCCAAACACCTGAAGGTACCACGTTCATCTGTACAAACAATAGTACGCAAGTATAAACACCATGGGTCCACGCAGCCATCATACCGCTCAGGAAGGAGACGTGTTCTGTCTCCTAGAGATGAACGTACTTTGGTGAAAGTCAATCCCAGAACAACAGCAAAGGACCTTGTGAAGTTGCTGGAGGAAACAGGAACAAAAGTATCTATATCCACAGTAAAACGAGTCCTATATCGACATAACCTGAAAGGCCGCTCAGCAAGGAAGAAGCCACTGCTCCAAAACCCCCATAAAAAAGCCAGACTATGGTTTGCAACTGCACATGGGGACAAAGATCTTACTTTTTGGAGAAATGTCCTCTGATTTGATGAAACAAAAATAGAACTGTTTGGTCATAATGACCATCGTTATGTTTGGAGAAAAAAGTGGGTGGCTTGCAAGCCGAAGAACACCATCCCAACCGTGAAGCACTTCACAAAATAGATGGAATCATGAGGAAGGAAAATTATGTGGATATATTGAAGCAACATTAAGACATCAGTTAGGAAGTTAAAGCTTGGTCGCAAATAAGCCTTCCAAATGGACAAGCAAACTTCCAAAGTTGTGGCAAAATGGTTTAAGGACAACAAAGTCAAGGTATTGGAGTAGCCATCACAAAGCTCTGACCTCAATCCTATAGAAAATGTGTGGGCAGAACTGAAAAAGCATGTGTGAGCAAGGAGGCCTGACTCAGTTACACAAGCTCTGTCAGGAGGAATGGGCCAAAATTCACCCATTTTATTGTGGGAAGCTTGTGGAAGGCTACCCGAAACGTTTGACCCAAGTTAAACAATTTAAAGGCAATGCTACCAAATACTAATTGAGTGTATGTAAACTTCTGACCCACTGGGCATGTGATGAAAGAAATAAAAGCTGAAATAAATCACTCTACTATTATTCTGACATTTCACATTCCGAAAATAAAGTGGTGATCCTAACTGACCTAAGACAGGGAATTTCTACTAGGATTAAATGTCAGGAATTGTGAAAAACTGAGTTTAAATGTATTTGGCTAAGGTGTATGTACATTTCCGACTTCAACTGTAGGTAGGCAGACAGTATCTACCTACAGACATGTCTATCAGGAATGCTTAGGCAAATATTTTTTATAGTAGAACCAGCTTCAGTTTTAGAAATTTACAACAGTATTGTTATCGTTTCTCTTCTCTATTTGCTAATAACTTTAGCTAGGTAGCTTGCTGGATATGCAATACTTGTTATTTACATCTCTTTGGAATCCTATCTTGCGTCATGCCTATAATGTTGTGAGATTGGTTATGATTATGACGGTGGATGCATTTCAATGTCAACCCTCGTGAATTATATTACATAGGTAGTTAGTAAAATTATTTACAGTTTCTGATGTTACACGTTTGCGAGCAAGTTACAAATGCGAGGCATGGCGCATAACAAGTTAGCAAGTGCCAGGCTACATAGCTAGCCAACTCCAGTCATGTGCTAATGTTTGCTGGTAAACCTACCTTTAGGTGGCTTTCTGTAAAGTTTTAGCTTGCTGTTTAGTAGCTAGCCATATCTATGACAAAAAAAAGAAGACGTTTTTACAATCGAGATACAAGAGAAATAATTCAATTTCCCCCCACTGTAGCACAGTAGTATGTTAGCCAGCAATACAGAATATGGGTTTCAGTAAATAAAGTTACTAAACTAAAGTTAGTTAAGTGGCTTGCAGGAAAAATTACTTTCGGTGCTTAGCTAAGTATTTGTCATCTGCCCTCTTGGTGCTGGCATTGGCTGTAGCTGAGCTTCTAACGTTAGCTAAATCCAACCCTTTGTTTCGAATCCTCTTCGCTATATTCCGGTTGAAAAGTGTATGGTTGAATGTCACCGTGTAGCTAATAGATGCTCCATCGTCAAATTCGTGTTGATGAGAGGAATCACTTTGAGCCATTGCGTCTGGTCAGTTCTTTCAGTTTTGCCCAAAGGATTGTTGTTAGTATCGGCCTCCTTTTCAAAAAAGCCCGCCTGGGCAGGGACCTGGGGCCACAGCATGAAGCGCCATGCAACACCAAGTTGTAGTCTTTCAGAGACTGGAAAAAAAGTGTCTGCTTGAATATTTAGTAATGAATCCGCCGATAGGAACATCGCTGAAAGACAATCATATCTATACCCACAAAAACGTATAGTGTGATCAGTATAAAATAGAGCCTTCGTGAAATGCCACAAAGCAGTACAATACCCCTCCCCTCAATGAATTTCATTCATTCTGATTACAGTAGCATTTACTTTTTTTTATAGTATAATACAGTATAATTTTACGGTATTGTACTGTGTGTCATTACACAGTACTTGCCTTGATACCATATTTATATTACAGTAGGTGTACTGTAATATGAAATACAGAATTTTGCTTGCCACCGAGCTGCCTGTAAACTACTGTCAAATTCACAGTAACCCCTTTACAGTGTAGCTGACACCCCATTCTTTCTGCAGAAATCTTTGAATCTTAATTCGGAGCAGAGTGTTTGGAAAACATCGTCGCATAAAAAAGTGTGGGAGATTTTACCGTAATTCTGTTACCAAACTTTGCATGTGCACAGTTCGTCCAGTAAATGTGTTTTTGTGAAATGTTCTGTATAAATTGTTCAAAGTAGTCCTTGTTCATAGAGTTGTATGGTTTGTTAAACTTTGAAATCATTGTTTTTTGTTTGGCATACATTTGATATTTCTGAGTTACCGTGGAATTGCCCTTATTATGATTTACATTTTTTCATGCTACTGTTTCACGCTACCTGTCACGTTCGTTGAATACAGGATTGGACCAAGGTGCAGCGTGGCATGCGTACATGTTCATTTATTAAATAAACACCGAACAAAACAACAACAGCAACGTAACGTGAAGTTCTAAAGGCTAACATCAAACAAGCCAAACACACAGAAACAAGATCCCACAAAACAGGTAGGCAACATGGCTACCTAAGTATGATCCCAATCAGAGACAACGATCGACAGCTGCCTCTGATTGGGAACCACACCCTGCCAACATAGAAATACACATTCTAGAAACTATCAACATTCACACCCTGACCAAACTAACAAGAAACAACAGGCATTAAAGGTCAGGGCGTGACAGTACCCCCCCCCCCCCCCCAAAGGTGCGGACTCCGGCCGCAAAACCTAACTTAACAAGGGAGGGTCCGGGTGGGCATCTAGCCTCGGCGGCGGCTCCGGCTCCGGGCGTGACGTCCTCTCCCTTACTGCCTCCCCGTTGCACACCTGGTCCGGTCTGGACCTCGACGCGATGCTTCCCCTCTCCAAGCCCTGTCTGGACCCTGGTGTGGGAGGCCCCGACCCTGGAGAGGGGCTGACGTCTGGGCCTGGACCGGCAATCCCCCTGCGATGCACCAAGCCCTGTCTGGACCCTGGTGTGGGAGGCCCCGACCCTGGAGAGGGGTTGACGTCTGGTTCTGGACCGGCAATCCCCCCGCGATGCACCAAGCCCTGTCTGGACCCTGGTGTGGGGAGCAGGCACGGGCCGTGCCGGACTGGAGACACGCACCACTGGTTTGGTGCCAGGAGCAGGCACGGGGCGTAAAGGGCTGGCGACACACACCACTGGTTTGGTGCGGGGAGCAGGTACGGGCCGTACAGGACTGGATACACGCACCACTGGTTTAGTGTGGGGAGCAGGTACGGGGCGTACCGGGCTGGCGACACGCACCACTAGTTTGGTGTGGGGAGCAGGTACGGGGCGTACCGGGCTGGTGACACGCACCACTGGTTTGGTGCGGGGAGCAGGTACGGGGCGTACCGGGCTGGCAACACGCACCACTGCTTTGGTGCGAAGAGCAGGTACGGGCCATACCGGGCTGGGGAGGCGCACTGGTGACACAGTGCGTAGAACCGGAGCAGGATATACTGGACCGTGGAGGCGCACTGGAGGTCTGGAGTGTAAAGCTGGCACAACCCGTCCTGGCTGGATGCCCACCTTTGCACGGCACGTGCGGGGCGCTGGCACAGGGCGCACTGGGGCTGTGAATGCGCACTGGCGACACAGTGCGTAGGACTGGCGCAGGATATACTGGACCGAGGAGGCGTACTGGAGACCAGGAGCATTGAGCCGGCACAACCCGTCCTGGCTGGATGCCCACTTTTGCATGGCACGTGCGGGGTGCTGGCACAGGACGCACTGGGCTGTGAAGGCGCACTGACGACACAGTGCGTATCTCCGCATAACTTGGTTCCTCAATGAACACACGCTCCTTACAGCGAGTGCAGGTAGTTGGCTCTGGTCTGCCCCCTGGCTCCGCCAACCACCCTGTGTGACCCCCCCAAAAATGTTTCTTGGGGCTGTCTCTCGGGCTTCCATCGTCGTCGGCACCGTTGACGTCGCCATTGATCCTCTCCTACCTGGGCTTCTACCTTCACCCAGGGTCCTTTCCCAGCAAATATCTCCTCCCAAGACCAAAGTGTCTTCCCCACCTGTGTCCAGGGTGTTTGCTCCTCCTGGGTACGCTGCTTGGTCCGTTGGTGGTGGGATCTTCTGTCACGTTCGTTGAATACAGGATTGGACCAAGGTGCAGCGTGGTATGCGTACATGTTCGTTTATTAAATAAACACCGAACAAAACAACAACGTAACGTGAAGTTCTAAACGCTAACATCAAACAAGCCAAACACACAGAAACAAGATCCCACAAAACAGGTAGGCAACATGGCTACCTAAGTATGATCCCCAATCAGAGACAACGATCGACAGCTGCCTCTGATTGGGAACCACACCCGGACAACATAGAAATACACATTCTAGAAACTATCAACATTCACACCCTGACCAAACTAACAAGAAACAACAGGCATTAAAGGTCAGGCGTGACACTACCTCAACCTCCAACTGGGAAATGTGAGGAATATATATATATTTCTTAAGCGCTAAAAGATAGGCCTACTGTATGTTGTGTGTTTTTGTATCAAGGGACAAATGGATAGGATATTTATGGTGTTCCTTGACTCATGAAGGTGGTAGACCCCAGGTAGTGGATATGTTTTCTAAACATAGAATATATCCGTACCATAGTGTGTAGAAAGATAACCTAGCATTGTCTCCATTTGCAATTCTTTACACATCATAACTCTCTGTATTGTGCGATATTAATCTTAAAGATGTGTGTTTGTCTACCATGTCCATCACCAATAATGCAATACGTCTACCCTGGTGGCACTATTCCATCAAAATAACGTTCTGGTAAACGAGCTAGTTTACCCTGCTTGCTTCAGTTCATTTGACCTGTTTAACCCCTCCTTTCAGCTTGTCAAATCTACAGAGGATGCAGCGATCACAGCGATGGATAAATTAATCTTGACAGCATCTACACATTCAACATATTTCAGTCAGTCAGCCAGGCCCTCCTATTAGGTCCCTACATGAGTCTGCATGCATACAGTGAAGTACATGGTGTGCGTCCCAGATGGAACCCTATTTTCTATATAGTGCACTACCTTTGAACAGTTTGTATGACCAAAGTGAAGGGTAGCATGGACAGCCGAGAGCCCACAGAAGCCAACTCCAGTTCTCTTTCTGTGGAAATTGGCTGCAGATTAATTCCATTCACCGCCACTTAGCCCTCCAGCAGCCCCAAAATTAGTACACTATATATGGTGCCATTTGGGATGCACACCAAGTCACTAAGATAAAATACTCATACACGCTAATGTATGCAGAGGAATGAACCAAAAGCCTAAGAAAATAGTCCTCATTAATTATTCATATAGACCTGAATTGATTAATTATTATGGCAGGAAAATCTTCATCCGTTTTAATCACCCTCTGTGTGTGGGGCTGGTGTGTACTGTAACGGTGGTATTTAGTGAAGTAGCACTTATCTATAATGCAATGGTTTTGGGGGGGTTTCGTTACTTGACTTGACATTTTTCAATAATTCTGGCATAGACATTCTTTCTTTAAAGTCTCACTGCCTCCTTCTCACAAATGATCCCAAAAATATAAAAAATAAATAAAGTTGGTTCAACACAGTGGCGGGTCATTTTGACCCTAGGACAACGTTAAGAGTGTTCCACCTGCACACACCATCCCCTCTCAACAAGCACTCTAAAAAATAATGGGCTAAAAACAACCCAATTTGGGTTATTTGGTAACCCAGCACTGGTTAAATAGTGGACAGAACACATGTTGGGCTATTTTGACCCAGCCAGTTGGGTTGCGTGAATAACCCAAAAAGTTGGGTCGTTGGGATATTTTTTATTCTCATGTTGGGTTGACCTAGCAGGTGGGTCTTTTTGAATATAACCCTTAGGTTAGGGGTGTGTCTTTCAGCTAGATCTTATTGGCCACCCATGGTAGTAAATGTAATTCCTGTTCATCAAGTTAAGTTTACATACTGCAAATAATAAATAATTAAAGATATTTATTTTTTTACACATTCAGATTATTTATTACATATTATAATAATTGCCTAATAAGGTATACCACCCTATTATAGCCCAACAATGGGATTCACATAGGCTTTTAGGGAACTCATACCAGTGGTGGTCGGTGCCGTTTAAGATGAGGGAGGATCATTTTTTTTTTTAATGAACATTGACTTTTTTCTGTTACAGCATATTGGATGACAGTCATTCATATTTCATTCACCCAGCTCAATGTAACATCGATAGGTTTAGGCTACTACATGATGCTCAGATTTTCCCTGTACCCATCATGAGGTTGCTACAACCTAGCCGATGAATGAAAGTTTACAATGTAGGTGCACAGGTCAAGAGAATTTTGAGTAATCATGGTGACAGACAGTGACACACTCAATACCGCCTTGCACACTCTTGCCTGCATCTAGCTGATCTAGAGTGTAATCATTAATCCAACAGTTGCAAACAAGAGTTTCTATTGGACAAATTATCCCCGTTTCGTTCCATTTCCAAAATGTTTTTCAACAGAATCGGCGCAAAGAATACATCCCTGATCACACGCACAGTTCACTTTCATAGCAGCCACATACAAACAGCTCGTTGTATATATAATTCCTTCTCGCATCTATCTACGTGCTCTCCTCCTCTCACCTTTTCCCTTCGCTTGTGGACTTCAGTGCACAACACATCAGCTGTCTGTGACCAGGCGAAAAAAAACTTTCCAAGCCAAACCTTCATATCATGACAGCTAACCTCATACAGCCTACATCATTGTCACGTCATACTGTAGTCAACATACTGTAGCTACTAAAGCATTAGTAAACCTGTTACAATCATGCAGTACTGTGTAGTCAGCAGTTAGCAGTTTAGCATTTATATCAGCGGTCCCCTGTGGCAATAAATGAATAAAACCAAAAGCTTACCTTGATTTGGAAGAGTTCCAGTGTTGGATAGCCATAGCTAACATAGCATCCCTCTCTGTTTGAGCAGGGTGTTTGAGTAGGCTAAACTAGCTAGCTGCATTTGATGCTAGCTAAGTAAGTGAAAGTGAAAAAATGTATACTACAAAATATAGCTCTCACTCTCTCTCTCTCTCTCTCTCTCTCTCTCTCTCGCTCTCTCTCTAATTTATCCTTAATTTTGGAATAAATTAATTTGTTCAAAACTGTTTAACTACTCACCACATGTTATGCACTGCAGTGCTAGCTAACTGTAGCTTATGCTTTCAGTACTAGATTCATTCTCTGATACTTTGATTGGGTGAACAACATGTCAGTTCATGCTGCAAGAGCTCTGATAGGATGGAGGACGTCCTCCGGAAGTTGTCATAATTACTGTGTACGTCTATGGAAGGGGGTGAGAACCATGAGCCTCCTAGGTTTTGTATTGAAGTCAATGTACCCAGAGGAGGACAGGAGCTAGCTGTCTTCTGACTACACCATGGTGCTACCCTACAGAGTGCTGCTGATGATAATGTAGACCTTTAGTGTGTTTTAATCAATTATTTGATTATATAAATATATTTAGTTTAGTTTTATCTAAAAGGGATAACTTTTTAAATGTTTCACTTTTTTAATTTTTATTAAATTCACTGAGGAGGATGGTCCTCCCCTTCCTCCTCTGAGTAGCATCCACTGACTCATACACTTCTGTAACTGCCATTAAGCTATAAGAATATAAATGTTCAATCTTAGCTTGTGATAACTATACTACAGAACAGATGAACAGGAATTACATTAACTCTCATGGGTGGCTAAAAATAACTATCTGAATGCCAGGTCCCCACTAAACTACGCCTCTAGTCTTGTGATCTAACCCGCTGGGTCATATCTCAATAACCCTGCACCAATAACCCAGCAACCAGCATCAATAACCCAGCAGTTTTGAAAGAAAACAACCCAATTAAGTGACCCAACACATGTGAACATGCTCCTCCATTCTGTTAACCATTGATTCGTTTACTGGCTTTATTGAGCCAGAGGATATTAGCTCTCAGAAGGCCTATATGTGATCAACAGTCACCAGTAATCGATGGACCAGTGACAGGATGTTATTGTATTCATCCCTCATTAGAGAGGTCCCCTATGGAAGTGGTGGTAATAAACATCTATAAGCGGGGATAATGGGACACACACACACACGCCCTGCCAAGGAAGGGATCAATGTAATGTGTAGCCTTTGTGAAGACCACAGGGTCACTTACAGCATCAAGTGGTTGATAACAAAAGGAGGATGCTATTGTTGCTGGAAGAATGTGTTTATATTAAAGAGCATCTAGCAGTGGGAAAGGCCTTTAGGTTGTTCAGTCTAAGGCTGTGTCCCAAATGGCACCTTATTCCCTATATAGTACATTTACATTTGAGTCATTTAGCAGACACTCTTATCCAGAGCGACTTACAGTTAGTGAGTGCATACATTTTCATACTGACCCCCCATGGGAATCGAACCCACAACCGTGGCGTTGCAAACACCATGCTCTACCAACTGAGCTACACGGTACCTACATAGTACGCTACCCTATGGTCCCTATTCAAATGTAGTATACTATATAGTGAAATGGGTGCCTTTTGGGCCACACTTATTGTTAGAAGTGACTATAGGGAGACAAGGGTGGCCTCAATACCTTAGCTGGTGTCTCTAGGTTCCAATTTTTGTGATGTAATATGACCTAAGAAGATGCCATATTATGCAGTCACGGATATACTCCTTGAAGCTTTTCCCCTAAATTCATTATAAACACATAATAGCATACCGTAGGAAATTAATATTCTTGATGTTGTTCAGAGCTGGTGTGTAGATCTGAGGGTAGATAACAGGACTGAACTGATGTAGATTCTTCGGATAAGTATTCTTCTATGTATCTGTGCACACTTCTAAGAGGGTTCTCTAGTTAAAACTTAATAACTTTTTTCATTCTTTGATTAAATCAGAAAGGATTCAACACTTAATCCTTTAAGGTGGAATAATACAATACAAGCTGGGCTTCGTCAAATTAGAATTGTGAACATAAAATCAAAGATTTGTTTCAAGATGTGAAGCAGTGAAATCCTCTCTGAAATAACTTCCAATAGGGTTTCTAAATTACATGCTGTTAGTTCATGATAAAACCTTTATATTCATCATTATTTCACAGCTGACATTTGGCTATTGTTCCTGATTTACCATGGAGCTTTTTCGCAGAGACACTAACAGGAAGATTGTGCTTGTATTTATGCACTGATGCTCAAACCAATATCAATATCACTGAGTCAGTGTTCATTTTTACTAGTATTGGATGATCTGTAAAGCTTAATGTACTATATGAACAGGAAATGCACTGTACAACAGGTGAAACAGGTCAACAATATTGTACTAAATGGATGATTATCATAACGCCGTTGCTCATCTTTCAATTAACCAAACCAATTCTACAGTTAAAAGAACTAGGGTGAATACATTAAATATTGTCTCCTCAGGCTACTTAGTAGTGTGACACAATGGAAACAAGCAGCTTAGAGCCATCAAAGACACAGTATTGAGTTGCCATGCTGGTTTTAATAGTCATCCCTTGATTGGATTTAAATATGTTTTAGTGGTTGTGATTTTAAATGTCTTCATCTTAGTTTACTTGCAAGTGTATAATGAAGACTTGTGTTGCAAATGTAAATGTGGTGATTCATGGTTCAATCAAATTATATTTGGACTATTATAGTGATATGACAGAACAGTATAAAAAAATTAAAGACATTCATATCTCTAAACTGTAATCAAATGCTGTAATAAATTGTGTGTGAATAAAGCATGTCAGTTAGTGTTTTTCCCAGAAGAAACTACTTTACTTCTGTAATGATTTTGTCTTATTTTGGAAGCATTGATTAGAAAGCAGCTGTTCAGGCTCTGTAGAGATGAACATTATGCTCTTTCCATGACATTTATTGACCAGGTGAAACCAGGGGAATGTTATGAGCCCTTATTGATGTCACTTGTTAAATCCACTTCAATCAGTGTAGATGAAGGGGAGGAGACAGGTTAAAGAATGATTTTTAAGCCTTGAGACATGGATTGTGTGCCATTCAGAGGGTAAATGGGCAAGACACAATATTTAAGTGCCTTTGAACGGGTTATGATAGTAGGTGCCAGGCACACCGGTTTGTGTCAACAACTGCAACGCTGTTGGGTTTTTCACACTCAACAGTTTCCCGTGTGTATCAAGAGTGGCAACTCAATATTAGGAAGGTATTTTTTATGTTTTGTACAGTGCATTTGGAAAATAATCAGACCCCTAGACTTTTTCCACATTTGGTTACATTACAGCCTTATTCTAAAATTGATTAAATAACAGTTTCCCTCATCAATCTACACACAATACCCCATAATGACAAAGCAAAAAAAGGTTTTTTAGAAATGTTAGCAAATGTATTACAAATAAAAAACATAAATACCTTATTTACATAATTATACAGACCCTTTGCTATGAGACTCTAAATTGAGCTCAGGTGCATCCTGTCTCCATTGATCATCCTTGATGTTTCTACAACTTGATTGGAGTCCACCTGTGGGAAATTAAATTAATTGGACATGATTTGGAAAGGCACATACCTGTCTATATAAGGACCCACAGTTGACAGTGCATGTCAGAGCAAAAACCAAGCCATGAGGTCAAAGGATATGTACGTAGAGCTCCGAGACAGGATTGTGTCGAGGCACAGATCTGGGGAAGGGTCTCCAAGAACACAGTGGCCTCTATCATTCTTAAATGGAAGAAGTTTGGAACCACCAAGACTCTTCCTAGAGCTGGCAGCCCGGCCAAACTGAGCAATCAGGGGAGAAGGGCCTTGGTCAGGGAGGTGACCAAGAACCCGATGGTCACTTTGACAGAGCACCAGAGTTCCTCTGTGGAGATGGGAGAACCTTCCAAAAGGATAACCATCTCTGCAGCACTCCACCAATCAGGCCTTTATGATTGAGTGGCCAGACGGAAGCCACACCTCAATAAAAGGCACATGACAGCCCGCTTGGAGTTTGCCAAAAGGCACCTAAAGACTCTCAGACCATGAGATACAAGATTCTCTGGTCTGATGAAACCAAGATTGAACTCTTTGGCCTGAATGCCAAGCGTCATGTCCAGAGGAAACCTGGCACCATCCCTACGGTGAAGCATGGTGGTGGAAGCATCATGCTGTGGGGATGTTTTTCAGCGGCAGGGACTGGGAGACTAGTCAGGATTGAGGGAAAGATGAACGGAGTAAAGTACAGAGATATCCTTGATGAAACCTGCTCCAGAGCGCTCAGGACCTCCAACTGGGGCGAAGGTTCACCTTCCAATAGGACAACGACCCTAAGCACACAGCCAAGACAATGCAGGAGTGGTTTCGGGACAAGTCTCTGAATGTCCTTGAGTGGCCCAGCCAGAGCCCGGACTTGAACCGGATCGAACATCTCTGGAGAGACCTGGAAATAGCTGTGCAGCGACGCTCCCCATCCAACCTGACAGAGCTTGAGAGGATCTACAGAGAAGAATGGGAGAAACTCCCCAAATACAGGTGTGCCAAGCTTGTAGCTGTCAAGGAGTGAAGTGTACGCGGCGAGTGAAGTCAGACGCAGGACACAGAGATTCTGGCAGACTACTTTACTAATTGTAAAGTACAAAACAAACACCTCCGCAACTGGAGGGAAAAACACCATATACGAAATATGGAATAACGGCAAGGCCGAACATCGAATAGACATAAAACAATAACACACAAATACCAAACGTGAGACAAGGGAAATTATAGGCTAAACAATCAAACATAATAGACAACAGGTGTAACTACTCAAGACAAAACAAGACAAACACCGAAACATCGATCGGCAGTAGCTAGTACTCCGGGGAAGACGAACGCCGAAGCCTGACCGATCAAGGAGGAGGAGCAGCCTCGGCAGAATCCGTGACAGTACCCCCCCCTTGACGCGCGGCTCCAGCCGACCCCGGCCTCAGGGACGGCCAGGAGGACGCGGAGCAGGGCGAGTTGGATGACTCCGGTGGAACTCCGTCAAGAGGGAGGGATCTAAGATGTCCCTCCTAGGCACCCAGCACCGTTCCTCCGGACCGTACCCCTCCCACTCCACGAGATACTGCAGACCCCCCATCCGACGTCTCGAATCCACGATGGACCGGACTGAGTACGCCAGAGCTCCCTCGATGTCCAGTGGGGGCGGAGGAGCCTCTCGTATCTCATTCTCCTGGAGTGGACCAGCTACCACCGGCCTGAGGAGAGACACATGGAACGAGGGGTTAATGCGGTAATCATTGGGCAGTTGTAACCTGTAACATACCTCGTTCAATCTCCTCAGGACTTTAAATGGCCCCACAAACCGCCGACCCAGCTTCCGGCAGGGCAGGCGAAGGGGCACGTTTCGAGTCGAGAGCCAGACTCGATCTCCAGGTGCATAAACTGGACCCTCACTGCGGTGGCGATCGGCGCTCGCCTTATGCCTACGGATAACCCGCTGCAGATGGACATGCGCAGCGTTCCATGTCTCCTCCGAGCGCCGAAGGAGCCTCGATCTGGCTCTGATGCCAGGGTGCCAGGACCGGCTGATACCCCAACACACACTGAAAAGGAGTAAGATTAGTGGAGGAGTGGCGAAGTGAGTTCTGGGCAATCTCTGCCCAGGGGATATACACCGACCACTCCTCCTGCCGGTCCTGGCAATAGGACCTCAGAAACCTACCCACATCCTGGTTTACTCTCTCCACCTGCCCATTACTCTCAGGGTGAAAACCCGAGGTAAGGCTAATCGAGACCCCCAAGCGTTACATAAACGCCCTCCAGACTCTAGAGGTGAACTGGGGACCCCGATCAGACACTATATCCTCAGGCACCCCGTAGTGCCGGAAGACATGTGTAAACAGGGCCTCAGCAGTTTGTAGGGCAGTAGTGAGACCTGGCAATGGAATGAGACGGCAGGCCTTAGAAAACCGATCTACAACGACCAAAATCGTGGTATTCCCCTGGGAGGGGGGAAGGTCCGTGACAAAGTCCACCGATAGGTGAGACCACGGCCATTGTGGAACGGGTAGGGGTTGTAACTTCCCCCTGGGCAGGTGTCTAGGTGCCTTACACTGGGCGCACACCGAGCAGGAGGAGACATAAACCCTCACGTCCTTGGCTAAGGTTGGCCACCAGTACTTCTCACTAAGGCAGTGCACTGTCCGGCCAATACCAGGATGACCAGAGGAGGGTGACGTGTGAGCCCAATAAATCAGTCGATCACGGATCTCGAGCGGCAGGTACTTAACGTTCTGTGACCCTGGTATATACATTTTTACATTTACATTTTAGTCATTTAGCAGACGCTCTTATCCAGAGCGACTTACAGGAGCAATTAGGGTTAAGTATTATAGGCTAAACAATATACGTGAGCTTAAATACAAACCGGGCCAGAAACATGGCCCACCTAGCCTGACGAGGGTTCAGTCTCCTAGCTGCCCGGATGTACTCCAGGTTACGATGGTCAGTCAGAATGAGAAAAGTGTGTTTAGCCCCCTCAAGCCAATGCCTCCACACCTTTAGGGCTTGAACCACCGCTAGCAGCTCCCTGTTCCCCACGTCATAATTACGTTCCGCCGGGCTGAGCTTCTTAGAATAAAAGGCACAGGGACAGAGTTTAGGAGGCGTGCCCGAGCGTTGAGACAGTACAGCACCAATCCCCGCCTCTGACGCGTCCACCTCCACTTGGAACGCCAAAGAGGGGTCCGGATGTGCCAGCACCGGAACCGAGGTGAACAGGTCCTTCAGATGTCTAAACGCCCTGTCCGCTTCAGCCGACCACTGCAAACGTACTGGGCCCCCCCTTAGCAGGGAGGTGATGGGAGCTGCTACCTGTCCAAAACTCCGGATAAACCTCCGGTAGTAATTGGCAAAACCCCAAAACCGCTGCACCTCCTTAACCGTGGTAGGAGTCTGCCAATTACGCACGGCTGAAATGCGGTCAATCTCCATCTCCACCCCTGACGCGGACAACCGATGTCCCAGGAAGGAGATGGACTCCTGGAAAAACAGGCATTTCTCCGCCTTCACATACAAGTCATGCTCCAACAGCCTACCCAACACCCGACGCACCAGGGCCACATGCTCGGCTCGTGTAGCAGAGTATATTAGAATGTCGTCAATACACACCACTACACCCTGTCCATGCAAATCCCGGAAAATCTCGTCCACAAATGATTGGAAGACTGAAGGAGCATTCATTAACCCGTAGGGCATGACGAGATACTCATAGTGACCCGAGGTGGTACTAAATGCTGTTTTCCATTAATCTCCTTCCCTAATGCGCACCAGGTTGTAAGCGCTCCTGAGATCCAATTTTGTGAAGAATCGCGCCCCGTGTAATGACTCCGTCATACTTGCAATCAGAGGGAGAGGATAACTGTATTTAATGGTAATCTGATTGAGACCAAGGTAATCAATACACGGGCGCAAACCTCCATCTTTCTTCTTCACAAAAAAGAAACTCGAGGACGCAGGAGAAGTGCAGGGCCGTATGTATCCCTGTCCCAGAGATTCGGCAACGTATGTCTCCATAGCCGCCGTCTCCTCTTGAGACAGAGGATACACATGTCTACGCGGAAGTGCAGCGCCTGCCTGGAGGTCTATCGCACAATCCCCCTGTCTATGAGGTGGTAATTGAGTTGCCTTCTTCTTACTGAAGACGAGTGCCAAATCTGTATACTCAGGAGGAATGTGCAGTGCGGGCATTTGGTTCAGACTTTCCACCGTTGTCGCCCCTACGGAAACACCTATACACCACCCGACACACTGATCATACCACTCCCTGAGAGCCCTCTGTTGCCACGAAATGTTGGGGTCATGAGATATTAACCAAGGAAGCCCCAACACCACGGGAAACGCAGGAGAGTTGATCAAATACAACTGTATAATTTCCTCATGACCCCCCTGCGTCTTCATCTTAAGTGGCGCCGTGACCTCCCTAATCAATCCCGACCCCAAAGGGCGGCTGTCTAGGGCATGGATAGGGAAGGGCACATCAACTGGTATGAGGGGAATCCCTAACTTATAACAGAAACTACGATCAATAAAATTCCCAGCTGCGCCTGAATTGACTAGCGCCTTATGCTGGGAGTGAGAAGAAACCTGGGGAAACACAACTTGGATACACAAGTGGACAACAGAGAGCTCTGGGTGAGTTGGGCGCTTACTCACCTGGAATGACTCATCAGTTTGTGACCTGCTGCCTCGATCCCTAGGAGACCCTCCCCAGCACCGAACCGCAGTGTGTCCTCTACGGCCACAGTTGGTGCAGGGGACGGCCTCTCTCTGGGTCTCTCTCCTCCTCTCTCTAGCACCAGCACCCCCGAGCTCCATAGGGCTCGGCTCGGAGGTGCTGGGGGATGGAATGGACGGCCCCAGCTCCGGACGTCCGCGGGTAGCCAACAGGGTATCCAGACGGATCGACATGTCCACCAACTGATCGAAGCTTAGGTTGGTGTCCCTGCAGGCCAACTCTCGGCGAACGTCCTCCCGTAGGCTGCACCTATAGTGGTCGATGAGGGCCCTCTCATTCCATCCCGCATTGGCCGCCAGAGTCCGGAAATCCAGTGCGAATTCCTGCGCGCTCCTCTTCCCCTGTCTGAGGTGGAACAGACGCTCCCCCGCCGCTTTCCCCTCTGGGGGATGATCGAAAACCGCCCTGAAGCGGCGGGAGAACTCCGCATAACTGACGGTGGCAGCGTCTATTCCCCTCCATTCGGCATTGGCCCACTCCAATGCCTTGCCGGACAGACAGGAGATGAGGGCAGAAACGCTCTCGTATCCCGAGGGCGCCGGGTGAATGGTTGCCAGGTAGAGTACTACTTGGAGCAGGAAACCCTGACTCCCGGCAGCAGTGCCATCATAAGCCCTCGGGAGCGAGAGCCGAATCCCACTGGACTCCGGAGATGGAACGATGGGTCTGGCCGATGGTGGTGGTATTGTTGGAGGAGGTGTGGGCAAACCTCCTCTCTCCCATCGGCTCAAAGTGTCCATAACATCCTGCATGGCGGTGCCGAGTCTCTGGATCATGGCGTCTTGGCTGCTTACGCGCTCCTCCAATGATCCTGTCGGTACCGCTGATCCTGCTGACTCCATGGTGGTGTGTTATTCTGTCAAGGAGTGAAGTGTACGCGGCGAGTGAAGTCAGACGCAGGACACAGAGATTCTGGCAGACTACTTTACTAATTGTAAAGTACAAAACAAACACCTCCGCAACTGGAGGGAAAAACACCATATACGAAATATGGAATAACGGCAAGGCCTAACATCGACTAGACATAAAACAATAACACACAAATACCAAACGTGAGACAAGGGAAATTATAGGCTAAACAATCAAACATAATAGACAACAGGTGTAACTACTCAAGACAAAACAAGACAAACACCGAAACATCGATCGGCAGTAGCTAGTACTCCGGGGACGACGAATGCCGAAGCCTGCCCGAGCAAGGAGGAGGAGCAGCCTCGGCAGAATCCGTGACAGTAGTGTCATACCCAAGAAGACTCGAGGCTGTAATCGCTGCCAAAAGTGCTTCAACAAAGTACTGAGTACAGGGTCTGAATACTTACGTAAATGTGATATTTCAGTATTTTTATTTTTATACATTTGCAAAATGTTCTAAAAACCTGTTTTTTATTTATTGTGTGTAGATTGATGAGGAAAATAAACAATTTCATCAATTTTAGAATACGGCTGTAACATAACAGAATGTGGAAAAAGTCAAGGCTTTCTGAATGCACTGTAAGTCTATACCAATTACCAAGGTAATAGATTAAGAACTGGTAAAATCCAAGTCTGACATGGTCAGTCAGTCAGTCGCATTTTATGCATAACGGTATGAACGGTATAGTCCACAATTGCAATTTGGAGATCTGCTGCATGACATTTTCATAGAGGTTAGTTGTGCATTTCCACTAAATCAGCCTCCTTCCTGGCTATTTCCTGGATACACTGTAGTGACTAGAAGGTAAAAGTACAGTGTGTTTGATTTAACATTCATGTTGTTTCCTCTCCCTCAGAGCCATGCTGTTCAAGTTCAGAGAAAAAATATTATTAATAGACCTAGAGGGATGCTACAAGTGTACTGTGTATTGTGGGATCTTGTTTCCTGTTAGGCTGGTATGTGTATAGCCCTTTGGACTTCACGTTACGTTGTTTTCTTGTTTTGTTGTATGTTTATTTGAGTTAATAAACATGTACGCTTTTCACGCTGCACCTTGGTCCGACCCGTCTCTCAACGTTCGTGACAAAGGGATTGCAAACAGTATATATACACCTGTTCTGAAAGGCACCAGAGTCTGCAACACCACTATGCAAGCGTCACCATGAAGACCAAGGTGCTCTCCAAACAGGTCAGGGACAAAGTTGTGGAGAAGTACAGATCAGGGTTGGGTTATAAAAAAATATCAGAAACTTTGAACATCCCACGGAGCACCATTAAATCCATTATAAAAAAATTGAAAGATTATGGCACCACAACAAACCTGCCAAGAGAGGGCCGCCCACCAAAACTCAAGGACCAGGCAAGGAGGGCATTAATCAGAGAGGCAACAAAGAGACCAAAGATAACCTTGAAGGAGCTGCAAAGCTCCACAGCAGAGATTGGAGTATCTGTCAATAGGACCACTTTAAGCCATACACTCCACAGTGGCCAGAAAAAAAGCCATTGCTTAAAGAAAAAATAAGCAAACACATTTGGCATTCGCCAAAAGGCATGTGGGAGACTCCCCAAACATATGGAAGAAGGTACTCTGGTAAGATGAGACTAAAATTTAGCTTTTTGTCCATCAAGGAAAACGCTATGTCTGGCGCAAACCCAACACCTCTCATCACCCCGAGAACACCATCCCCACTGTCAATTTTGGTGGTAGCAGCATCATGCTGTGGGGATGTTTTTCATCGGCAGGGACTGGGAAACTGGTCAGAATTGAAGGAATTATGGATTGCGCTAAATACAGGGAAATTCTTGAGGTAAACCTGTTTCAGTCTTCCAGAGATTTGAGACTGGGACGGAGGTTCACCTTCCAGCAGGACAATGACCCTAAGCATACTGCTAAAGCAACACTCGAGTGATTTAAGGGGAAACATTGAAATGTCTTGGAATGGCTTAGTCAAAGCCCAGACCTCAATCCAATTGAGAATCTGTGGTATGACTTAAAGATTGCTGTACACCAGCGGAACCCATCCAACTTGAAGGAGCTGGAGCAGTTTTGCCTTGAAGAATGGGCAAAAATCCCAGTGGCTAGATGTGCCAAGCTTATAGAGACATACCCCAAGAGACTTGCTGAATAGTTATGCATGCTCTCGTTTTCTGTTTTTTTTGTCTTATTTCTTGTTTGTTTCACCCCCCAAAATGTTTTGCATCTTCAAAGTGGTAGGCATGTTGTGTATATCAAACGATACAAACCCCCCTAAATTCAATTTTAATTCCAGGTTGTAAGGCAACAAAATAGGAAAAATACCAAGGGGGGTGAATACTTTCGCAAGCCACTGTAGTAAGGAACTGGTTGTCTAGGTGTTAATTGAAAGGAAAAAACTAAAACCAGCAGACACTATGCCCTCCAAGGAATGAGTTTGACACCCCTGAGCTAGACCAAGCTGGACCAGCATACACAAAAAAAAAGGTTATTGAGGGCTTTGTCAGGGGTGAGGGTGATATGCATTTTTTTTCTGTTACACATATCAGTAAAAGGGTTCTTTACTGCTGTGATGGTTGTGAAGAACCATCCTGTTCTATCCCTCTCCACCATGGTTTCTTTTTATGCAAAGAAATGCTACACTATTAACAAAATGTTCCTGTAATTTTACAGTTCACTACAGGCTATTGGTTGCAGTGAAAGTAAGGTAAACAACAACAAGTTACTGAATTTGTACAGCTGAATTAAGGTGATGTTGCTGTAAAAGGACAGTATGCTGCTGAATGCTGGTTACTTGAGACTATACCTTTTATGGTACATGTGTGGATAATCTAGTATAATGGTAAAAAAAAAAAAAAAAGATATTTTGAATATAAGGTACAATCACCACTGCGCTTTGAAATGTAGGTGGGGGGCAATGTACCGGTGGGGTCATCAGCATATTTTGAGAAATTATCTAATAGATGTGTATTAGTGCCAATCGTGTTGTACCAGTTTAAATGGTTGATGGTTATGATGTCAAAGGTTGAGGGCCTCTTTTAACACGATCAGTTCTGCAAACATTGTAAAAGCATGTGACATTATAGAGCTGCACTGTTAAAAGGTTACTGTGCATTTCAAAGTAACTTAATGGCGTTAATGGGAATTTTGCATTACCTAAATGGCAACCAGCTGTCAGTAGTGATGTAACGTTTGATACCGGAGCTTCGAGGCATGCGTCGAAATCGCTAAGCAATTTATTTCGAAGCAGTGTGCCTATGCTTGTATTGCTTTATCAGAAGCACGTGATCAATGACGTCCGAAGCTTCTTTTCATCGAACAACCACCTGATTGGTTTGGGATTGGTTTGGTAGAAAACAAAAAGGCTGCACTGTGCGTGTGCAATGTCATCTATAATAATTTGGCTGTTTTAAGTTATTTTGACCATCAAGTGCCACGATTGTAGACTGTGACCTATTTTCGGCACAATTGGCTGGAAAGCCTCAAAACTTCAGGAAGCTTCATTTCCCCATCACTACCGGTTTCCCGATAGCAATGGAACTTAGTCTTACGAGTGTTTTAACGATGCATCTATCCTACAATGGCCGAAGATTTAACATGCATTTCCCAAAACACCACGCAGAAAGAACGGTCGCTAAGTGCGTCATTGGAGCATGTGTTGATAATGATAGAATCAAAAAATAAAGAGAGCGCTGCTCTCGGATCATCTTTCTCCATTAAAATCTTTCCTTAACAATATAATTATTTCACAATACTGACAATACTGGCTTATTCAATTGCTTAAACAATAAAAATTTACTAGATCACCGATTTGTCACATCATTGCGCACATGTTAAGGTACACATCATTAAATATGTTGACAAGTTACAGACAGCCTACAAAGAGAAAAATAGAACTAGATTGATTAAACATGAAATGTATTTCAATATACAGTTGAAGTCGGAAGTTTACATACACTTAGGTTGGAGTCATTAAAACTTGTTTTTCAACCACTCCACAAATTTCTTGTTAACAAACTATAGTTTTGGCAAGTCGTTTAGGACATCTACTTTGTGCATGACACAAGTAATTTTTCCAACAATTGTTTACAGACAGACTATTTCACTTATAATTCACTGTATCACAATTCCAATGGGTCAGAAGTATACATACACTAAGTTGACTGTGCCTTTAAACAGCTTGGAAAATTCCAGAAAATGATGTCATGGCTTTAGAAACTTCTGATAGGCTAATTGACATCATTTGAGTCAATTGGAGGTGTACCGGTGGATGTATTTCAAGGCCTACCTTCAAACTCAGTGCCTCTTTGCTTGACATCATGGGAAAATCAAAAGAAATCAGCAAAGACCTCAGAAAACAAATTGAAGACCTCCACAAGTCTGGTTCATCATTGGGAGAAATTTCCAAACGCCTGAAGGGACCACGTTCATCTGTACAAACAATAGATGGCATCATGAGGAAGGAAAATTATGTGGATATTGGTTGGTAGAGAATGGCGCTTGCAGTGCCAGGGTTGTGGGTTCGATTCCCACGGGGGGCCAGTATGAAAAAATTTATGCACGCACTAACTGTAAGTCGCTCTGGATAAGAGCGTCTGCTAAATGACTAAAATTTTTATTTTGAAGCAAAATCTCAAGACATCAGTCAGGAAGTTAAGGCTTGGTTGCAAATGGGTCTTCCAAATGGACAATGACCCCAAGCATACTTCCAAAGCTGTGTCAAAATGGCTTAAGGACAACACAGTCAAGGTATTGGAGTGGCCATCACAAAGCCCCTCAATCCTATAGAACATATGTGGGTAGAACTGAAAAAGCGTGTGCGAGCAAGGAGGCCTACAAACCTGACTCAGTTACACCAGCTCTGTCAGGAGGAATGGGCCAAAATCCACCCAACTTATTGTGGAAGGCTACCCGAAACATTTGACCCAAGTTAAACAATTTAAAGGCAATGCTACCAAATACTAATTGAGTGTTTGTAAACTTCTGACCCACTGGAATTGTGATACAGTGAATTAAAAACAATTGTTGGAAAATTACTTGTGTCATGCACAAAGTAGATGTCCTAACCGACTTGCCAAAACGATAGTTTGTTAACAAGAAATTTGTGGAGTGGTTGAAAAACAAGTTTTAATGACTCCAACCTAAGTGTATGTGAACTTCCGACTTCAACTGTATATATTTTCAAGCAGTCATCTCAGTTTTCAGCTTGTTTTTATCAATTGCAAAGACATTGGCAACTTTGTATTTGTAGTCAACTTTGTTCTGAAGTTATCGGCGGTGTTGTGACTTTGGCTAGGGATGTTCAAGATAATTTATTGATTAATTACTGGAATATTTAATTGATCTAAAGGATGTAATTATTTTGGTTATCCTATCCAAATTAATCTAAGAGGGGCACCATTAAGTGTTTTGATATTGAGAGGCACCTTGAATTCACTCAGTAGTTATCATTAACCATTATACCACTAATCCAATATCAACAGTAGTCTTAATCAACAATCAATTTACTATATTCTCATTCTGAATGGTCGTCGAGCTGTCAGACTTCAAGAATCCAATCGCTTGTAAATGAACTCAATGACACAAATAATTCATTCAAGGTTTTATTTACTTGACTAAATACGTTAGAATATTAGGTAGTTTGTGATAGAGGCAGGGTATACGGGATACAACACAGTTATTGAGGTGAGAATCTCCACAGATCAATATAAATGAACTTCTGTACTCAACTCAGCAAATACAACAGTACATACAGTACATTCACAAGACCTTTGGGGGTGGGATGGTCATCAATTGAGAGGGGAAAATATGAGAGGCTCCACCAACACATGCTTTCACAACCGTGAAATTATAGTTTAATCAACCAGGAATCGCCTGTGGGGCTACGCTATCAGTTCGCATCCGAATGTGGACAATGCAGAGACAATATTGATCATGAGTTGGTAAATTAGACCTCCCGTCTTACAACTACTCAATGACTTCCACTCACGTTACACACACAATGCCACTTTCATACAATAGGAGCAATGTAAGAGAAAAATCACTTGTGTCATGATGGGATGTCCAAGAAAACATTGTTGTCCAAGTCTCTCGCGACAGTAGGTCCGATGTCAGTGTCGCTCACAACCAAATGATCGAGAGACTCTCTCTACTAACTCAGTCTACCTCTCTCTCTCTCTCTCTCTATCCTCAGTCAAGTCTCTTGGAGTTGCTTCTATGTAGTGCATTCTTCCTTTGATATGGATTGCTAACTCAGTCAGTTAGTCTTGAATGCAAACCGTGGGTTCCTGCAGGATCACCTCTGGGATGATTCCCCGGTCTGAGTAGGAGTCTTCATCGATAGGTATTTGTTTTCCAAGGAGATGGGCTCATTCCTTCAACGGGCATGGCCTTGCAGAACGTGATCTAATTTTGGTTTAGTAAGTACTCTAATTTATAGGGAGACTCACAGAAGGCAGGCTCTAATAGCCAGACAATGTCATTGGGACTGTCCCTTTGATTCTAAGGATTCAGCATATCAATGTATCAAGTGTTCACAGCATGTTGTTCATGTCCTGACGGCAGTTTCACATTCCCCATGATGAAAAAAACGTAGCCTGTAGAGTTCAAATGTGACCATGGTTCTTCTTTCAACACAGCTCTGATGCCAAAGGTCTCTGTGAATCACAGCACAAGAGACATGCTAAACGAAATATGTATTAAAAAAAAAAGCAATGTTGTTTGAGTTGCTTTGTGTATCACCAAATTAGCTTGAGATGATTTTACTGCAATACTGCTCACTGCATCCAAGTTTCTTGACATAGGTGTTTCAAAGAGCTGTCAGTCAAGCCTGTCTTTTCTAACTTCCTGGTAGTTAGCCATGAGAGAAAATTTACTTTGTTCTCAAATGTTGAGCATTTCTATCCTCAGAAAAGTTTACATGGGAATCAGAATGACTGTTCTATGCCTTTAAGCTACTTTATTAACTAGAGCTGATGAAGCTTGAGATGAGGGAGAGTGAGACGTGCCGCTCTAGCAGGTGGGGTGGGGGTGGGGGGGGGGCTTATGTGAGCGAGTGACACAGGGGAGCAGGGAGGCAGGGAGAGACCAGAGACAGCAACCAACCAACCAACTAACAAGCCGACTCTCGCTATAGTATACTAATAGCTGCCATGTCTAGGTTATTTATCATCCAACATGATTACGTAGTACCTGTCTTGACTGCATCAAACCGGAGAAGCTAGTTAAGCTAGCTAAATCCAAAAATGTATGTTATTTATATTTGAGTAGCTTAATATTAATTAATCAATCAATGTACATGCACAAACATAGATATTTAAACAACAATTCTAAAACTCAGCCTGCAATAGAGCATGCTGGGAAATATGATCATGATGGGCGTGGTTTTAGTTCAACTCTGGTTATTAGTGATGTTACGTTTGATACCAGAGCTCCGAGGCATGTGTCTAAATCGCTAAATAGTTGACTTTGAAGCAGTGTGCCTGCATCACTTTATCAGAAGCATGTGATCAATGACGTCTGAAGCTTCGTTTCGTCGAACAACCACCTTATTGGTTTGGCATTGGTTTTGGTATAGTGCGACGTCATCTATAATAATTTGTCTATTATTTTGACCAGCAGGTGCCACTAGTGTTGATGAAAGGCTTGAGTATCTAAGCTATTTTTGACACAATTGGCTAGAAAGCCTCAATGCTTCAGGAAGCTTAGTTTCTATATCACTAATGGTTATTAACACCAACACTGGGGTTATTTTACGCCACTGAGTGTTGACTTAACTCTTTAGAGTGGTAATTTAACTTGAATCAACACTAGAAATGTTACAATGAAAAATCAACACTAGTTAACACTGACCAATTTGTTGTGTTCTATGAAAGGGACACATCTGCAGGCTTCCATACATTTCTGGAACATTTTAGAATTCTGAAGAACCTAAGATGCTACGTCAAGAACCCCACACTTAACTCAAAGGTTCTTTATCGGGCAAGAGTTCTCCAAGGAATCTTTAGAAAGGGAGTCTTCCATGGACAAAAAACGCCTCAACTTTTATTATTATTAGTAGTAGTAGTAGCTCCTCAACCCCACATGGTCTTCCTGAAGTGGTCAAACTGTATTTTCAGGGTCCTGGGAACATTGTAATATATTGTCTACATCCCACACGGTACCCTATTACCTAGAGTGCACTACTTCTGACCAGAGGCCCATTTGGGTATCAGGCAAAATCCTACAGTATACCCAGGACAGAGGTGGGTTTGCTAAGGAACTCAGTAAGTCATTAACAATAATAAACACGTTTGTCTTAATCTGGTTGTAATCTAAATTGCGCTAATACACAACAGTTGTCTTAATCCGAAACTTTAGCACAATGCAACATCACATCACGTGAGTCTATCTAGTGCAATGGCTGGTCCTTAATCCCATTTTGCAATTAATTACACACCACTTCAGACACCTGGCCCTGTTTGGAAAACCTGCACCTAAAATTCCACTACATTGTGTGATATCCCCAGAGGGGAGTGCTTGGCAGTGTGATTGTTCATATTTATACTCCTCATATTCATAGCCCAACCCGCATTAGCATATCTGTCTGACTGTGCAGACATTAAACGCAGGTGAAGCACAACGAGGGTATTATCACATTTTGTTTATCACACAAAGGGAGGCACACACGCACACTCTTCAAATACACTGTCTTCACTTCATCTGTCTCACACAGACACAAAACATCAGGGTGGTGCATGCCTAGCATACTCTTCTGAATCCCAAATGGTACCCTATTCCCTATGTAGTGCACTACTTTTGACCACAGCTCTACACAGCACCTTCTCCAGTGTTAACAATGGTTCCGGTGTGTATATGGTCCCACTCTCAGTAATGATTTAACACAGGAGAATCTGCTGTGATATGGGCCCTGATCAAAAGTAATGCACTATAAAGGAAATAGGGGACCATTTGGGATACATCCACTTGTTTTAATTGTCTGGCTGCTTATATGGATTCCAACCAATAATTTATGTTTGTAGCGTCTCGTTAGCTGTTCTATTGTATCATGTTAGTCTCTTTATTTAGGTACTGTTGTTGCTGTTGTTTCATTGTTGAATATGCATTCACTAATGAAAATGCTATTCTGTTGTCTTAAATAATTTCCACTTGTGTGCCTATTCAAGGACTGTCTATAGATTCAATGGTTATGTAAGGATGTGAATTGGATGTTTATCATTGATTAGTGATGCCTGACCTGTGGCTATAAATTCTCGTCTGTCACGTGAACTGATTGAGATGGTGGTTGCTTCTAGAGAATAAAGACATGTTTTACATGTCTTTTTGCTCCTGTGTGCTGCCTCTATGTAGTCTTAACTTTCCTATAGTTGACGTTCCGCTCTCCGAACCCCCTAAACGGTACGTTACATAGGTGGCAGCTGTGTTTTTGACCACTTCGAATTACTCTAGAATGTCTTCTGAAATTATCACTGGACTTAAGAGACGTGACCGCTATAGGCTACATGCTAGCCAGACCTACTACTCTCCTTGTGGAGCTAACATACGAACAGGAACGTGCACCGTGTTCTCTGCACCATTATCTCCCTCACTGCTAGCTGTTCGGACAGGCGAACAGTGAGTACTGGACTGTCCACTGTCTAAAACATCTTAATCATCTAAATACTTATTTTTAACGCAGACTTTTACATACAGTTGAAGTCTGAAGTTTACATACACCTTAACCAAATACATTTCAACTCAGTTTTTCACAATTCCTGACATTTAATCCAAGTAAAAATTCCCTGTCTTAGGTCAGTTAGGATCACCACTTTATTTTAAGAATGTGAAATGTCAGAATAATAGTAGAGATAATTATTTATTTCAGCTTTTATTTATTTCATCACATTCCCAGTGGGTCAGAAGTTTACATACACTCAATTACCCTTTAAATTGTTTAACTTGGGTCAAACGTTTCGGGTAGCCTTCCACAAACTTCCCACAATAAGTTTGGCCCATTCCTCCTGACAGAGCTGGTGTAACTGAGTCAGGTTTGTAGGCCTCCTTGCTCGCACAAGCTTTTTCAGTTCTGCCCACAAATGTTCTATAGGATTGAGGTCAGGGCTTTGTGATGGCCACTCCAATACCTTGACTTTGTTGTCCTTAAGCCATTTTGACACAACTTTGGAAGTATGCTTGGGGTCATTGTCCATTTGGAAGACCCATTTGCGACCAAGCTTTAACTTCCTGACTGATGTCTTGAGATGTTGCTTTAATATATCCACATAATTTTCCTTCCTCGTGATGCCATCTATTTTGTGAAGTTCAGCAGTCCCTCCTGCAGCAAAGCACCCCAACAGCATGATGCTGCCACCCCTGTGCTTCACGGTTGGGATGGTGTTTTTCGGCTTGCAAGCAACCCCCTTTTTCCTCCAAACATAACGATGGTCATTATGGCCAAATAGTTTTTATTTTTGTTTCATCAGACCAGAGGACTTTTCTCCAAAAAGTAAGATCTTTGTCCCCATGTGCAGTTGCAAACTGTAGTCTGGCTTTTTTTTGGCGGTTTTGGAGCAGTGGCTTCTTCCTTGCTGAGCGGCCTTTCAGGTTATGTCGATATAGGACTCGTTTTTACTGTGGATATAGATACTTTTGTACCTGTTTCCTCCAGCATCTTCACAAGGTCCATTGCTGTTTTTCTAAGATTGATTTGCACTTTTCGCACCAAAGTACGTTCATCTCTAGGAGACAGAACGTGTCTCCTTCCGGAGCGGTATGATGGCTGCGTGGTCCCATGGTGTTTATACTTGCGTACTATTGTTTGTATAGATGAACGTGGTACCTTCAGGTGTTTGGAAATTGCTCCCAAGGATGAACCAGACTTGTGGAGGTCTACAATTAATTTTCTGAGGTCTTGGCTGATTTCTTTTGATTTTCCCATGATGTCAAGCAAAGAGGCACTGAGTTTGAAGGTAGGCCTTGAAATACATCCACAGATACACCTCCAATTGACTCAAATGATGTCAATTAGCCTATCAGAAGCTTCCAAATCCATGACCTCATTTTCTGGAATTTTCCAAGCTGTTTAAAGGCACAGTCAACTTCTGACCCACTGGAATTGTGATACAGTGAATTATAAGTGAAATAATCTGTCTGTAAACAATCGCTGGAAAAATTACTTGTGTCATGCACAAAGTAGATGTCCTAACCGACTTGCCAAAACTATAGTTTGTTAACAATACATCTCAATGACTCCAACCTAAGTGTATGTAAACTTCCGACTTCAACTGTACAGTGGGGTCCATAATTACTGGCACCCTTGATAAAGATGAGCAAAAAATACTGTATAAAATAAATAATACAAATACTGAGCTATACTGGACAAAAATATAAACCCAACATGTAAAGTGTTGGTCCCATGTTTCATGAACTGAAATTAAAGATCCCTGGCATTTTTCATACGCACAAAAAGCTTATTCCTCTAAAATGTTGCCCACAAATTTGTTTAGATCCCTGTTAGTGAGCAGTTCTCCTTTGCCAAGATAATCCATACACCTGACAGGTGTGGCATTTCAAGAAGCTGATTAAACAGCATGATCATTACACAACTGCACCTGGGGACACTCTAAAATGTGCAGTTTTGTCACACAACACAATGCCACAGGTGTCTCAAGTTTTGAGGGAGCGTGCAATTGGCATGCTGACTGCAGGATTGTCCACCAGAGCTGTTGCCAGAAAATATTAATTTCTCTACCATTGTTTTAGAGAATTTGGCGGTGCGTCCAACCGGCCTCACCACGTGTAACCACGTCAGGCCAGGACTTCCACATCCAGCTCCTTCACCTGAGGGATTGTCTGAGACCAGCCACCCGGAGAGCTGATGAAATTGTGGGTTTGCACAACAGAATAATTTCTGCACAAACTGTCAGAAACCGTCTCAGGGATGCTCATCTGCAAGATCGTCGTCCTCACCAGTGTCTTGACCACTGGCACTCTGGAGAAGTGTGTTTTTCACAGATTAATCCCGGTTTCAACTTTACTGGACAGATGGCAGACAGTGTGTATGGCGTCGTGTGGGCGAGCGGTTTGCTGATGTCAACGTTGTGAACAGAGGGCTATGCGGACGAGACACAGCTGTACATTTCGATGAAACATGGTGAAGCCCCAAAATTGCCTACCCTGGAAGCCTGTGTTTCAGACATAAGGAATTAGATTGCGGCAAATGTTTTACTTTTAAACTTGGACAAAACAGAGATGCTAGTTCTAGGTCCCAAGAAATAAAGAGATCTGCTGTTGGATCTGACAATTAATCCTGATGGAGCGTCTAAAAAAAAACTGTGAAGGACCTCGGCGTTACTCTGGACCCTGAACCCTCTTTTGATGAACATATCAAGAATATTTCAAGGACATCTTCGTAACATTGCAAAAATCAGGAACCTTTTGTCAGAAAATTATGCAGAAAAGCTAATCCATGCTTTTGTCACATCTAGATTAGACTACTGTAATGCTCTTGTCTCCGGCTACCCGGATAAAGCACTAAATAAACTTAAGTTAGTGCTAAAAACAGCTGCTAGAATCTTGACAAGAACCCCAAATTTTTATCATATTACTCCAGAGCTAGCCTCTCTACACTGGCTTCCTGGTAAGGCTAGGGGGTATCGTCAAACGGGGCCACAGTGTCCCCTGACCCCCCTGTCTCAGCCACCAGTATATATTCTGCAATATTCTATGTGCCGGGGGGCTAGGGTCAGTCTGTTATATCTGGTGTAATTCTGCTATCTTATCTGGTGTCCTGTGTGAATTTAAGTATGCTCCCTCTAATGCTCTCTCTCTCCCCTATCCCTCCCCTCCCGGAGGACCTGAGCCCTAGGGCCATGCCTCAGGCCTACCTGCCTGATGACTCCTGGCTGTCCCCAGTCCACCTGGTCGTGCTGCTGCTCCAGGTTTAACTGTTCTGCTTGCAGCTATGGAACCCTGACCTGTTCACCGGACGTGGTCTCTCTCTCTCTCTCTCTCTCTCTCTCTCTCCCTCTCTCTCTCTCTCTCTCTCTCTCAATTTTTCAATTTCAATTTAAGGGCTTTATTGGCATGGGAAACGTGTGTTAACATTGCCAAAGCAAGTGAAGTAGATAGTAAACAAAAGTGAAATAAACAATAAATATTAACAGTAAACATTACACTCAGAAGTTTCAAAAGAATAAAGACATTTCAAATGTCATATTATGTATATATACAGTGTTGTAACAATGTGCAAATAGTTAAAGTACAAATGGGAAAATAAATAAACATAAATATGGGTTGTATTTACAATGGTGTTTGTTCTTCACTGGTTGCCCTTTTCTTGTGGCAACAGGTCACAAATCTTACAGCTGTGATGGCACACTGTGGTTTTTCACCCAGTAGATAAGGGAGTTTATCAAAATTGGGTTTGTTTTCGAATTCTTTGTGGATCGCTGTAATCTGAGGGAAATATGTGTCTCTAATATGGTCATACATTTGGCAGGAGGTTAGGAAGTGCAGCTCAGTTTCCACCTCATTTTGTGGGCAGTGTGCACATAGCCTGTCTTCTCTTGAGAGCCAGGTCTGCCTACGGCGGCCTTTCTCAATAGCAAGGCTATGCTCACTGAGTCTGTACATAGTCAAAGCTTTCCTTAAGTTTGGGTCAGTCACAGTGGTCAAGTATTCTGCCACTGTGTACTCTCTGTTTAGGGCCAAATAGCATTCTAGTTTGCTCTGTTTTTTTGTTTGTTCTTTCCAATGTGTCAAGTAATTCTCTTTTTGTTTTCTCATGATTTGGTTCTCTCTCTCTCTCTCTCTCTCTCTCTCTCTCTCTCTCTCTCTCTCTCTCTCTCTCTCTCTCTCTCTCTCTCTCTCTCTCTACCCAGTGGGTGGTCCTGGCTGCCGATTGCTGCACCCCTGCCCAATCCATTGATTTGGGCCTAATTCATTTATTTAAATGGACTTTCCTTACATGAACTGTAACTCAGTAAAATCTTTGAAATTGTTGCATGTTGAGTTTATATTTTTGTTCAGTATATTTTTGTTCAGTGTATATTGTATGATCAAAACATTTGGGAAATTATATTATTTTATAATCATACAATTGCTCAGAGAAATATATTTTGCGTAACAAGTAATAAAAAAAACTCCAAAAGATAGGTCAAAATTCCCTTGTGCGGATAGTGACAATGAGCTTTTTTCTAAAATGTTTTATGAGATTGGAGAACACGTTGGTGGGGATATTAGAATATTCCTCCATACAGAATCTTTCCAGATCCTTGATATCCTTCGTCTGCTCTTATGGACTGCCCTCTTCAATTCACACCACAGATTTTCAATGGGGTATTCTACTGTAGGTATTAGGTACTTTTTTGCATATGCTTCTGTTTTTCAATGCCAAACCCACCACTGGTGTGCGTGGCCACCGCATTTTCATGTCATCTGACCATAGCACTGGTTCCAATCCAAGTGCCAATGCCGTTTATCAAACTCCAGGTGGTACTATGGTCAGATGACATGAAAATAGAGCTCTTTGGCCATGCACACCAGTGGTGGGTTTGGCGTCAAAAAACAAAAGCATACAATATAGCTCAGTATTATTTATTTTATACAGTATTTTATGCTCATCTTTATTAAGGGTGCCAATAATTCTGGGCTTCTCCTGCCATCCGCTACGGACCCGAACCTTGCCTTTTTCAACATGGATGCAACGGAGCTGCATGGTTGCGCACTTGTGCGAGAAGATTTCTGCTGTCCGACCAACTGGGTACTCGTTTGGGATGGATGCAGCTGCCTGCCGGTGCGCCGTGTGGGAGAACTTACTGTAGCTTACCTGCTTATGTCACTTTTCGACTGCGTGTGTGGAACCAAGAGAGGTCTTGAGGAGACCGGCGCACCACTGGGCCTGTTGTGTGCATGCGGGCCACTCATGGGACTTCAAGTCGACCATCCACGTGGACTTCGGTGGTTTCAAGGAAATGTTCATTCGAGTTTGTTAACAAAGAAGAGAGAAAAGATGGAGTGAAAGTTAATTTACACTGTTGTTGTATTAGCTATTTAAATGTTCTGTCAGTGGGATATTTTTGTTATGTGTATGGAGATTATAAAAACATTGTGTGCATATTCTATGACAGTCTGGGGTAACCTTAGCTGTATGAGGATTATTTGTATAAAATGTATCTAGGCAATATGCATATTCTGTTCAAGTATTTTGCTTCTAAATAGTACAGTGTTCCTTTTATGTTTGAGAAACAAGGATGTTTTTTTTTTTGTGTGAGAGGGGGACTTATGTTAGGACGCGAATTGGATGTTCATAATTGATTAGTAATGCCTGTCCTGTGTCTATAAATTATTGTCTGTCACGTGAACTGATTGAGATGGTGGTTTCTTCTAGAGAATAAAGACACTTTTTACATAGCTCCTGTGTGCTGCCTCTGTGTAGTCTTAAGGTTTGGACACACCAATAGCGTTTGCCAGCCGATAGTACTTAGCACCTCTGAACAGAGTGCCAGACATAATTTGCAAACCGAGTGCAATAGAATTGCGCAAAAATGTTGGCAGTCAGACGTCCACCAGGGGTGGTCCCTAAAACACAACGCACCAAACAACGGGCAGACAAATGGCAGATCAACATTCGGTGTGGTGTGTGTGGTCCTTTAACTTTCCTATAGTTTACGTTCCACCCTCTGAACTCTATAAACAGCCTTTTACAGTTAATTGAAAGGTCATCATTACTACCACTCCACTTTGACATCCATGCACAAAAAGATAATTGTAGTAATGTCATTATATAAAAAGGAATGACATCCTGTGAAAATAAAAAGTTGGAAACATCTCAAACATCTTACCTTTAGTCTTTTCTAAGGATGTAAAGTCACAGCAGCAGCCAAATTACAGATGAACGAAAAAAAAACGTTTTGCCCTACTTGTCCTCTCCAACACGCCTCAGGAAGAAAGGAGCAATTGAGAATTTCACTGAGAGTGAAGAAAATGATCTCTTCTCACAACCAAGTCACCTAGGGAGAGGATTATTAGACACAATTATTCTAATTTAAAGTAGTGTAAAGCTGTACTTTCAGAATTGAGAACACTTCATATCTATCTGACAACAGACACTTCTTGTTCAACATAGATAACTGCTATTTTATTTTGAACAACTTTAAGCTATTAGGTCAGCTAACAATAAATGCAATTGGTACACATGAAGTCTAAACCTTCAACATCTCACACATTTCATATCTAAGAAGCTGTATCTAACCAAATATTTAGTCCAATGTAGCTCAGTTGGTAGAGCATGTCTTTTGCAACACCAGGGTTGTGGGTTCGATTCCCACGAGGGGCCAGTATGAGAAAATGTATGCACTCACTAACTGTAAGTCGCTCTGGATAAGAGCGTCTGCTAAATTACTAAAATGTAAATTTTAACAAAAACACACATACTCAGACTTATAGTAAACAGAGACAAGGAAAAACCACAGTGTTATACAAGTTAGATGAGGCTTTTTGCAATTCATCGCAGTACCACAGCTAGATTATTTATAGTGACAATACAAGTTGATGCGCAGCTAGCTAGCTAATTAACAGCGACATGTCTAAATACACAGGCTGTGTGATCGCATGTTGATTACCACATGGACAGCACAGCGAGATAGGATTCCTCTTCTCCCACCTGCCAGCTCCTCACAGCATGATAGCTGTATGATGATGATGATGAGGACTCTCATTCAAAACAGCACACGAGCAGGTTTTGATCAAAATATCACATCATCACATCTAACCAGCTCTAACGGTGTTACTCTTTCATTTCGATCATACTGCTCTTAGGTATGTGACATGTTATTTAGTAGTCACCAGGCAAAGAGGGTACGTTAGGTTTTCATGACAAGGTATATGTTATTTAAGGTTATGATGACAAGCTACATGTTATTTAGCAGTTATCATGGAATGTAAAGGGATTCATTGTACCGCATATGTGCAGGCAGTGGCGGCTCCTGAAAAAATTCTCAGGAGGGGCAATTTTTCTGATGATTTAGGTGACCTACACACATTTTAAAAAAGATATGTCCAGCAACAACATGAAGACAGGGGCAGCATATAAGTCAATACCAGAAGCATTTATTGACTGATCTGGGGAGATGGATTCCAGTTTCTGTGACAGATTATAAATAATCTCTGATGCCTTTGTTATATTAGCTTTTGGTTGAATGTACTGTCGTAGTAAATATATAATGTTATAGCTTGGTCTGACTAAAATCTTGTGCATGACCCATTTTGTGTTGGGCGTTTGTTTTCAATCAATGCTGTTCCTATCCTATAACAATGGACAAAAGAGTCCTATCTTGTCAGCCTTGTCAGCAGGTGGCTAAGGACAACACCCACGCCATAGGTCTCTCAGTTCTTCCAACTCACAAGTTCTTGCTCTGAGGACACACACACACACACCCACACACACACACACACACACCATCACTGATAAACACACACACACACACACACACACACACACACACACACACACACACACACACACACACACACACACATCATCACACACACACACACACACACACACACATCATCACTGTTAAACACACACACACACACACACAAAAATCCCCTTCTCTTAGGCTGAACATCTGAAGACAGAGAACCCGACTCAGAGCCAATGCAACAGTGATACTAACCTGGAGGGGACCTCGCCCAACTCATCAGGACCAATAAGAAGATCAGAACTACTAGATTCAACCTACTTCATTTTATTGTATAAAATGTCAGCAGACAATGTTTCGGGGCTCTCTTCTGATAAACTCCCTACGAGTTTGACGAACGGGTCCGTGCACGCTATTCCAGATATCTTTACCTCTGAATAAACTGCCTATATTATACCATTATCCACCCTGTCCAAAGTCTCTACTTGGTCTCAGTTCTCCAGTAAACTTGTTTTATCAACAAAAGCAGTTCAATGTCGGGGTACAGAGTCGCTCTCTTACCAGGATCGCGGTCCGCTCTGACCAGGGTGAAGCCGGCCGGCTCCACTTCTCTGTCCGGGACTCTGTCATCCAGCCAAGTCTCCCAGCTGTATTGGGATTCCGCTGCCAGCAGCGTTTTCATTATTTAGTCCGTTCGTAGCGGGTATGTACACGATCAACAAGATCAGTCCAAAACCAACCACTGGAAATCCATGGTTGGCAGAATGTTTGTAAACTAAGTCTACAAATTAAAAACATAAAATAACGCCACACTGCAGGTCGCAACAGAGACGCTGCTAGCCGCTATTGTCTTAGTTACGTTCATGGTTACGTCACGTATGACGAAAGCGCGTAAGTGCAAGCCCACAGACACCCATAGAGAATGTATTGAAAGCTTTGAAATTTGAAAAAAAATAGATTTTACATGACAGGCTATGAGAGACTTCTGGGCGATTTTCAACTTGACTGAAATCGCCCCAAAAACGGGCGGGGCCATTTGAAGCACGACTTTAGCCTGATTTGACATTTAGTGGCTGGCAGATCAGACGTGAACACTGATAACTACTGTTGCCGTGATATAATTGATTAGAAAAAAAATCCCTTCCTTTTCCCGTTTGGCAGTGCGTCGCCCATATCGCCCTATTGAACAGGCCGTCCCTGTGTGCAGGTGTTGTCTTTCCAATCTCTACTGATTCAGGACATGTCACCCAACACCTTAGCATATTTAATTAGATTACAATGGATAATGTCATGAACCTCACCTCATAGGGGCCTAACAGGAAATATGAGGCAAAATGTTAAATTCTCTCTCTCTACATCCCTCTCTCGCTAACTCCCTCTCTCTACCTCCCCCGCTCTCTCTCGCTCCCCTCTTTCTCTCTCCCCTCCCCCTTTCTCTACCCCCTCTTCCTCGCTCTGTCTGCCACAGCTGAATAGCCTCCTTGATTACGTGTCCCACTCATCCGCTCATTTCAATAGCATCTCTCACCTGGCAGGTCACCGCAGCACTAAGCAACATTTCCGTTTCCCAGTTGTTGTAAATGTTGAAGTGTGATACGTTTATTAATTAGGCCCAAGTATGTGTCTGGTCGGGCTGGCGGGGGCCCTGCACCGGCGCAGGGCATTAGCGATGTAATTATGTTTTAGATGGATAATGGCTTATTTACAAAACCCAGTGGTTCTCAGGGTCATGTTCACTCCAGATAAAGCAATTTGCTTTGATAGACCCTCAGAAACCGCTTGTGCATGCAAATAGCGGCATTAATTAATATGTGACTGCTCTCTCTCTCACAGCATAGCATGGAGAGGCTATTACATTACAGCCAGAGAGGAAGTGCGATGGAGCAGCAGCCATACTCTCTCTTCATACTGTTAGCTCTGCCGTTGTTTAATTTAGGTACTTGTCTGAGGGAATGGTAGTTGTTATACCTTTCAAACACCCCCTTAATGACTCAGAATGCATCCCAAATGGCACCCTGTTCCCTATTTAGTGCATTACTTTTGACCAGGGCCCATAGGCCTCTGGTCAAAAGAAGTGCACTATATAAGGAATAGGGTGGCGTTTGAAACTCACGTTCATTAATCCCACACAGCACAGAGAGAAGTATGACAGACAGATAAGAGTTGTACACACCAAACCAGCAGTTTTATGACAATAAGTCCACACTAAAGCTATTCTGCCAGTGTGGACTGAGTTGATAACATGCTCAAATGCAAACAAGCCTTAATAAATCGTTTATGGCGTATTCGTACTAAGCGGTCGTGCCACAGGTGTGAAAAATAGCCTTTAATGTTTGCTTCTCTTAACTTTGCGAATAGTGACAAAGGACTAACTAAATGATTGACCATGCAACTTCATTAATTGTTTCTTGTCACAGTTGCTGCTACAGTATTGACATCAACAATATCTACAAACAAGAATTCAAATGGTTAAAACCTTGTTACCCTTATTAAAGGCTGGGCGTCACATGTGACGTAATTGCCTACACCTGTTTGTCTATTAGTCTAGTGCAAATAGCTGGTTAACAAACAGGGGGGCATGGACTCCATTGAGTAATCCAAATAATGATGCATTGCAGTCTAGCATTTCAGGAGATGTTGCATCAGCTTAATGTCAGACAGGCAGCATATGTCTAACGCTGTTCCTGCCCTTCTCCACTCCAATATAAAGTGCTCCTCCCAGCCCAGCCGGCATGCCACTGCCAGAAAATAAGTCAGCACTCTCCAAGGACTGTGTGCAGGGGGGGGGGGGTATGGGGGAGGGAGGGACTCAAAGCAAAAGAGGAGTGTCAGGAGGTGCTTAGAGAGGATGAGAAACACATTTAGGATACACAGAGGAGGAGATTGGTAGAGAAAGGGAGTAAGACAGATATAGCTGAGTGGGACAAAGAGCAGACCAGGAGGGGAAAGAACAACAAAAGGAGAGAAAGACAGATAGGTGTTAAGACAATGCACTGGGGAGGGAGAACGAGTGAATGAGGAAGGAAGGAAAGAAACAAAGAAAAAAAAAAAGAAAAAGAAAGGAAGAAAGAAAGAAAGAAAGAAAGAGACACAAAGACTGTGGTTAAAGAAAAAAGACTGAGCGAGAATTGGAGAGTAATTGAGAAGAGAGGGAGATATAAAAGGAAGGAGAAATAAAGCAGAGTCCCTGGCCAGGGGACAGCAGGGTGGGTGGAGAGAGAGAGACAAAGACAGGAGAGCGAGCGGGGGAGAGAGAGAGAGCGATGCCAAGAGAGAGCGAGAAAGAGAGAGACCACAAATACAAATTCCATCTAGACACCGTTGCCCTACAACACACAAAAAACTATACATACCTCGGCCTAAACATCAGCGCCACAGGTAACTTCCACAAAGCTGTGAACAATCTGAGAGACAAGGCAAGAAGGGCCTTCTATGCCATCAAAAGGAATATAAAATTCGACATACCAATTAGGATCTGGCTAAAAATACTTGAATCAGTAATAGAACACATTGCTCTTTATGGTTGTGAGGTCTGGGGTCCGCTCACCAACCAAGAATTCACAAAATGGGACAAACACCAAATTGAGACTCTGCATGCAGAAATCTGCAAAAATGTCCTCCATGTACAACGTAAACACCAAATAATGCATGCAGAGCAGAATTAGGCCGATACCCGCTAATGATCAAAATCCAGAAAAGAGCTGTTAAATTATACAACCACCTAAAAGGAAGTGATTGCCAAACCTTCCATAACAAAGCCATCATCTACAGAGAGATGAACCTGGAGAAGAGTCCCCTAAGCAAGCTGGTCCTAGAGCTCTATTCACAAACACAGACAGACCCAACAGACCCCCAGGACAGCAACACAATTAGACCCAACCAAATCATGAGAAAACATAAATATAATTACTTGACACATTGGAAAGAATTAACAAAAAAACGGAGCAAACTAGAATCCTATTTGACCCCAAACAGAGAGTACACAGTGGCAGAATACCTGACCGCTGTGATTGACCCAAAATTAATGAAAGCTTTGACTATGTACAGACTCAGTGAGCATAGCCTTGCTATTGAGAAAGGCCACCGTAGGCAGACCTGGCTCTCAAGGGAAGGCAGGCTATGTGCACACTGCCCACAAAATGAGAAAAAGTTTCATAACCTCTTGCCAAATGTATGACCATATTAGAGACACATATTTCCCTCAGATTACACAGACCCACAAAGAATTCGAAAACAAATGCAATTTTGATAAACTCCCATATCTATTGGGTGAAATACCACAGCGCGCAATCACAGCAGCACGATTTGTGACTAGTTGCCACAAGAAAAGGGCAACCAGTGAAAATCAAACACCATTGTAAATACAACCCATATTTATGTTTATTTATTTTCCCTGTTGTACTTGAACTATTTGCACATCGTCACAACACAACACAACATAGACATAATATGACATTTGAAATCTTTATTCTTTCTGAACTTTTGTGAGTGTAATGTTTACTGTTTTTTTATTGTTTATTTCACTTTTGTATATTATCTATTTCACTTGCTTTGGTAATGTAAACATATGTTTCCCATGCCAATAAAGCCCCTTAAATTGGAATTGAAATTGAGAGAGACCGAATAAGACCTTGTCACTGAGAGCTTATGGTCCAGATGTTGGGGCACAAAAAGGTTTGTGCAGCCCATGATCACCAGCAGTTTGAGTATGGCTGTTCAGGCCTCTCATTGCCTCTCAGCCAGGTGGTCAGGTGGGCATGGGACAGATATAATAAGATGGTCTATTGTGTTGGAGGGTACTGCAGGGAGCTGAGGCGTCTGGCGTCTAATGAAGCACCTTGTTCACACAATCACCACGCAAAAACATTGCAGCATGTGCCTCCGCCCGCTAGCCGCTACCACATGATAACTGCCTGCTCCGCTTTATACCGTTTCATGTCTGACAGGAAATTGAACAGTTGTCTGAGATAATGGAGTGTGTGAACCTTTTGTTCTTTGATATAAAAAATGATAGCAGAGAAAGATAACACCTTGGATGATGTAATGTGTGTGTGTATGCATGTCTGTGTGTGTGGGAGGAAGGTTAATATATTATGCTCTGATACATTGATAAGGGGTTAGTAGTTTTGAATGTGAAATGGAACCTGATGTTAGTCTACCGGGAAAGGGTAACATTTACACAACACTGATTAGCATTATTATGCAACAGCAACATGTTAGACAGTCATATATTATAAGTTCAGTAACTCGCACCTCTCCTGTAACGAACTAGCCAATTAATAACTTCACAGATTTATTTCACTCATTGCTTTATCGATAGCTTCTCCCAACAATGTTGTTGAAGCAAGGTAAAATGCCAAAGGTACGTATTTTCACCAAAGCTTCTTTGTGAACAAATTAAAAGGGCACCAAGGGGATTATGTGGAAAGCATGATGGTAGCATATTTGGTCAGTCCACAAACCCTAATCCAAGTCTCAACCCTAATCCTAACCCTAACCCTAGCCTTAACCCTAACCTCAACCATAACCCTAACCCTGTGATGGCAGCCTGCCCAGTCTACATGTTAGCACCCTCCGGTTTGAAAGAGTTAAAATCAAACAACCACCCAACAACACGTTTTGACATGTATTAAAGGTCCCAAACAGTCATTCTGATTCTCTGGAGATGCCTTTATTGTTACCTTACACACAAACAAATTAAGCTTCCTTAAGGGTTCGTTGTAAAGGGTGATGATTCTATGTGGAACAATACTGACCCCAAAAAACCTTTGAGCCATTACATTTTAGCAGACGCTCTTATCCAGAGCAATTAGGGTTAAGTGCCTTGCTCTAGGGCACATCGACAGATTTTTCACCTAGTCGGCTCGGGGATTAGAACCAGCGACCTTTCGGTTACTGGCACAACGCTCTTAACCACTAAGCTACCTGCCGCCTCTTCAATGGTTCTTTGCAGTTCAAAAAAGGGATCTTTCCTCTTTTAGTGCTAATTAAAATGTAGGGGCGGCGGCTCAATATAATATTTTGGAGTGTGGTTTGTGCACAGCTCTTTTTGTGCAACCGTGAGTGAGAGTGTCATTCCTGTTTATCTAATCTATTGTGTTATGCTGTTGCAACTTGGTAATAAACACTAACAGAACCCATTAAATGTTTATTTTATTATATATTTTTTGGGGGGAAGATCAGCTTTAATATTGCTGATAGATTGTGGCTTCTATGAGTGTAATTGTTTGCATAATTTCCAATCCCAAATTTTTTTTAAATGTAAATGTACTGTATATTAATATACAGTACCAATCAAAAGTTTGGACACACCTACTCATTCAAGTGTTTTTCTTTATTTTTACTATTTCCTACATTGTAGAATAATAGTGAAGATATCAAAACTATGAAATAACACATATGGAATCATGTAGTAACCGAAAAAGTATTAAACAAATCAAAATATACTTTAGATTTTAGATTCTTCAAAGTAGCCACCCTTTGCCTTGATGACAGCTTGGCACACACTTGGCATTCTCTCAACCAGCTTCACCTGGAATGCTTTTCCAACAGTCTTGAAGGAGTTCCCTCATATGCTGAGCACTTGTTGGCTGCTTTTCCTTCACTCTGCGGTCCAACTCATCCCAAACCATCTCAATTGGGTGAGGTCGGGTGATTGTGGAGGCCAGGTCATCTGATGCAGCACTCCATCACTCTCCTTCTTGGTCAAATAGCCCTTACACAGACTGGAGGTGTGTTGGGTCATTGTCCTGTTGAAAAACAAATGATAGTCCCACTAAGCGCAAACCAGATGGGATGGCGTATTGTTGCAGTATGCTGTGGTAGCCATGCTGGTTAAGTGTGCCTTGAATTCTAAATAAATCCCTGACAGTGTCACCAGCAAAGCACCCCCACACCATCACACCTCCTCCTCCATGCTTCATGGTGGGAACCACACATGCAGAGATCATCCGTTCACCTACTCTGTGTCTCACAAAGACACAGTGGTTGGAACCAAAAATCTCAAATTTGGACTCATCAGACCAAAGGACAGATTTCCACCGGTCTAATGTCCATTGCTCATGTTTCTTGGCCCAAGCAAGTCTCTTCTTATTATTGGTGTCGTTTAGTAGTGGTTTCTTTGCAGCAATTCAACCATGAAGGCCTTATTCACGCAGTCTCCTCTGAACAGTTGATGTTGAGATGTGTCTGATACTTGAACTCTGTGAAGCATTTATTTGGGCTGCAATTTCTGAGGCTGGTAACTCTAATGAATTTATCCTCTGCAGCATTCCTGAACCTGCGACCAAAAACAAGCTACATATGGACAGTACCAAAACAAATAATCTAATGATTTTGTCTCTTCGCAGCAAAATCTGCAGAGCTGGGATGGATGTATCCTCCATATATATACCATTCTATTGGTTGCAAGAATTTTGTATAATAACTTAAATTGAAAAGTCAAATTATTGAATCCATCGTCGTTTTGTGTATCAGTTCATAAACCATGTGCCATGTAATCGGTACATCGAAAATCTCTTCCCAACTATATAACATGGCTATTAATTCTTTAGAACCCATAGCGGCTGTCAACGGCCTTTCTTTAAATTACTATAGCGGCCGCGAATGGCCTTGTATTTCGAACAATAATACAGTGCCTTCTGAAATATTCAGACACCTAGAGTTTTTCCACATTTTATTACGTTACAGCCTTATTCTAAAATGGATGAAAAAATATATAATCCTCTTCAATCTACATAAAATACCCCATATTTACAATGCGAAAACAGGTTTTTAGAAACTTTTCCAAATTTCTAAAAAATAAAAAACAGATACCTTATTTACATAAGTATTTAGACCCTTTGCTATGAGACTCGTAATTGAACTCAGGTGCATCCTGTTTCCATTCATCATCCTTGAGATGTTTCTACAACTCAATTGGAGTCCACCTGTGATAAATTAAATTGATTGGACATGATTTGGAAAGGCACACTCATGTCTATATAAGGTCCCACTGTTGACAGTGCATGTCAGAGCAAAAACCAAGCCATGAGGTCGAAGGAATTATCTGTAGAGCCTTGAGGCACAGATCTGGGGAAGGGTACAAAAAAATGTAGGCAGCATTGAAGATCCCCAAGAACACAGTGGCCTCCATCATTCTTAAATGGAAGACGTTTGGAACCACCAAGACTCTTCCTAGAGATGGCCGCCCGGCCAAACTGAGCAATCAGTGGAGAAGGGCCTTATTCAGGGAGCTGACCAAGAGCCTGATGGTCACTCTTACAGAGCTCTAGAGTTCCTCTGTGGGGATGGGAGAACCTTACAGAAGGACAACCATCTCTGCAGCACTCCACCAATCAGGCCTTCATGGTAGAGTGGCCAGACAGAAGCCACTCCTCAGTAAAAGGCACATGACAGCCCGAATGGAGTTTGCCAAAAGGCACCTAAAGACTATCAGACCATGAGAAACAAAATTCTCTGGTCTGATGAAACCAATATTGAACTCTTTAGGTTGAATGCCAAGCGTCACGTCTGGTGGAAACCTGGCACCATCCCTATGTTGAAGCATGGTGGTGGCAGCATCATGCTGTGGGGATGTTTTTCAGCGGCAGGGACTGGGATTGAGGCAAAGATGAACGGAGCAAAGTATAGAGAGATCGTTGATGAAAACCTGCTCCAGAGCGCTCATGACCTCAGAATGGGGTGAAGGTTCACCTTCCAACAGGACAATGACCCTAAGCACACAGCCAAGACAACGCAGGAGTGGCTTTGGGACAAGTCTCTGAATGTCCTTGAGTGGCCCAGCCAGAGCCCGGACCTGAACCTGATCTAACATCTCTGGAGAGACCTGAAAATAGCTGTGCAGCTACTCTCCCCATCCAACCTGACAGAGCTTGAGAGGATCTGCAGAGAAGAATGGAAGAAACTCCCCAAATACAGGTGTGCCAAGCTTGTAGGGTCATACCCAAGAAGACTCAAGGCTGTAATTGCTGCCAAAGGTGCTTCAACAAAGTACTGTATAAAGTGTCTGAATACTTATGTAAATGTCATATTTCAGTTATTTATTTTTAATAAATTTGTAAAACTTTCTAAAAACCTGTTTTTGTTTTGTCATTATGGGGTAATCAATTTTAGAATAAGGCTGTAACGTAATAAAATATAGAAAAAGGGGTCTGAATACTTTCCGAAGGCACTGTATATGTGTCAATATCGCAAAATGTATTTACTAACAACCTGTTGTCGTATTCACATGGCTGTTGTCATGAACCAGAATCTGGAAACAGGGTATGCTGTCATTTGACTTTTCAAAGTTTTTTCACGTCATTGCTCAAAATGACGCCGCCAAAGCAGACACGACTTTTCACTGTGAGAGGCTGTATCTAATGTATGTTGGTTGGTGATACGGATTGGGACACGTCCTTTCACTTTGAAAAGCGATGATGTCGAGGTGAGGTGAAATAAGTAAACAGCAGATACAGTATATGTTTGATGTTGTTGATGTTTTACGCTGTGAAACTTCAGGAATAACTCTCCGATTAGAAAGTCCTGTCATATCATGAAAATTTGGTTGGTACAGGCGACCACATCAGCGGTGGAGCTCGAATGATTGCTCTCTGTCTCATGGAAATAGTTGCAGTGTTTAATAGTTGGTTGTTTTGTCTTGTTTCTACCGATGTAATTCATATGGAAACGGCCCAAGCTGGTTGCTATAGCTAGCTTGTCAGTCTGTCAGGCAAGAAAAGTTGTGTTTAGCGGTAAATTTGGGCTGCGCTTTGCTAGGTGCAGATATTTATAGGCTATACATTGCCTCGTTTTCCTATTATTTGACAGCTTAGCTACCATGTTAGGGTAGATGCCCGTGCAGTGGAGCTCATATGATGAGTTGGATATTTGTTTACATAGCCAGCTAACAAGTAGCTTGTTTTGTCCTGTTTCTACCAATGCAATTCATTTGGAAACTGTCCCAGCTTCGTTACTAATCGGCTAACATTGGCGAACTCTGTAGTTAGTCAGGCAAGAAAGCAAGAGTTGATTGGAGGAGAGAGAGAGAGACAGAGAGAGAGAGAGATAGTGTGGAATGGGAGGTGTGTAACTGTATCACACAATTTATTATGGAAACCCCTTACTAGGAGAGAGAGAGATTATGTTCCTGACCACAATTGTATCCTATTTGTTGCTCCTCTCCTCTCCCTCTTTTACTCTGTTCCTCTACGTCAGTGAAATCGAAGGAAGTGATGTGGAGATTCAGGTCTTAGCAGCAAAAGGCAGGGAGGAATAAGAGTTAGAGATGATTGGAGGGATAGAGATGTGGAGCGAGGAAGGAGGAGTGGAGCAAGAGGAGAGTGGAGGGAGAGAGGAAGAGGAGTTTGAAAAGGAGGGAGAGTAGAGGGAGAGAGGAAGAGGAGGGTGGAGGGAGAGAGGAAGAGGAGAGTGAAGAGGAGAGGAACATGGAGAGGAGGAGGAAGAAGGAGAGGATGACGCAGAGGGAGAGGAGTAAGCAGAGGGAGAGGAGGAGGAAGAGGGAGGGGAAGAGGGAGAGCACACCTGATAGGGGAGCCTACGTGTCCATGGCGTGTGTCTGCCCGAAGTCCCACCATTCACCCTTGTACCACACAGCCTGGGCCTAAAGTGACAGTGGCAGGGTTTTGGAGTTGTTTTTAAAAGCGGTAGGAACTTATATCTGTTCCACAGCTTGTAATGGATTACAAAAAGAAAATGGGCGGGGTTGACAATCTTGACCAACTGAAGAGCTATTACAATGTTGGACGTACAGGCAGAAAATGTTGGAAGTATGCGTTTTGGGGGATGCTCAACATTGCCATCATAAATGCATACATTGTGTGGGGGATCCTGCAAAGGCCCCTTCCCAGAAACCACAGGCATTGGTCCCTTAAGGTGTTCAGAATGCATCTTGTGCATTCACTTCGTGGTTTGGCTACAGTGGCAGAAAGAGAGGAGCCAAGAGTGTGGCACCAGGAAATGTGGACCGAGTTGTACCTAATTTGAAAGCAGGTGAAGTTTGAAGGGCACAAGAAAGGGTGTGTGGTGTGCATCCGGAGTGGACGTAGGGCAAAGAGTGGGAGATGTGTAGAAACCTCGATTGGGTGCTCTACGTGTTCTGTGCCACTTGTAGGATGGGGCCGTGCTTCCAGTAGTTCCAAGACATGTTGTAAGCTAAATGCAAACACTAAAGTGACAGTGTGAAATATACATTTGTCCTACAAATCTTTTGTCTCTGAACAGTTGTTGTGTTTTGTATCTTCTCTCTATCTGTCTCTATCTAATACTTGTTGCATTCACTGAATTGTTGTCAAAGTAGGCTACTATTTCTACATTTTGTGTCAGGCCTGGTCTGTACTAAATCTTATTGAGAGATGATATCTACATTTTGAAATAGTCTCTGAATAGTTAGCATTTTGACATTGTTACAGAAGTAAGAATCGTTGTCACTCAAATAGCCTACTTTGTGTGGGTTTTGAAATACTTTCTTAATATTGTCCTCTGGTCACATTTTGGATAATTTTAAAAATATTTATATGTAAATAATATTTATAAGTATAATTAAGTCAATAATAATATAATTGAGTCAAATGTACTACAATTTAAATAATCTAGGGTTTTTTGTTGTTGAGCGTTAATCGTTTTTTGATAGTGACTGTCTTTACACAATGGAAGACAACATTTGTGTTATTCCTATTTATATGAATGTGGTGCTCTTTAAAACTAAGTGAACTTGTAATTGTCATTTGTTCTTTGTTTTTGAGCTATGTCTGTTTGCTTGAATTGTGTGAGAAAATGAGCTCGGTAATGTACAGCATCATTCTATAATTATATTGGGGTCTAAAGGGTTAAACCAGAAAAATTTTTTTTTTGAGATTGAGAATGGTTCTTTATAGAACTGTTTTCCATAAAGGTTCTATACAAAAGTTTTATGAATAAGCATAAAAAGGGTTCTAAATAGCCCCAAAAAGGGTTATAGGTTTGAATGGCGGGATCCCGGTTATTATAATACATTATTTATATGAACAGCATGGTGTGAAATGGAACTGTTAAATTATACTGTATGTGATGTCTAAATCTGGCTTCTCTACGGCCTCTGCATGATGAATCAACGCTCAGGGTGGGGACAAACAGCTAATCTCAGTACAGAACGCACTTCACAATGCATGTAGACCTAGCATCTCATCATGGTCACTTTTTTTCTTGTGACAGGTAGGCCTACATTTGCTGCAGCATAGCCTATGCTACTGTAATATAAAGACTGAATGCGTGTCTAATTTATCCATCTCCATCTGGCTTTCGGAGTCTCCTTGTTTATTAATTGTAAAGATTGTTATTTTTTTAATTGCAGCTGCAGATTATTAAAACAGCCTATCACTCAAATATTGTTGCTTTAAATCAATGCGGGCACGAGCACTCTCTCGCAGTCTTTCTCTCTCTCCATCAACTCCATTCAAATTGCATCCAAAATAGATAATCCTGTTCTAGATTGATATATAGCCCTGTATACAGTATAGATGTCCTAGCCTACCTCTTTAAGGCAATAAATTCAATGCAGTATTAGCCTTATATTTAGCTAATTCATGATGGGTTATGCATAATAAGTTTCTAACGTATAGCCTCTGTCTCTTACGCAATACGCAAGCACCTGTGCTCCGCCGGCCTCTCCTTAAAAAAATGTGGAGTCCCATGCAGGAAAAGCTACACTAAAATAGCTTGCTGGACATTATTCTTTTAGCATTTCTTATACCAATAGACTATTCGCAAGCTCTTTTTTGCTGAATGTTAAATATGGCAGCCAATAGAACTCACGGGTAGTTTGAAAGAAGAGCGAAAGCGTGATGGCAGTAGGCTATAGCAGTTATTTATTCAGCCTCATAACCATTCAATCTTCGTGAAGAGAAGTGAAGGCCTTCTGCATCTAATTCTAGTCTTATATTATTCAAGGATGTCATTAGAATGATGAAGATAAGGACAACATAACTTATTTAATTTAACTGTTGAAAACGAGGAAGGAATGAAGCAACAATAGAGAGAGAAATATGAGGTAGGCTAATAACATTAGGGGTAATATTAAGAATTTTAATTTTGAAATATAGTAGGACCTATTTGTATAATTAGTATACTAATTATACAAATAGGTCCTATTATATTTCAAAATTAAAATCAAATTAGCTAGCCTATACTTGTAACTTTGTAGGCCGCATGTGCTGCACGAGAATCACATGTTCTCTTCTGCTTTATCATGGTTTGAACGATGTGTGTAATTCCAGTCCATATAAAATAATAATATGCCATTTAGCAGACGCTTTTATCCAAAGCGACTTACAGTCATGCGTGCATACATTTTTGTGTATGGGTGGTCCAGGGGATCGAACCCACTACCTTGGCGTTACAAGCGCCGTGCTCTACCAGCTGAGATACAGTTCACACTCAAAAAGATTAGCCTACTGGAGCTAGTTTCATTTATTTACCCAAGAGAGCATATAGCTTGCTACATCTATGGGCTTTTATGCTTTTCTGTCATTGTAATGTGCAATAGCCTGTATCATATATGTATTGGATAATGGCACAATCATTTGGGCTTTTTTGGTCTTGGGCTCATTAAATGTCGTTAATGCAGGGCTCATAAAATGTATTTAATATATGGCTCATCAGGCTCAGGTAGCATCAGGTTTGAATTTTCATGCTGATCAAAGCTCTAATCAAATCCAGACATATTTATATGCTTTATAATGCTTTTGAATGACACTTCCGGTTTTGGCGGGAAATACCAAGTTACCTGTGTGAAAAGTGATTTATTCTTGGGATGGAACATTTGTAAAAAAACGAGAAAATATTCAACCCTAGTTGTAACCATAGCAGAACCCTTTTTTGGTATAATTTTTTTTAATGGTCCTTTATATAACATTATGAAAGGGTTCTATATAGCACCATACAGGTTCCATTTAGAACCAAAAAGGGTTCCACTATGGTTGCAAGCCAAATAACCCTTATTTGGCACTATATAGAACTATTTGTTTTTAGTGTGTACTATAACAATTTAATTTGACACGGTTGGTCGGGGTGACAAACACAACCCTAGATTGAATGATGCACTCAGTCCCTTGATTATTCTGTATCTGTGAATAGGGCACTGAATAGCTGTGAGTGGTAGCTTTCAGCATGCCAGCTACTGGATGAAATTAGCAGTAATTGCAAGATGAATGATAAATGATTAAAATAACCATAAAAAGAACTTGGAAATTGCGGATGTTTCCTCAAGTGGTTTCTAGATAACGACTGAAAATACTGAGAAAACGTGTTGTCTCTCACAGCACAAACTGTGTAGAGATCTTTATTGAATGGTAATGCAGTATATGTAGCATAACTATCTTTAAAGTTTGTATGTTTGAAAGTCGCTTTTAGTGGGAAAATGGTCTCTCACAGATCAAAATGTATATAGAGCGTCTTTATCGTAATGCCAATGCATAGTACATACAATTTCAGGCTATCCTAAATATAGTATTTTAAAGATGCACTATGCAGAAATCGCTCCACCATTTCCTGGTTACAAACATTGTAATAGTTCACCTAATTTCAGTTTATGTGACAAAACAAGCAAGCATAGTGTAGAGAATTATTGTACCATCTAAACCGCTGTGAAATAAGAAAGGGGTGATAATGTGGGGAAATGAAGGACAAAGGACAGAGGGTTGTCTCCTCCATGTCATTATCGCGGTACCATTAGGATATCTCTCAAAGTACAACCATAGGGCTTTTTGTTCCCACATTAAAATGCCAAGCGTGAAGTCTCAGGATTTTAAATGTTCCTCCTTCATAAGAAAAAGCGAGCCCTGGGGTATTTAAGTAGATAACTACCTTTGAGGTTAGGGTCTATACCATCATGTTTAAATTCGGTAGAGAACAAGAGATATTTCTCTCTCTGAAGTCTACACTCTTTGTCAGGGGTGAGGGTGATACGTGTAACCATTATTCAGGTAGGGTTCTTTACTGCTCAGGAAGGGTTCTTTACTGCTGTAATGGTTGTGAAGAACCATCCTGTTCTTTCCCTCTCCACCATGGTTTCCTTTATGCCATGAAATGCTATAATGTTAAAGTTCCTGTAATTTTACAGTACACTACAGGCTACTGGTTGCAGTGAAAGTACAGTAAACAACAAGTGACTGAATTTTGACTGTCACTAGAAGCGTTATAGCAGTTTAAGCGGTTATCTTGTCGAAGGTTGAGTGCCGATTTGAACACAGTTCTGCAATCTTTGAGAAAAATATACATGAACTTCCTGACAATAAACTGCCATTGAATTACTGGAAAACACACAGTAACCTCTCAACAGTGCAGCTTTTGATTGTCCAACGCTCTTAAAAAGAGTGTAGAATTGGGCATGGACAAATTAGGTGTTCAACTGAAATCAGCATAACATTAACATCACTTCAACTGGTACAACACTTCCACTAACGGTTGGCACAAAGACGACATATTTTAGACCATGCCTCCAAATATGCTAATGAGCCCCCACCAGCACATTGCTCCCAATTTCAAAGTGCAGTAATGATGGTACCTTATATTGAATATATTGGGTCAAAAAATGAGTTCCTTGTGAGAGGGTTCTAAAAAATCTAAGGGTTCTACTTGGCACCCAAAAGGGTTCTCCCATAGGGACACATGACAGAATGTTTATTGGTTTTAATCTTTTAACAATTTCTATCATACCCACAGACCCGGTGGCGTAGAAAAACTGATATATCTAGCCATGATGGAGCTTTCATTTCTGCGAGTGTCCCAAATGGCACCCTATTCCCTATATAGTACACTTCTTTTGATCAGGGCCCTTGTCAAAAGTAGTATTCTATGTAGGGAATAGGGTGCCATTTGGGCAGCAATCTTCATATGTCCAGAGGGGAGTTCTTAGTCGCGTTTTTATCATTCTCACATTATATAAAAATATAAAAAATATTCCAATTATTAAAAACTCTCATGGAAGGAAGAAAAATATCAATTCACCCGATCCTTAAAACATGTTCTAATTTCCTCTCTCTCAGACATCAGAGGGATGAAAAGCCAAATGAGCTGAGACTGTCTTTAATATGGAGCTAAGGCTGGCTACGTCCCAAATGACACTATTTTCCCTATTTAGTGCACTACTTTTGACCAGGGCCCATCGTGCACTGGTCAAAAGTAGTGCACTATATAAGGAATAGGGTGCCATTTGGGACTTAACCACTGTCGATAATATGCCTCAATTTGGAAGAAGGGAAGGATCCAGTCAGCAGAACATAAATATTATTTGCTAGCTTCATATCCAGTCAAACTAAGAGAGAGAGAGCAGATTGTCAAATGGAGGCTGACAACCTACAGCGATATCACTGGTATTTTGTTAATAACGTCAATAAATATAAATCTGCTGTGGAGGCATATAGTCAGCAGATTCAGACTACAGTAAATTGCATAATGTTTTGCATCTCTTGGAGAAAGGGATTTTTTTTATAATACATGCAAGTTGCATGTTGTGGAACAGCTGTGCTGTTCATTAAAACATGGCCATGTAACATATTATGTCATCATACCCGCCCTCTCAATTGAAAGTTCAAAGTATGATTTAAATAAATATTTCAGAGGTGCAGTAGGAGGTAAATGTAAAAGGTACGTGTCAAGGTACATTTATCTTTCTACTCCTGACAGTCCTTTCAAACTCCTGACAGTTCCTGTAATATTAGGGCCTAGATTCAAGCAGATCAAGGGTTAACTGGCAATAGCAGACACCCTCATAGCGGATGTTTTGGAGGTGCCAGAGGATCATTGTCATGAAGCCACACACGCCCTACTCGCATTAGAAGTTCAGAATGATAAAGTAGGCTATATAGAAATAATTACGGTCAAATTGAAAAATCCTTTGACTAAATAATGAGGATTTCTATCATCCTAATCATTCCAGTGTTTTAACTTGTAAACAACGTTGCATGGGATTTCTGTTAATGCGACTGTCATGGCAATATCTGCTTTAGGTGTAATGCCGGGAGCCACTTGTGGATTTGACAGCTCTAACACAGTTCCACCTCCGACACCGCCAAAACAACCGCTATGCGGATGTTGGCTAAAGCGGATCTGATTGAATAGAGCCCTAAGTAACATTCACGTAATAGTCATGATCCACCCCCACAATCAAAACATTCTATACACATTCAACAACCCAGCTCTCAAAATGTTGATGCATCAGAAAGGAGCAATGGATTTGACAAATGTCGATTAAGGATGTGATTGTAGAAGAAGAAAAACTCAAGAGTGGAAAATTGGATATCTAGTGTGTGGATAAAACCGGGTCTCATTTGAGGTGTTTATTTATTTATGCTCTCCTTACTGATTAAGGGGGTTATCTACGGGACACACAGGTGCATCCAAAGTAGCGCAATAAAGTGGAAAATAACTTCTTAATGTTTTTACAGAAAAAGCTTCTTTGTCGATTTGAATGCGTCACAGAACCTGTTGAAGAGCTCTGATTGGTGGGGGCTCTGATTGTGATTATCACTCCATCTTGTTCTGCATGCAGCATGAAACAGTCTGTGTCTGCATCCCAAATGGAACACTATTCCCTATATACAGTGGGGTAAAAAAGTATTTAGTCAGCCACCAATTGTGCAAGTTCTCCCACTTAAAAAGATGAGAGAGGCCTGTAATTTTCATCATAGGTACACGTCAACTATGACAGACAAAATAAGAAAAAAAAATCCAGAAAATCACATTGTAGGATTTTTAATGAATTTATTTGCAAATTATGGTGGAAAATAAGTATTTGGTCAATAACAAAAGTTTCTCAATACTTTGTTATATACCCTTTGTTGGCAATGACACAGGTCAAAGGTTTTCACACACTGTTGCTGGTATTTTGGCCCATTCCTCCATGCAGATCTCCTCTAGAGCAGTGATGTTTTGGGTCTGTCACTGGGCAACACGGACTTTCAACTCCCTCCAAAGATTTTCTATGGGGTTGAGATCTGGAGACTGGCTAGGCCACTCCAGGACCTTCAAATGCTTCTTACGAAGCCACTCCTTCATTGCCCGGGCGGTGTGTTTGGGATCATTGTCATGCTGAAAGACCCAGCCACGTTTCATCTTCAATGCCCTTGCTGATGGAAAGAGGTTTTCACTCAAAATCTCACGATACATGGCCCCATTCATTCTTTCCTTTACACGGATCAGTCGTCCTGGTCCCTTTGCAGAAAAACAGCCCCAAAGCATGATGTTTCCACCCCCATGCTTCACAGTAGGTATGGTGTTCTTTGGATGCAACTCAGCATTCTTTGTCCTCCAAACATGCCGAGTTGAGTTTTTACCAAAAAGTTATATTTTGGTTTCATCTGACCATATGACATTCTCCCAATCCTCTTCTGGATCATCCAAATGCACTCTAGCAAACTTCAGACGGGCCTGGACATGTACTGGCTTAAGCAGGGGGACATGTCTGGCACTGCAGGATTTGAGTCCCTGGCGGCGTAGTGTGTTACTGATGGTAGGCTTTGTTACTTTGGTCCCAGCTCTCTGCAGGTCATTCACTAGGTCCCCCCGTGTGGTTCTGGGATTTTTGCTCACCGTTCTTGTGATCATTTTGACCCCACGGGGTGAGATCTTGCGTGGAGCCCCAGATGGAGGGAGATTATCAGTGGTCTTGTATGTCTTCCATTTCCTAATAATTGCTCCCACAGTTGATTTCTTCAAACCAAGCTGCTTACCTATTGCAGATGCAGTCTTCCCAGCCTGGTGCAGGTCTACAATTTTGTTTCTGGTGTCCTTTGACAGCTCTTTGGTCTTGGCCATAGTGGATTTTGGAGTGTGACTGTTTGAGGTTGTGGACAGGTGTCTTTTATACTGATAACAAGTTCAAACAGGTGCCATTAATACAGGTAACGAGTGGAGGACAGAGGAGCCTCTTAAAGAAGAAGTTACAGGTCTGTGAGAGCCAGAAATCTTGCTTGTTTGTAGGTGACCAAATACTTATTTTCCACCATAATTTGCAAATAAATTCATTAAAAAAAATCCTACAATGTGATTTTCTGGATTTTCTTTTCTCAATTTGTCTGTCATAGTTGACGTGTACCTATGATGAAAATTACAGGCCTCTCTCATCTTTTTAAGTGGGAGAACTTGCACAATTGGTGGCTGACTAAATACTTTTTTCCCCCACTGTAATGCACTACATTTGACCAGAGCCTATGTCAAAGGTAGTGCACTATAAAGGGGATAGGGTGTAATTTAGGACACATCCACTGTCTGAGTGTGTAATAAGGTAATCAAAATGGGAAGATCATTATCTGTGAAGGTAATCAGAGAAACTTTGAAATTCAAAGAAAGAAAAACTCAGCAGCCAGATAAATTACTTGAACAGCAGCGAACTGACAAGGGTATCAACATCTAGACCCATTTTAGAATTACAGTATTACTCATAGAAAACTAAACTTGTTCCACTATATGCTGTCTAAACAAGAAGTTGTTTTGACAATACAGTATGTGTGGAAGCATTAGATGACCACAGCATTTTGATTGTTGATATTGACTGGACACCAGGAAAATTAGTTGGATGCTTATCAGTATCATTGATAGATTTGTGAACTACATCAAAATGAGGCCTACATTAATTAATTATCCCAGAATATGAGGTGTTACCAAACTAATTAACACAGCTCAGGTGTATGCAATATTTAGCATAGGGGAAAAAATTATTGGGTCGGTTTTAAGTTGGCAGGTGTGGAGAAAGTTACTAATGTTATTCAAGTGAATGATGTTAGAGTGGATATGTGGACGTGTCTGTCTTAAAACTGTGTGGTTCCTAATTGATGTGGTTTCTAAGTAATGATAATTGACTCTGTCACATTTCCTTACACCTACTTTTTATTTAACCTTTATTCATACGGATCAATTTTTGCATCCCAAATGGCACCCTATTCCCTAAATAGTACACTGCATTTGAGCACAGGGTGCCATTTGGGATGCATCCAATTTTTTCCAACCAAACCTACCCAGCCAATCTTATATAGTAATTCCAGTGGTCATCCTCACACAGCTAGTGTTTTTGCTGTGAGAAATTGTAGTTTTGTTTCCATAAAGAATTGTAGTCCTGGGTGGGTCTGACTGGAAATAAGGGTCAACACACTCTGAACAGAATTTAGATCCTTTGGTGTTTCCAATAAACATACAATGGTCGCAGGGGAACTCCAGTGCAAGTGATAATAAAGTGCTCAGCAGCGGGGGTTTCATTTATTTCCTCTAAAGAATCATATTAAATAAACTCTCCTCTGAGATTTGGATACCCGGGCCTTGGTTTTTGCTAGCAGGCAATAGGAGTATGTACAGCATAAAATGTTTCCCTTCTCAGTAAGAGGGAGCATGCAGAGATTCAAGATTCAACAGTAGCTATATTATTTTAATATTTGGTTCACATTCCAGTAATATTTCCCCGAAGACAAGAGAATGGAGGGAAAGAGCAGTTAGAGTAGCATGTAGCGTGTATACGGTACATACATGATAATGAAGTTATTCCACTCTACATCCTCTGGGGAGTCATCTGAAGGAACATACTCAAGGCCTGATATACTATTAGTGAGGATCCAACATCTAAGCTACTTATTAAACACTTTATAAAGCCCCCTAGATGTTTCAGAAACCTTTCATACACAATTATAAAGGATCACAGAAGGGTTATGGAGTATTGCTTTGCTTCTAAATGATTTGTGAAGCATCTATGAAGTGCTTTTGAAGACTTTATGAATACTCTATAAAGCCATTGTTGCTTCTTTAAAGTGGGATGGAAATGTTGGTTATGTAAATGAGCTAAACAGCAAACTCAGGTCCTTTGCACTTACATTTTCCATTAAAATTCCTCAAGACAAAACATCTCTGTTTCTGAGGTATTTTATGTAAACAACTTTATTAAAGCAGTTGAGGGGAATACTTTAGTTCTATATATAGCTATGTTTCCATTCCATGCTCCATTTTAGATTCAAGAACTTCATTGTTAGTCGTTCCTTGATAATCTCTGCATATGTTTGCCTTTGATCTCTAGGGCTTCATTCATTCTGATTTAGAATGCAGCAAGGTGTTGTTTCAGTGTGGGTATGTCGTCTGCGTGCTTCTCCTAAATACATAAACGCCACAGGAAATGTGGACAGCACCGGCAAGGAACCTTCCTCAACGCCAAGACAAACTTTTTATCTCTGCATCGGTAAGAATAATAAGTCCCCATGTGCCATGCAAATGGTTACACATAATCACACAACTGCAAACATTAATGATCACTGACAATTATTACTATCACCTATAGGGCTTTAGTGCTTGTTGCCTCTCGCTACAGGTATTCCGAATGCTTTTGCATGTCTTCAGCATGCTTAATGACACAACAAAGGCATAGCGGAATGCAAACTGGATTCAGTTGGATGATCTATAATACCAACAAAACAACCAATTGAATGGCCTCTCCCCATGGAACACTTTACACTTTAAAGTATGCACTCCTACATACACTCCACTACAGAAAATGACTGAATATGAAGTTACAATAATCATATAAACAACAGACTGCAGTGATACACTTTGCACAACCCTCCAAATCAGAAATTGTAATCATTTGATCTTATGCACATCATGGATGATGGATAAAGAGGGAATTCGCTACAATTATTTCATATTCTGCTTCTCATAAAGTGTAGGCCCTATTTTTTTATTTTATTTTCACCACTCGACTTTGTCTCCAAAGAGCTCATTATCTTTTTAATTTCAAATTATTCTGAAGACAAATGACTACACCTGGTATCCCATGGCCCTGCTGTCAATGACAAACCTGGGATAGTGTATTGTACCATCCTCACTCCTGTCTGTCTGTCAGATGATCAAAGAATCCCGTAGACGCCTGTATACCGTTTATGCAAAGTAAGCCTATATTCCATAGAATGTGAGGTAGAATTATTTTCCTTCCAAAAAATAACTTAGAATGTAGAATGTGGAAGGATTCCTCATGGGATTTCATGCCCAACTGTTAGTCATCAAGATGAGTTGTTGAGAATGATGCATTATGGGAGAATTAGTGGGATGGGGAACGGGGAGGAACATTTACCCATGTTTAGGTGTTTACTCATGTTTAGATTGCTCCTCTCAGGAGACTTCGATTTAGAACTTGACTTTAACAAATCAAAACAAAGGGTAAACTATTACAGATTACAGCTATATAACTCGGGAAAAAAATACAGGATAGAGATTACAGATGACAACTGAACAAAAATATTAGACAGTCTAAAGGTAAACAGTGGGAATGTGATGAAATAAATAAAAGCTGAAAGAAATAATTCTCTCTGCTATTATTCTGACATTTCACATTCTTTAAAGTATGTGGTGATCCTAACTGACCTAAGACAGGGAATTCTTACTAGGAATTGTGAAAAACTGAGTATAAATGTATTTGGCTAAGGTGTATGTAATCTTCCGACTTCAACTGTATATCTTATTTTATTCAGTATATTCAGTGAATTATACATTTGTGAAGGGAAACGTTGATGGCGCCAACAGACATGGCAGCTCTGCTTCTCGCTCCTAAGCAACTTTGCAGTATTTTATTTTGTGTGTGTTATTTCTTACATTATTAGCCCAGAAAGTTTGTGTGATTACATACAGCCGGAAATAACTTTTGGATATAAGAGCGGCAGTAACTCACCAGCATTCCGACCAGAAATACAACTTTCCCGAATTGGATCCTTTGTTTGTACCCCCCCAAAGCAATTGAACTTATCCTAGAGGCTGCTCCAAGACACCGGCGGCGGAGAAGAGGTATTCGGAGTCAACTTCTAGTCCGACTCAGGAGGCGTGCACATCATCCACCGCTTCCTAGTATATTACTCGCTAATGTTCAGTCCCTGGACAATAAAGTAGACGAGCTCAGAGCGAGGATCTCCTTCAAGAGAGACATCAGGGACTGTAACATACTCTGTTTCACGGAATCATGGCTCTCTCTGGATATGCTGTCCCCATCCATACAGCCAGCTGGGTTCTCAGTACATCGTGCAGACATGAATAAGAAACTCTCCAGGAAGAAGTAAGGTGGGGGTGTATGTTTCATGATTAACTACTCATGGTATGATTGTGATAACGTAGAGGAACTCAAGTCCTTTTTTTCACGCAACCTAGAATACCTCACAATCAAATGCCGACCGTATTACCAATCAAAACATGTTTTATACCCTAGTTCATGAGTTGTCCATAATTCATGAGTTCATGTTTGGAGTCTTCACAGATCGTGTGATATAAAACACTACCTTTCTTTCCTTACATTAATGACATTTATGACAGTGTTTTTTGTCATTATTAAGCATTTAACAATTGAATTAGATCAATGAACAAAATCATGTATCTTGGAGATCTTGGAAAATGCACTGTAAGTGTAACAATGCCTACATAACATTTCATTATGTTTCACCATGAAAACAGTTCTCATGGGCACACAAAAATACATAAAAAAATAATGTAGGTCTATGCCATTGCAAAATCGAATGCTTCTAACCGAAAGAGTCAATAGGCCTACTGTCATTAACGTGTACTTGTTGGATGGATGTGCATTGATGGCTAGCTGTAGGCTAGTTGTCTAGTGATATTGTTGACCATCATCAGGTGATCCAGTAAATAAAACAAACAATGATAGAAAATAACAAAGCTAAATAAATGGTCTACTACTTCTGGCCACTGATGGCACAGTACCCTTCGCGCACCTGAAAAACAAAGCAATGAGCGCACTAAGCAGCTGATTGACAAAAGCAAACAACGATAAATCAATGGATAAATCTAATGCATTGGAATGTAGGCTATTTTTATCAAGGACGCATGGCAATCAAATGGTGAAAATGAGGAAGTACAAAATAAAATCTATGTGTAAAGGAGCTCAGCTGAGGCTGAAATTCAGCACTAGCCTACTGGATGGACAACAACGTCACATATAAATAAATTGTTTAAACCATGAAATGTTTGTTTTATTGGAAGATTTTATTTTCATATTTACCACATCAACGTTAGACACCTAGCTAACGTTAGTTACAACAAATGGGAATTGGTAACATATCATACGTATTGTGATTCATAACGTATAATAATAATAATATGCCATTTAGCAGACGCTTTTATCCAAAGCGACTTACAGTCATGCGTGCATACATTTTTGTGTATGGGTGGTCCCGGGGATCAAACCCACTACCTTGGCGTTACAAGCGCCGTGCTCTACCAGCTGAGCTACAGAGGACCACAACGTAGTTTACAATTTCAAATTCACAACATATCATACGAATTGCAATTCGTATCATATCATACGAAATGTAATTCATAACATATCATGCAAAATGGATGATGGACATCCACAAATTAATACATACCATATTAAACATAACATATCACACTAAATTGGGTGTTTCAGTTTTACGTACAGAATAATACAGAATGCTATGAGATCAGGTTGCCGCCTGCAGCAGCAGGCAGTCAAAAGAAAAGGAAATGCTTTTTAACTACTTAATTGAATTAGTCTGTTTTCAACAAATCAACTGTTTTAGACTAAGTATTTTAACCAAGCAAGAGAAATAAATGTGAAATCACTACTGAGTGAATGAACAAAATCATTTTGGAACAAACACTTCCAGACATTTAAATGGTCTGTGGAAGTCAATGTGTTAAAAACAGGATTCATAGCATAATGGTTAAAGTTACCGCTTGTAGATCAGAATATTGCGCGTTCGCCTCCCGGAGGAGATATTTTGACCATTCTTTCATTTATAGTTTTGACAGCCCACTCCCAACACACATACTTATTTTCATGTATTAGGTGGCTCTTAAAAAAGCCTTTGGGTTCGTGGAGAGGCAGGCAAGTGACAGTGAGTGTGATGGTGTGTACTACTGTGTGTGTCTTGAATCCTAAGCAACCTGCCTACACATAGTTTGAAGTACATTACCAACATAGCTACTGTAGTAGGTCAAAGCTGTGTGCTGGAAAACCTTGGTAGAGCATGGGTGGAATAGGCATTGTGGTGCTCATGTGAATTTCCTTCAGACCAATGCTTATTCTCACTTAAAACTTAGTTTTTTGTTTTAAACGGGCTCTGGTCCAAAGTATAGCACTATGTAGGGAATAGGGTGCCATTCGGATGCAACCTTAGAGCAGCATACAGCCAGTAATGTTAGTGAGAGCTCAGAGCTGTGAGAGCCCAAGTTTACAGCAAGGGATATTTCTAAGTTATCCATCTAGCTGACAGAGGCATTCTGAGCCTCTCATTTCTCACAGATATTTATATTGGGGGGCGTTTCCATGGAGATTATTGTCATAGTGGAGATGCTGTAATCAAAGGGTGTTCATGCTGATTTTCTTGTTGTATGGAAACCAATTCCATTTGTAGATGGATAGAAATATTTCATGAAGAGTAGATGTATATGAACTATGTGTTTGTGTGCTTGTGCATGCGTGCGTGCGTGTTCCTGTCTATAGTTCCAAGGCCTTTGACTAAGCCAAGATGTCTTTATGGTTCTTTAACATTGAATGGCAACACATAATGTAGAATTAGAATTAACTATTTCTATGTGACACAACCCCTAATCAATAAGGGACTTTCCCCCTTTCTTCTTGAAGTGAAATGTCAGCATAAAAAACTGTTCATAACTCATGACTTTTCCCACTGCATAAACACAACGTCTACTTCTTCACGTTTCAACACTCTCCCCTCTAATGATAGTGGGTTGACTCTTGAAGAGGGGTTTAGTTCTTTGATGTTTTTACTTCCATTTCACCTTCAGACACTTTGAAGAGTCATGAAAATTCAGAGTATGCAAAGATAGGTCCTCCTTCAATCATATTTACAGCATACCCTCTGTCCGTGATGCCTGGCAGGCTGTGTGCAGTCCTCTGGGGAGCCTCTGACCTCAAATGCCATGAAAGGCCTCTCAGTATTGACTCTTAAGGCCAAGTGTTACGCAACCACCCTGCTCCATGTGGACATGCACACACGTGCACACTCGAAGGCAGGTAGGTGCCCCCCCACACACACGCACACACGCACAAACCCACGTACAGTACATAAAAACACATACTCACACACGTACACACATGCAACAACTTTATTCAAATATACAGGCAATGCTCTGGAATCAGTGAAATGGCCCTATTTTCCCTATACAGTGTACTACTTTTGACCATGGCCCTATATAGGGAATAGGGTACCATTTGGGACACAGACTCAACCTACTCCTTGTCATAAAAATCTGGTGCAACCTAAATCTATGATGTGCAGAGATTTACTCACTACTGACACTAAAATGTTATGAAGTGCCATTTTCCATATTATGTTACCTCTGCACACTCAAACTCAATTCAAAGCACAATGTCTCTACAAACCTTATGTCGTATTACAATCGATTAAATATGATATTGAGATTGTTTCTCAACTGCAAGCTGTAAGTACTGTGCTTGCCTAATTACCCAACATGTAACTAATTGATGGGAGATTAGTTATGCCAGTGATGTTTGAAAAATGTCCCCTCGTAAAAACTACAAGACTTTTCTTTTCTCTACTAGATTTATCCTCCACACTATGTTAGGCTTGAGTGTAAAGATCACACACACGCAGGCACGCACAGCGAGCATGCACACACACGCACACACACACACACACAGACGGTGGTGGCTGGAGGAAATTACACGTTTTTGAAATGTGTTGATTGCACAACTACATCAATTAGAGCTGGCAAGTGATTTCCTGGCAAGTGACACTGGAAACCATTGAATCTGACATTATCTGGGGCACAGGGAAACACACACATAAACACATACACAAAGACATACAAAGACACTCATCATGGATGGTTGAGGGGCAGTTCTCGGGGAACTATGGGGGGGATTTTGGAGGGCTGGTTGCCTGGCGGTTGGGAGCTTGGGCCGGTGGCTGATAGGTCACAGGTTCGGGTCCCCGTTTTTGACCTTGTGGGAGATCTGTCGATGTGCCCTTGTGCAGGCCGTTGCCCTGGTTGCTTCTGTGGGTCGCTCTGGATGGGAGTCTGTTAGATGAAAATCTAATGTAAATGTTGAGCGGCTTCACTGCAAGTAGATTGTATGTTTTAATATTCAATAAAATAAAATAAAATGAAAAACTTGACTCACATCTGTCTGTGAGTTTTGGGAGAAAAGACAGATAATTGAAAAGAGAAGGAGAGATACAGTAGCAAGTGAAAGGGAGAGAGAGAGCGAGAGAGAGAAAGTGAGAGAGAGATAGCTTCAGAGAGGGAGAGAGAAAGCAAGATAGAGATGGAGGGAGAGAGAAGAGACTGTAGGTAGAGATAGAGAAAGAGAGAGCAAGAGATAGCAACAGAGAGAGAGTAAGAGAGGGAGCAAAATACAGAAAGAGAGCATGAGAGAGAAGGAGATACGAAGAGATAAAGAGTGAGTCTGAAATATTCATCAGTCTCCCATCCGTTCATCCAGACCCTGTCAGTGTCACAGTAGCAGCCACCCCTTACCGAAAAAACACATGATTTCACATATAGAGTATAAACTCCTTTCTTGAAAAATTAATACAGTATCTTAACAGCCTTTATATCTATTATAATCATGTTTGCACAGTGGCGAACCTATAGGCCTTCAGTGTGTGACGGGTTCGTGATTCTGAAAGGACATCAACCGTAATACTAGCGCACTCACGTAGGAGAGTGCACTTTTTGTAAAACACAAAGGTCCAGTGGTGTAGTGGAGGGTATACGCAAGTATAACCGTATAAACCCTATACCCACTATTTTTCAGTGGGCATTGCCTATACTCACTTCTTAATCCCTACTGATACGTATCAAAGTAGTGTACTGGAGGTATACGACTTATTAATTATGTAGTACAATAGAGAAATTATGCACAAAGTAGCCTACACAATCGCAATATCATCTGCAGGCAGCAAGAGTGTGCAGCTCTCAACTAGTTTTGGCATAGGCAGCCGGTAGGGTAGGAAAGATGTTTCAACTTATGATAACCAGTAAATGCTAACTAAGGCAACAATGGGTATGCAAACCAGGTATTAAAAAAGTTTAGTCCGAAGTCTTGGTTAGTAGGCTATTTGTGATGCGCAATTGTCATCATACACTGTTTGCATCAGGGGCATAGACATGGATGGGCCTGGGTGGACAGAGGCCCACCCACTGGGGAGCCAGGCCCTGACAGGCCCACCCAATCAGATTGATGACGTTTAAGCACTGTTGTGTATTGTTTTCTATTTTTAAAAAGTGTAATTTTGAGAGTGGATATCTGAAAAATCTATAGGAAAACTCATTTAAAAAACATAGGAAAACATAGGATTTTTCACACAGGGTGCCTTTCCTTCGCTGGGTGGGCCATGTGGGAACATTTTGGCAAAATGTGAGTATACCCACTTCTCCAGGTACCACTACACCACTGCATAGGGCCAATGGTTAGACAGCAGTCACACACAGCATGATGTTAAAGGATAAGCAGTCCATAAACTCGGACATAATAAGCCAGTAGGTCCCAATCATAAGAATACAAAAATACAACCATTAAGCATTTCCCAATCGAAATGTACAACTATTACTTCCCATTGCAATAAACATTTCAAGTTTAGCACACAAAGTAACCGATGACCGAAAGTTTCAAGTGGAACTGACAGCGTTTTAACTACTTTGCAGATATATAACAAACAGACAATCATCATTTCAGTCAAAAATATCAAATTCCCAGTTTATGCTACAAAACCAACATCATATGGGGTTTTAAAAATTGGTTCTATTTGACTCAATGTTCCATGGCGTAGACTAAGGCATTGTTGGCAGAATAGATGGATGCAGTTCAATGCATGATTCTTGTAATTCACCAATATATTTCTTGGTAGTCAAAAAAATATTGCTATCAGGTTGTAAATCACTGCTGGCCTGGTACATTGTTTGCTGCCTCCATTCGGGATGCACTGTTTCAGTTTCAATGACTCAATATTCTGGACAAAAACAGACCAATGTAACTAAGGCTGGGAATATCAATACAATCAAACTAGCAAGGGCAATGGTCACAAGTCAGTCATAACGTGGCTAATAGGCTAGCGTATCTATTTATGTAGGAAGCTAAAAACATGGAGCCGAACATAAGCTAGATAGCTAACTAGCTAGCTGCTAGGAAGAGGTAATGTCATGCCATTGGAAGAGGAGTGGGTGAGTGAGCGACTTTTCCCCCTCATATCATTTTTCGGTGGCTATACACAGCTAGAGATGCAGTTGTCATTAGGTTAGCTAGCAAGAACGACTGTTATGCAGTTAGCATATCTCTTGCGTTCTCCAAATTCACTCTGGCTATCTACTCCAATTTCAGGGCACTCTAGTCTGAGTGTGCCAGAGCGCAGAACAACTGATGAATTTACGAACGAGCAACACCCGCTGAATAGTCACTTTAACTCCAACTCTACCCACATGTACATATTACCTCAACTACCTCAACTAGCCGGTGCCCCCGCACATTGACTCTGCAACGGTACCCCCCTGTATATATAGCCTCCCTACTGTTATTTGATTTTACTTCTGCTCTTTTTTTTCTCAACACTTTTTTTGTTGTTGTTTTATTTTTTACTTTTTTTGTTAAAAATAAATGCACTGTTGGTTAAGGGCTGTAAGTAAGCATTTCACTGTGATGTCTGCACCTGTTGTATTCGGCGCATGTGACCAATAAAATTTGATTTGATTTGATATGACCGGTGTCAGTAAACGTAGACAATAAAAGTAATAGTTATCAAGAATGCTCTAGATAACAAATAAACAGCCTAACCAGCTCTACTAAGGTGAGTAAAATGGTCAGAGTGAGGTGTTCTCTCATTTTGTGTCTGGAAGTAGCTAGCTAGCAAGCTAGCCAACTTTAGCCAATTAGCTTGGGTGCTTGGTTAGGACAAGCATGCATTGGCAGGCAAGCTGCAGAAGGAAGAGGAGGCTACAATTCCCCATTGTTTATCAGTGCCATTTTGACGGCCAACTAGCTGAAAAAGCTTGAGCGGGTTTATCTAATGTTCCTTCGTTAGATTTTAGCTCCTCTTGCTCTGGCTAGCATAAGTTGTTGATCTTGTTGTTGTTGATGTGTATAACTGAGGGAGAGCAAGCCTACCTTTTCATGGTTGTTTGATCAGTAGGACTGTAAAGTTCCCAAATGTAAGAGGACTCCTGTGGTGTTTATATATTTGCAGAAATCCATTCAGGTGTATTTTGACGAATGCGCTCTAGCGATCTAAAGTTGCGCTGTTGCAGCTGCCTGTTAACACACAGTCCAGTTCAAAGTAAATGATGGCAGGCCCGTGTGGCAAATGGCTTGTTCGTGTAAAGGCCTACTGTAGCTCTGACTGGCTATAGCGCACTAGGCTGTGTAGACTCCGGTCCTGGACAAGACAGATGTTTTTATTCGGTTTTATTTACTGCAATGATTATTAATTGTCCAAATGCACGGCCGCTTTCCCACTATTGCTATAGAATTTTCACAAATACCTTACTATACTATACTAGGCTCCGTGTAGCTCAGTTGGTAGAGCATGGCGCTTGCAACGTCAGGGTTGTGGGTTCGTTTCCCACGGGGGGCCAGTATGAAAAAAATTTATGCACTCACTAACTGTAAGTCGCTCTGGATAAGAGCGTCTGCTAAATGACTAAAATGTCAAATGTATACGTAATTCCCAAACATTTAAAGAATTTATGAAAACGTGAAAATTACCATATCTAAGATTTTATTTTCTAAACTGTCTTATTCTTCCTGGGGGTGTATATGTACAGATGTTAATAAGATATCAAGTTGCTAAAATGCTGTCAGTTCCACTTTAAATGCAACAATGTTTCCAACACATGTTATCTTCAAAGAGATGGCTAAGCACGCTGCAATAACAAATACAGTTCCACTCACCAGATGATGATCATTTGAAACATAACTTTTTTTTATAAGTTATTCTTGAAAAGGGAGTAGTTAACAAATTAGCAACAACATCATCTTTGATAACACCTGCTGCAGCCGCTGCAAACTAGCCAACAACAAAATCTAGCTAGCTAGACCGTGGGAAAACTACTACTCGGTAATGTGCAGTGACCTGATGCCTTCAAGAAGGCAGAAGTTTCCATACATTTTTGTAAAAATGGATCCAAGCATGAAGTCAAAATTCGATTGGTTTTGTCACTCCACTGTCACTCCAAAAGTTTTCCCTAATACAGTTGTATGGCAGATGCCTTTATCTAGCTTCTGATGGCCTAGCCAATGTCTGACTTTGCTAGCGAGATTTATATCCCCAGAGACCAGCAAAGAAAAATCCTGATTGGATCTTTTTTTCTCTTCAGTGTTAACCCTTTCCTTTCCAAAAAAAAACTGAAGAGATTAAATCAGAACATCATTGAAAATAATATTATTATTATTATTATTATTATTATTATTATTATTATTATATTGTTATTTTATAAATTCTTAACCCTTAGAAGGCCCATTGTTCCCCACTGTGTTTGGGTTAGTAATAATTTGTAGAGTGGCTCTATTTTCCCTCAGCATGCATCTTCTCACTATTTTGAATGTCTAAAGAATCTATATGTTGTTCTAAAATATGAACACAGAAATAATGGACATTTTGAACTCTTATTATGGTGGGGATTTGACAAACTAACAATCACGGTCTTGAATTGGACTCGCATGTTTCTGGTCTCGGTCTTGACTCGGTCTCAGACCTCTTGTCCCCCTCCCGGTCTAGGTCTTAACACGGTCTCGCCCCCCCCCCCCCCTCCGGTCTTGGTCTTGATTCTGACTCAATTTAGTCCGGTCTTGGATCGGTCTCGCTTTAGGTGGTCTCAAACACAACACCGGTTGTTAAGATGTCTCCGGAACGTCATACAGTCGCAGTGTTTTCAACTTACATATTTGACAACCTTTACATTTACATTTTAGTCATTTAGCAGACGCTCTTATCCAGAGCGACTTACAGGTAGTGAGTGCATACAATATTTTAAAAGTTTTAATTTTTTAATTTTTTTATAATGGCCCCACGTGGGAATCAAACCCACAACCCTGGCATTGCAAACGCCATGCTCTACCAACTGAGCTACATCCCTGCCGGCCATTCCCTCCCCTACCCTGGACAACGCTGGGCCAATTGTGCGCCGCCCCATGGGTCTTTGACATACATGATTACATTGTGTATGTTTATTTATACAGTAATTATTATTCAACGTGTCCTCATCTGGGATTTGAACTCACAATCTCTTAGTGCATAGTATTCCAAGCTTCCTGCTACGCCAACATGTCTGTGTGCATAACTGATTTCGCCTCTATTCATACACTTCAAAGTAAATCTCAGCTTTGTTAAACTGTCAAGAAATGCTGTAATTTCTTATAGTGATTCAGGAATAACGTTAAAACAGAATAATATACATCACCAACATTAGACAACTAAACAGAAAACCCTAAACTTAAAATTAAGTAAATGAAATCAATGATGAGTGAATAGTCAGATTAAATTAGGGGACTTCAGAGTAGGCTACAGACTTCGTGGCACAGCCGAAAGATCAGCGTACCCGAAATCCAAAGGATGTGAATCCCAGGTGGGGTCATATTGAAAAGTCAGCACAAAGTGATCATGTCAAATGTAATCATATTGATTAAAGATGTTTACACTATTTTAGCTGAACAGCGTACCACTTACCTTAAAACCCCCACACCATTTCATTACTTCCCTTACAAATAAAACACATGTGAAATGTATAGTTTCAAATGTAAAAAGAACACACTGCTGAAATGTGAAAACAAAAGAGACATGTGAGGTCAGTTGTTCACATCTGAAACCATATGTTCACATGTATTAAATGTAGAGTTCACATGTTAACACCAACTTTTTACATGTGAGGAGAATAACATGTTTTCAACTCACATTGGAGATTTTAAGTTTTACATGCGAAATCCCGCTTTAAATTTCTTTCAGCTTATACATGCTTCATAAAGACTTCATAATGCCTTCATAAGCACTACATAATTGTTTCTATTTTTTTTATTTTTTTCAAAGGGGTAGATCAGCTTTAATATTGCAGATAGTTTGTAACTTCCATCATTGTAATTTTCTGCAACACTTCCAATCCCCTATGTTTTTTTCACGCAAATATAAACTCAGCAAAAAAGGAACATCCTTTCACTGTCAACTGCGTTTATTTTCAGCAAACTTAACATGTGTATATATTTGTATGAACATAACAAGATTCAACAACTGAGACATAAACTGAACAAGTTCCACAGACATGTGACTAACAGAAATGGAATAATGAATCCCTGAACAAAGGAGGGGTCCAAAATCAAAAGTAACAGTCAGTATCTGGTGTGGCCACCAGCTCCATTAAGTACTGCAGTGCATCTCCTCTTCATGGACTGCACCAGATTTGCCAGTTCTTGCTGTGAATTGTTACCCCACTCTTCCAACAGGTCCCAGACGTGCTCAATGGGATTGAGATCCGGGCTCTTCGCTGGCCATGGCAGGACACTGACATTCCTGTCTTGCAGGAAATCATGAACAGAACGAGCAGTATGGCTGGTGGCATTGTCATGCTGGAGGGTCACATCAGGATGAGCCTGCAGGAATGGTACCACATGAGGGAGGAGGATGTCTTCCCTGTAACGCACTGTGTTGAGATTGCCTGCAATGACAACAAGCTCAGTCTGATGATGCTGTGACACACCGCCCCAGACCATGACGGACCCTCCACCTCCAAATCGATCCCGCTCCAGAGTAAAGGCCTCGGTGTAACGCTCATTCCTTCAATGATAAACGCAAATCCGACCATCACCCCTGGTGAGACAAAACCACGACTCGTCAGTGAAGAGCACTTTTTGCCAGTCCTGTCTGGTCCAGCGACGTTGTTGCCAGTGATGTATGGTGAGGACCTGCCTTACAACAGGCCTACAAGCCCTCAGTCCAGCCTCTCTCAGCCTATTGCGGACAGTCTGAGCACTGATGGAGGGATTGTGTGTTCCTGGTGTAACTCGGGCAGTTGTTGTTGCTATCCTGTACCTGTCCCGCAGGTGTGATGTTCGGATGTACCGATCCTGTGCAGGTGTTGTTACACGTGGTCTGCCACTGCGAGGACAATCAGCTGTCTGTCCTTTCTCCCTGTAGTGCTGTCTTAGGCATCTCACAGTACGGACATTGCAATTTATTGCCCTGGCCACATCTGCAGTCCTCATGCCTCCTTGCAGCATGCCTAAGGCACGTTCACGCAGATGAGCAGGGACCCTGGGCATCTTTCTTTTGGTGTTTTTCAGAGTCAGTAGAAAGGCCTCTTTAGTGTCCTAAGTTTTCATAACTGTGACCTTAATTGCCTTAGATCTGTAAGCTGTTAGTGTCTTAACGACCGTTCCACGGGTGCATGTTCATTAATTGTTTATGGTTCATTGAACAAGCATGGGAAACAGTGTTTAAACTCTTTACAATGAAGATCTGTGAAGTTATTTGGATTTTTACGAATTATCTTTGAAAGATAGGGCCCTGAAAAAGGGACGTTTCTTTTTTTGCTGAGTTTACATATATACACTACCGTTCAAAAGTTCGGGGTCACTTAGAAATGTCCTTGTTTTCGAAAAAAAAAGCAAATTTTTTGTCCATTAAAATAATATGAAATTTATCAGAAATACAGTGTAGACATGGTTAATGTTGTAAATGGCTATTGTAGATGGAAACTGCTGATTTTGTATTTCTACGTAAGCGTACAGAGGCCCATTATCAGCAACCATCAGTCCTGTGTTCCAATGGCACGTTGTGTTTGCTAATCCAAGTTTATCATTTTAAAAGGCTAATTGATCATTAGAAAACCCTTTTGCAATTATGTTAGCACAGCTGAAAACTGTTGTGCTGATTAAAGAAGCAATAAAACTGGCCTTCTTGAGACTAGTTGAGTATCTGAAGCATCAGCAATTGTGGATTCGATTACAGGCTCAAAATGGCCAGAAACAAATAACTTTCTTCTGAAACTCGTCAGTCTATTCTTGTTCTGAGAAATGAAGGCTATTCCATGCGATAAATTGCCAAGAAACTGAAGATCTCGTACAACGCTGTGTACTACTCCCTTCACAGAACAGCGCAAACTGGCTCTAACCAGAATAGAAAGAGGAGTTGGAGGCCCCAGTGCACAGCTGAGCAAGAGAACAAATACATTAGAGTGTCTAGTTTGAGAAACAGATGCCTCACAGGTCCTCAACTGGCAGCTTCATTAAATAGTACCCACAAAACACCAGTCTCAATGTCAATAGTGAAGAGGCGACTCCGGGATGCTGACCTTCTAGGCAGAGTTGCAAAGAAAAAGCCATATCTCAGACTGGCCAATAAAAAGAAAAGATTAAGATGGGCAGTCTGAGATATGGCTTTTTCTTTGCAACTCTGCCTAGAAGGTCAGCATCCCGGAGTCGCCTGTTCACATAAACCATTTGCCATGGAATCGGTACGTCAAAAATCTCTTCCCAACTATTTTGCAATATATATGGGACGGCTGTCAATCCTTTGGTCCTTAAATGAAACTTTAAAAAACAATGTTTTTTTTAATCAATTAGTATATTTGAGTTTAACCACAATATTTGTTGCTATATTTTATGTGTCGTTTCTGGAGGATTACATTGAAATTGCAAACAACTTTCTATGGCTTGTTTTAGAAATAGTGATATTTGGGAGATTATTTCCTTTTCAAATAACTGAAAGTGAGAGGTTGTAATCTGAATAAAGGGAAAAAGGCCATTCTTGAACATGGGGTGAGACAATCTTACTAATTTGCTAGAGAACCAGTTCGATTTAAGTATGACTTTTGTATGGCTGAAGCTTTTAGTGATAGGTCTAATGCTTTAATATTTAATCATTTCTGTCCTCCGAATTCACATTAATTATATAAATAGGCCCGTTTAATTTTGTCTGGCTTGCCGTTCCAAATAAAATGGAATATTCTTTCCTCATATAATTAAAAAAAAACTGTTCACTAGGCGTAGGCAAGACCATAAGCTAATAGGTAAACTGGGATAATACTCAAGAGTTAATCAGGGTGATTTTTCCACAAATTGACATTTACCTTTCCATGGTAGCAAGATCTTATCTATTTTTTGCTAACTTTCTATTAAAATGTATTTGAGTGAGATCATTTATTTATTTTGGGATATGTATTCCGATTATATCCACATCACCATCAGATTTATTGGTAAACTACACGGTAATGTAAAATTTTTATTTTTAGTGATCCAATACGTAGTATAGTACATGTATCATAATTTGGTTGTAATCCAGAGAGATTAGAAAATGTATCTAGATCCTCTATGAGGCTGTGGAGGGATTCAAATTGTGGATTTAAAAGAAAACATGAATCATCAGCATACAATGACACCTTTGTTTTTAAGCCCTGGATTTCTAATCCCTTGATATTATTGTTGGATCTGATTTTAATAGCTAACATTTCGATGGCCATAATAAATAGATATGCCAATAGTGGACAACCTTGTTTCACTCCTCTTAACAGTTTAAAACTTTTGGAGAAATAGCCATTATTTACTATTTTACACCTAGGGTTACTATACATGATTTTAAACCATTTTATAAGAGATTCTCCAAAATTGAAGTGCTCAAGGCATTTATATAATAACTCCAGTTGTACTTTATCAAAAGCCTTTTCAAAGTAAGCCATGAATAGCAGGCCTGGTTTTCCAGATTTTTCATAGTGTTCTATTGTTTCCAGTCCTTGCTTTATATTATCTCCAATGTATCGTCCATGTTAAAAAACCTGTCTGATTAGAAAGAATAATGTCCGACAATACCTTTTTATTTCTATGCGCTATACGTTTTGCTATAATTTTTGCATCACAACACTGAAGTGTTAGGGGCCTCCAATTTTTTTAATGGATCTTTATATTTTCCACTTGTATCCTGTTTCAGTAATAATGAAATCACACCTTCTTCACTACATAATCTAGGTCACTACATAAGTGTTACAAATTTACATTTACATTTTAGTCATTTAGCAGACGCTCTTATCCAGAGCGACTTACAGTTAGTGAGTGCACACATTTTCATACATTTACAAAAGCATCTATAACTGTATGTCATGCTTTATAAAGGGTTCATAAATGTGACATAACTGTGTGACATGACCCACTGTGTCGAATAGGATATAAACATGTGCTTTATAAAGGGTGACTTGTTGTGCTGAAGGATGGCATACGCTCTAAAGTGATGTCATATTAGTCACATTACACAGACACTTCCGCCCAAATGCGCGGGAGGTCTGATGGAACAATGCATCAAACTAGGCCTTCATTAGTTAGGGTTGGGTTCAAATCAAATTTTGAGAAGATAAATTGTGGAAATGGGCATGGTTTAGCCATAATTATGACTTTTCGACTGTGTTAAGTAGTGACGATGACAAATCCTTTACTCCGTAAGGTCACTCCTATAGAATTCTATGTTCACTCCCACTGAGGCCAAATTTGAATGGTTGATATCCCAGGCTTATATGCGTTGCATTTGCAATAGCCTGGGGACGACGTTACACCAAGAAACACTTACCTTGATGAAATCTCCCAATCTAAAGAAATTGAAAGTGCCTTTCTTCTGGAACCAAATTCCATGTTTTTCAGCACACAAACACAACAAAAAATGTGCCATACAGCGCGATGCTGGGCCCATAAAAGTATTTGACACATTTACCCACTCAAAATGTTGGCACCATTGTAACAGGTTGTAATCAAGCCCTGGTCTCCAGCGGTAGTCTCAGGTTGGACAACTCCAAATCATCTTGGTTCTGACACACACACACACACACACAAACGCAAGCTTTGCAGGTCCATCAACCCATTTAAATACCTCTCACACCCTACAGTAACCTGTGGATCATGAGAGAACATTCATAAATCAGCAGAACGTTAATAACCTATTTATTGACAATTTATGTAGTGTCCTGTACCACTTAGTTTGAAGTGAGACACCTTCGGTCATTCATAATACATCCATAAAGTCTCTATATCGCATGACGCTGTACTTACTATAAAGTCAGACACCTTTGGTCATTCATTACACATACATAAATGCCTTATATCATATGACACTGTACTTACTATAAACTAAAATACATTTGTTCATTTATAACACATACACGACATGACCAAAAGTATGTGGACACCTGCTCGTCGAAAATCCCATTCTAAAATAATGGGCATCAATATGGAGTTGGTCCCCCCTTTGCTGCTATGACAGCCTCCACTCTTCTGGGAAGTCTTTCCACTAGATGTTGGAACAATGCTGCGGGATTAATGAGGTCGAGCACTGATGTTGGGCGATTAGGCCTGGCTCGCAGTCGGCGATCTAGTTCATCCCAAAGGTGTTCGATGGGGTTGAGGTCAGGGCTCTGTGCAGGCCAGTCAAGTTCTTCCACACTGATCTCGACAAACCATTTCTTTATGGACCTCGCTTTGTGCACAGGGGCATTGTCATGTTGAAACAGGAAAGGGCCTTCCCCAAAGTTGGAATCACAGAATCGTCTAGAATTTCATTTTATGCTATAGAGTTAAGATTTCCCTTCACTGGAACTAAGGAGCCCAAACCATGAAAAACAGCCCCAACCATTATTCCTCCTACACCAAACTTTACAGTTGGCACTATGTATTGGGGCAGGTAGCGTTCTCCTGGCATCCGCCAAACCCAGATTCATCCATCGGACTGCCAGATGGTTAAGCATAATTCATCACTCCAGAGAAGGCGTTTTCACTGCTCCAGAGTTCAATGGCGGCAAGCTTTACACTGCTCCAGCCGACGCTTGGCATTGCACATGGTGATCTTAGGCTTGTGTGCGGCTACTCGGCCATGGAAACCCATTTCATGAAGCTCCTGCCGAACAGTTCTTGTGCTGACATTGCTTCCAGAGGCAGTTTGGAACTTGGTAGTGAGTGTTGCAACCGAGGACAGGCGATTTTTACACACTCTGCGCTTCAGCACTCTGCGGTCCTGTTCTGTGAGCTTGTGTGGCCTAACACTTAGCGGCTGAGTCGTTGTTGCTCCTAGACGTTTCCGCTTCCCAATAACAGCACTTACAGTTGACCTGTGCAGCTCTAGCAGGGCAGAAATTTGACGAACTAACTTATTGGGAAGGTGGCATCCTATGACGGTGCCACGTTGAAAGTCACTGAGCTCTTCAGTACGACCATTCTACTGCCAATGGTTGTCTATGGAGATTGCATGGCATTGTGCTCAATTTTATACATCTGTCAGCAACGGGTGTGGCTGACATAGCCAAATCCACTAATTTGAAGAGGTTTCCACATACTTTTGGTGATGTAGTGAACATAAATGCCTTATATCATATGACACTGTACTTATTATAAAGTCAGACACCTTTGGTCATTCATAACACATAGATAAAGGCTTAATGATGTAAACACAAATGTATTAACACTTAGGGAATTATCACTAACAGCTAAAACTAATAAACATCATAGACATGTTCAAACCAAACATTATCTTTTATTTGTACATTTTAAAAACAATACAAATACATGAAGTTTCAAGAAGTCCAGGAATGCAATTACATTGAACATTACATCACAGGGCTGTGAATAGTGTAGCTTGTTCCTGAGCTGGCGGACGAATGGTTCTTGCCTCTCTTCCTGCTGGAGGTACTGCATGTTGGTTCCAACCTTAAAAGTAACAACAAAGAAAGTTAGCAGGTCTGTTAGGAATGGATAAGGGCATTTCTGTGCTGCGCTAGAAACTCTAAATGGGAAGATGGGAAACTCAATTTATTCTATTTGTATTATTATATTATAATTTTATTTACACATTTCATGACGTGACTATGAAACGTGGCTGTATCGAGGTTTTTATTTATTTAGCTGAGCCTGCTGGTTAGCCAAATTTCAGCTAGCTAGCAATTGCTGTGAAGTCACCAAATTTATTTGAAATACGATTGAGGTAGCTAAAGTATGTAATCACTTGCCTACTACAAACTAATTTAAATTACAATAAATGTTAACTTACTTGTTTTTTGCTGTCCAGTTGCAGCACAAGTGGGCATTTGATTTGCAAACTCATCACATAATCAGCATCTCGTCAGCAACACTAACAAAGTACTGATATTTTCAAAATAAAAGTCCCCCACATAATAGTACAAACGTGTCAATAACAATAACTATTCATGATATATGAAAAATAATTGTCTAAACATTAACAAAGATGCATATGCTCTACCTGGCGCCGACGAGGATGGCGGCCTCGCGACTAGCTCTTAGGAAACTTTGCGGTATTTCTTTTTTAATGTATAATTTTTTACATTATTAGCTCAGAAAGTGTTTTGTATCATTACATACAGCCGAGAAAAACTATTGGATATCAGAGCGGCGGTAATTCACCAGCATTACGACCAGGAATACGACTTTCCCGAAGCAGATCCTTTGTTTGCTCTCCCCAGAGCAATTGAACTGATTCCAGCGGCTGACCCAAAACATTGCCGGCGGAGGAGAGGCACACGGACCGGCCTGCTGGTTCGATTTAGGAGGCGCACACACCACCCACCGCTTCCAAGTATACTACTCACTAATGTTCAGTCTCTGGTTGACAATCTCGACGAGCTCCGGGCAAGGATTTCTTTCCAGAGAGACATCAAGGCCTGTAACATACTTTGTTTCACGGAAACATGGCTCTCTGGGGATATTCTGTCGAAATCGATCCAGCCAGATGGGTTATCAGTTCATTGCGCAGACAATAATGAATATCTCTCCGGGAAGCAGAAGGGCGGAGGTGTGTGTTTCATGATTAACGACTCATGCTGTAATTGTATTAACATACAGGAACTCAAGTCCTTCTGTTCACCCGACCTAGAGTACCTCACAATAAAATGCAGACCGTATTATCTCCCAAGATAATTTTCTTCGGTTATAGTCACGGTCGTGTATATCCCCCATCAAGCCGATACCACGACGGCCCTCAAAGAACTTCACTGGACTTTATGCAAACTGGAAACCACATATCCTGAGGCTGCATTTATTGTGGCCGGGGACTTTAACAAAGCAAATTTGAGGACTATGCTGCCGAAGTTCTATCAACATATCGACTGTTGTACTCGCGCTGCTAAAATCCTCGGCCATTGCTATTCAAACTTCCGGGATGGTTATAAGGCCCTCCCCCTCATTACACAGCTGCACCTTGTGCTGGGGACAGTAAAAGTCCACTATAAAATGTGCAGTTTTGTCACACAACACAATGCCACAGAGGTCTCACATTTTGAGGGAGCGTACAATAAGCATGCTGACTGCAGGAATGTCCACCAGAGCTGTTGCTAGAGAATTCAATGTTAAATTCTCTACCATAAGCTGCCTCCAACGTCGTTTTAGAGAATTTGGCAGTACGTCCAACCAGCCTCACAACCGCATACCATGTGTTGTCTCCTGAGTGGCGCAGTGGTCTAAGGCACTGCATCGCAGTGCTAACTGTGCCACTAGAGATCCTGGTTCGAATCCAGGCTCTGTCGCAGCCGGCCGCGACCGGGAGACTCATGGGCGGCGCACAATTGGCCCAGCGTCGTCCAGGGTAGGGGAGGGAATGGCCGGCAGGGATGTAGCTCAGTTGATAGAGCATGGCGTTTGCAACGCCAGGGTTGTGGGTTCTATTCCCACGGGGGGCCAGTATAAAATAAATATGTATTCACTAACTGTAAGTCGCTCTGGATAAGAGCGTCTGCTAAATGACTAAAATGTAAAATGTAATGTGTAACCACGCCAGCCCAGGACCTCCACATCCTGCTTCTTCACCTGCAGAATTGTCTGAGACCAGACACCCGGACAGCTGATGAAACTGAGGAGTATTTCTGTCTGTAACAAAACCTTTTTGTGTGGAAAAACTCTTTCTGATTGTCTGAGCCTATGCCCTCCCAGGCCCACGCACGGATGCGCCCCTGCCCAGACATGTGAAATCTATAGATTAGGCCCTAATGAATTTATTTCATTTGACTGGTAATGAATTTATTTCATTTGACTGATTTCCTTATATGAACTGTAACTGTTGCGTTTATATTTTTAAAAGTATAGTTTGTAGGCCAAACCGCTACAGAAGATTTTGTGAGAAGAACGATTTTTGGGATGTGCCATGGTCTGACAAACACCGCTCTAGCTCTGTCATCCTTCACACTAGATGTGGAAGTGTTAAATAGGCGGATGCAATGCATTGAGACGCATCCAATGCAAAAAAAAACGATATCTCTATCTTAAGTGGTGCTTATGCCACCATTTATAAAGCACAGGTGTATGTCATGTTTGACATAGTGGGTTATGTCACATTTGACATTGGTGGTTATGTTACACAGTTACGCCACATTTTCTTTACCTTTTATAAAGCATGACATATGGTTATAGATGATTTGTAAAACATTTATGTAGTGTTTATGAAGGCTTTATGAAGGCTATATGAAGTACTACTGGAACAAATACTGGAAGAAAATCTAAGTAGCTGTTTTGCAATCAATCTCCCTTTTAAGAAGAATCATGGTTGCTGTCTATGGTGTAAAATTGATTAAAGGAATAGTTCACCCAAATTACAAAATTACACTTTGGTCAATGTGTTGAGGGAAAGCCTGAGAGTCTATTTTCACTGGGTATGACGCTACAAGCTTTTCACACCTGTATTTCGGGAGTTTCTCCCATTTTTCTCTGCAGATCCTCTCAAGCTCTGTCCGGTTGGATGGGGAGCGTCACTTGGCATTGAGGCCAAAGAGTTCAAGCTTGGTTTCATCAGACCAGATAATCTTGTTTATGTGCCTTTTACTGAGGAGTGGCTTCCGTCTGGCCACTCTACCATAAAGGCCTGATTGGTGGAGTGCTGCAGAGATGGTTGTCTTTCTGGAAGGTTCTCCCATCTCAATAGAGGAACTCTGGAGCTCTGTCAGAGTGACCATCAGGTTCTTGGTCACCTCCCTGACCAAGGCCCTTCTCCCCCGATTGCTCAGTTTGGCCGGGCGGCCAGCTCTAGGAAAAGTCTTGGTGGTTCCAAACTTCTTCCATTTAAGAATGATGGAGGCCACTGTGTTCTTGGGGACCTTCAATGCTGCAGACATTTTTTTGTACCCTTCCCCAGATCTTTGCCTCGACTCAGTCCTGTCTCGGAGGACAATTCCATTCGACCTCATGGCTTGGTTTTTGCTCTGACATACACTGTCAACTGTAGGACCTTATATAGACAGGTATGTGCCTTTCCAAATCATGTCAAATCAATTGAATTTACCACAGGTGGACTCGAATCAAGTTGTGGAAACATCAAGGATAATCAATGGAAACAGGATACACCTAAACTCAATTTGGAGTCTCATAGCAAAGGGTCTGAATAGCTACAGTGGGGAAAAAAGTATTTAGTCAGCCACCAATTGTGCAAGTTCTCCCACTTAAAAAGATGAGAGAGGCCTGTAATTTTCATCATAGGTACACGTCAACTATGAGAGACAAAATGAGAAGAAAAAAAATCCAGAAAATCACATTGTAGGATTTTTTATGAATTTATTTGCAAATTATGGTGGAAAATAAGTATTTGGTCAATAACAAAAGTTTCTCAATACTTTGTTATATACCCTTTGTTGGCAATGACACAGGTCAAACGTTTTCTGTAAGTCTTCACAAGGTTTTCACACACTGTTGCTGGTATTTTGGCCCATTCCTCCATGCAGATCTCCTCTAGAGCAGTGATGTTTTGGGGCTGTCGCTGGGCAACACGGACTTTCAACTCCCTCCAAAGATTTTCTATGGGGTTGAGATCTGGAGACTGGCTAGGCCACTCCAGGACCTTGAAATGCTTCTTACGAAGCCACTCCTTCGTTGCCCGGGCGGTGTGTTTGGGATCATTGTCATGCTGAAAGACCCAGCCACGTTTCATCTTCAATGCCCTTGCTGATGGAAGGAGGTTTTCACTCAAAATCTCACGATACATGGCCCCATTCATTCTTTCCTTTACACGGATCAGTCGTCCTGGTCCCTTTGCAGAAAAACAGCCCCAAAGCATGATGTTTCCACCCCCATGCTTCACAGTAGGTATGGCGTTCTTTGGATGCAACTCAGCATTCTTTGTCCTCCAAACACAACGAGTTGAGTTTTTCCCAAAAAGTTATATTTTGGTTTCATCTGACCATATGACATTCTCCCAATCCTCTTCTGGATCATCCAAATGCACTCTAGCAAACTTCAGACGGGCCTGGACATGTACTGGTTTAAGCAGGGGGACACGTCTCGCACTGCAGGATTTGAGTCCCTGGCGGCGTAGTGTGTTACTGATGGTAGGCTTTGTTACTTTGGTCCCAGCTCTCTGCAGGTCATTCACTAGGTCCCCCCGTGTGGTTCTGGGATTTTTACTCACCGTTCTTGTGATCATTTTGACCCCACGGGGTGAGATCTTGCGTGGAGCCCCAGATCGAGGGAGATTATCAGTGGTCTAGTATGTCTTCCATTTCCTAAAAATTGCTCCCACTGTTGATTTCTTCAAACCAAGCTGCTTACCTATTGCAGATTCAGTCTTCCCAGCCTAATGCAGGTCTACAATTTTGTTTCTGGTGTCCTTTGACAGCTCTTTGGTCTTGGCCATAGTGGAGTTTGGAGTGGACAGGTGTATTTTATACTGATAACGAGTTCAAACAGGTGCAGTTAATACAGGTAATGAGTGGAGGACAGAGGAGCCTCTAAAAGAAGAAGTTACAGGTCTGTGAGAGCCAGAAATCTTGCTTGTTTGTAGGTGACCAAATACTTATTTTCCACCATAATTTGCAAATAAATTCATAAAAAATCCTACAATGTGATTTTCAGGAAAAAAAATTCTCAATTTGTCTATCATAGTTGACGTGTACCTATGATGAAAATTACAGGCCTCTCTCATCTTTTTAAGTGGGAGAACTTGCACAATTGGTGGCTGACTAAATACTTTTTTCCCCCACTGTATGTAAATAAGGTATTTCAGTTTTTTAGCTTCAATAAATGTAATAAAAAAACATTTCTAAAAACCTGTTTTTACTTTGTCATTATGGGGTATTGTGTGTAGATTGATGAGTAATAATTTTTATATAATCCATATTAGAATAAGGTTGTAACATAAAATGTGGAAAAAGTCAAGGGGTCTATGGCCAAGACCACACCTCCCGAGTGGCGCAGTGGTCTAAGGCACTGCATCGCAGTGCTAGCTGTGCCACTAGAGATCCTGGTTCGAATCCAGGCTCTGTCGTAGCCGGCCGCAACCGGGAGACCCATGGGGCGGCGCACAATTGGCCCAGCGTCGTCCAGGGTAGGGGAGGGAATGGCCGGCAGGGGATGTAGCTCAGTTGGTAGAGCATGGCGTTTGCAACGCCAGGGTTGTGGGTTCGATAAAATAATGTATGTGCTAACTGTAAGTCGCTCTGGATAAGAGCGTCTGCTAAATGACTAAAATGTAAATGTAAAATGTAAATACTTTCCGAGTGCACTGTATAATCAAACGCAAACAATTCACACAATGAAGATATGAAACAGTGAATGTGCACAAATTGGCGGGAGAGAGCGCATTCTGGAGAGAGAAGTGCATTGTGCATCTGGGCGCTGCATGGTCAATCCAACGTCTGCATTGGCCATGCAGCATTTATGGTGATTCGGCCTCTGCAGAAGTCAGGGTATTCATAGTTATTGCGCTTCGCGGAGCAGTGCAGAGCTGATGTGAAATAAGTTGTCAAGGAAGTAAGTTTGTGTTTACACAGGATGTAACACCCCCACCTACCATCAACCAATCATGTCAATGCGGAGCTATACAGAGCCCTCCGCATTGTTAAAACATTTGGGAGGCCATGGCGATGCGCTACTGGGCTCGATTTGGTCTCTGCATGCCTCTGGAGGCTCCGCAAATGCATCACACCCTCCATATGGAGCCCCTGACCACATTTTCGGATCAAGCATAAATTGACTTTTAGTCTAGGCCTCCGCAATGGATTGGTTCACTGAGATGGGTGCATATATATATATATACATACAGTGGGGAGAAAAAGTATTTGATACACTGCCGATTTTGCAGGTTTTCCTACTTACAAAGCATGTAGAGGTCTGTAATTCTTATCATAGGTACACTTCAACTGTGAGAGACGGAATCTAAAACAAGAATCCAGAAAATCACATTGTATGATTTTTAAGTAATACATTTGCATGTTATTGCATGACATAAGTATTTAATCACCTACCAACCAGTAAGAATTCCGGCTCTCACAGACCTGTTAGTTTTTCTTTAAGAAGCCCTCCTGTTCTCCACTCATTACCTGTATTAACTGCACCTGTTTGAACTCGTTACCTGTATAAAAGACACCTGTCCACACACTCAATCAAACAGACTCCAACCTCTCCACAATGGCCAAGACCAGAGAGCTGTGTAAGGACATCAGGGATAAAATTGTAGACCTGCACAAGGCTGGGATGGGCTACAGGACAATAGGCAAGCAGCTTGGTGAGAAGGCAACAACTGTTGGCGCAATTATTAGAAAATGGAAGAAGTTCAAGATGATGGTCAATCACCCTCGGTCTGGGGCTCCATGCAAGATCTCACCTCGTGGGGCATCAATGATCATGAGGAAGGTGAAGGATCAGCCCAGAACTACACGGCAGGACCTGGTCAATGACCTGAAGAGTGCTGGGACCACAGTCTCAAAGAAAACCATTAGTAACACACTACGCCGCCATGGATTAAAATCCTGCAATGCACGCAAGGTCCCCCTGCTCAAGCCAGCGCATGTCCAGGCCCGTCTGAAGTTTGCCAATGACCATCTGGATGATCCAGAGGAGGAATGGGAGAAGGTCATGTGGTCTGATGAGACAAAAATAGAGCTTTTTGGTCTAAACTCCACTCGCCGTGTTTGGAGGAAGAAGAAGGATGAGTATAACCCCAAGAACACCATCCCAACCATGAAGCATGGAGGTGGAAACATCATTCTTTGGAGATGCTTTCCTGCAAAGGGGACAGGACGACTGCACCGTATTGAGGGGAGGATGGATGGGGCCATGTATCGCGAGATCTTGGCCAACAACCTCCTTCCCTCAGTAAGAGCATTGAAGATGGGTCGTGGCTGGGTCTTCCAGCATGACAACGACCTGAAACACACAGCCAGGGCAACTAAGGAGTGGCTCCGTAAGAAGCATCTCAAGGTCCTGGAGTGGCCTAGCCAGTCTCCAGACCTGAACCTAATAGAACTTCTTTGGAGGGAGCTGATAGTCCGTATTGCCCAGCAACAGCCCCGAAACCTGAAGGATCTGGAGAAGGTCTGTATGGAGGAGTGGGCCAAAATCCCTGCTGCAGTGTGTGCAAACCTGGTCAAGACCTACAGGAAACATATGATCTCTGTAATTGCAAACAAAGGTTTCTGTACCAAATATTAAGTTCTGCTTTTCTGATGTATCAAATACTTATGTCATGCAATAAAATGCAAATGAATTACTTAAAAATCATACAATGTGATTTTCTGGATTTTTGTTTTAGATTCCGTCTCTCACAGTTGAAGTGTACCTATGATAAAAATGACAGACAAAATCGGCAGTGTATCAAATACTTGTTCTCCCCACTGAATATATGATACTGCTCAACTAAAAAAAATTAGGTCGACCAAACAATTGACCAGTCGACTAATTGGGGTCAGCCCTAAATTCAAGAGTTAAATTAAGACTCTAAAGAGTGAAATTAACATTCAGTGGTGTAAAAGAACCCCATCATTATCATATTTCCGAGCATGCTCTACTGCAGGTAGATTTTTTGAACTGTTTGTTTCAATAGCTATGCTTTTACATTGATTGATTCATTAATATTGTGGTACTCAAATATAAATAACATACTTTTGTAAACTATTCCAATCTGTTACTTGGACTTATTGCACCCATTACTGAAATGGTTGTTCCAATTTAAATGTTTAAGGTAGTCTCACATCCTGGTCTTCCCAACGCTGGCAGTCATTCTGAATGCAGGTTGCGTTTATATTACATTTACATCATTTAGCAGACGATTAAAATTCCAAATGTTGGCTATCCCCACTCCAATAGGAATTACTCATCACTTTACAAGCCAGCATAATGTGACTTGCAGTCCTGATGTGGCCCGTAAACCATGAGTTTTAGGACACTATATTAGGGTAAAAATAGGCCTTGTAAAATGTGTATTGTCTTTATGAATTTAATTTTAATGACAACATATCCATTTAGGATTTCACTTGGTGAGGGCCACTGGACTGAACATGAATTAATGCAACAACCATGTCTCTAGCACTAGCAAACACACGTATGGGTGGTACTGGTAACGCAAAAATTTACTCTTAAGGCACCCTGGGAAATATGCAAATAAGGCTTAAAACCCTACAGCAGGGCTATTTAATTCTGGTTTCTGGTTTTTGATTTTTGTATCATTCTTCAAAGAACTATCCCTAAAATGGTTCCCCTATGGCGTCACTCTCAATAACCTTATTTGGTTCCAACAAACCCTTACCCTGTAGATCTTCAGAAAAAAAGTTGACACTCCGTTTCACATATATCCACTCATATGGAATTCAGGACTTTATTGAGCAATAAAAAATATACACCAGGGAAAATATTTTCCATTTTCCGTTAATCCTTCATATTTTTCCATCCACGAAATCTGATTAAATTCTTCCGCATATTAGACCCATGATCCAAAAGGAAAACTGAAAAAAAGGGGCAGTCAGTTATTCAACAGTAAAAGTAGATCAGCTGGAATGAGTTCAAAAGCATTTCTGTTTCATTGTTTTAAAACGATTCGAGGAGGAGGATTGAGAGAGAGAGAGGTTTTGGTTTAACAGACGTTGTGACAGATGTTGAAAGGCTAGGGCGCCGCTGTCACCGCAACATCCAACTCTGCCACATCCATATCCTCCCCGTAGAGTTCTGCCAGTTTCTGAAATTCGGGCCCCCAGTCATCCAGATAGTTATAATCCCGTTCTGAGTGTGTTCCCGGGGAGTCCAGAGAGCTGATGGAGCCTGTGGGCGACCCTTGACCCTCGTATGCGTAGGTCTGGAGGGAGTCATAGGGAGGCCCGCTAGTGTCCATGTCTGCCTCCACTAGTCTCTGTTTAATAAACTTCTGCACATTCAGCTGGTCCAGCTCTGGGGGACTGTGGCAGCCCCGTGCCGGTCCGCCACATTGTCGGGCCGCCTGTGGCCGGACGTCCCGTCGGAACTTGAGCTCTTCGGCGGCGGCGGGGTTCCGCAGGGCAATAATGTCGAAGGCCTCGGTGTCCTCTTCGCCGCCGCCCTCGTCGTCGTAGGTTACCACGTTCTCACGCACGTCCTCCTCTGAGATGATGAGGGGCTCCTTCTTGCTCCGCCGCAGGGTGATGAACAGAACCACGATCACTGGAGGAAGACAAGGACAGATGCTGTGTCAACAACAACATCATCAACAACAACAATAATAGAAACAATGCCAACAAAAAAAACTGTGAACAGAATCACAATTGCTGTAAGAAGAGAGAAATGAACAGAGATATCATGTCAATAACAACGACAACAAAATGGTGATGAACAGAGCCATGATCACTGCAGAAGAGTGACAAGCAGAGACACCATGTCAACAACAACAACAATAATGGAAACAACAATGCCACACCAGAGAGTGATGAACAGGTAGAGACGCCATGTCAACAACTACAACAATAACGACTGTAATGGAAACAACATCAACAAAACGGTTGGTTTAACAACACCACATCATTATTGTAGCAGTCGAGACGCTATGATATCCAAGCCTGGTCGCATGCTAATTTCATGCACTGCATGTGGTGTTGGTATGTCATTTATTAAAGTCATAAAACATTTACATGTTTTGGGTCGTAAACAGCTAACAAAATAAAAGCTTTGGCTGCATCCCAAACGGCATTATATTCCCTATAAAGGGAATAGGGTACCATTAAGAATGAAGGCTTTGAAACATCCCCTCCATTTTATTATAATGCATATTAATTCCTGATTATACACAGAAGCTAGCGGAGCTGTAAATCAGTAATACACATTAGCCATCATTAGTATTAGCTGTGATGATGCTCTGAATGCAAGCTGCTAGGATGCTGATGAGAATCTTCTCATTATAGGCTGCGTCCCAATTGGCACCCTATTCTCTACATAGTTCACTACTTTTGACCAGGGCCCGTTCTTTATTTTTGCACATTACATATTTTAATGTAATGTGAAATTGGCCTCGTGAAATTATTGTCAAAACTGCAAGAGAGACTGTTCCAACTCCAAAGCAACTGCATGTGGCGCCGGAACCATTGACTTGCTGCATTTTTCTATTATTAGAAAAAGGTCTCCCGAGTGGCGCAGTGGTTTAAGGCACTGCATCGCAGTGCTAGCTGTGCCACTAGAGATCCTGGATCGAATCCAGTCGTAGGCAGCCGCGACCGGGAGACCCATGGGGCGGCGCACAATTGGCCCAGCGTCGTCCAGTGTAGGGGAGGGAATGGCCGGCAGGGATGTAGCTCAGTTGGTAGAGCATGGCGTTTGCAACGACAGGGTTGTGGGTTCGATTCCCACGGGGGCCCAGTATGAAAACAATAAAAATAATATGTATACACTCACTAACTGTAAGTCGCTCTGGATAATAGCGTCTGCTAAATGACTAAAATATAAATTAAGATGCTTGCTGGTAACTCTTAACTGGTTTGGACAACTCATGAGATCTCCTAAATATCTGTCGACTAGGTTGGACTCCTACAACTAAAGAGGCTTCATGCATAGCTTTTATTTTTACCCATTAGAGAAGGAGTAAAATGTCTCTATTCTAAGCACTTACAAAAAAATATATACTCTGAGATGCTTTGTGGATACACAAAGATACAAAGCATCTCAGAAAAGGTCTTAGGAATCCTGCTAAAACCTGTTTTAAAAAATCTCCCAGCTCAGAGTAGGTATTAGGATGATGTTAAGGAGTAAAATCAACTCAAAGGTTCATTTTAGCAGGTAATCACGACAGTTTGACGTACCGAAAAGGAAAGATGGTGATGACGCTCATTGACATTGTTGCAAATGATGGGGAATAACCAATCGCGATGAGGCATTGCAAGCTGTGAACTCTATAGCATGCTTCAGACATCCACTGTGAATGTGACTGTACATCAAATGTTGCAATGGTAAAACGTTTGATATCAATTTTGCCTGACACGATCAGTTTGCCTACTCTTAATTATTGCCTAATAAGTTGACATGCATAACCTTTTTTTAACCAATTCTGATGGTTGTTAAAAGTTGAATTTTGACAATATTACCGTTATATCAACACACTCGTCACTCCCGTTTAACAACTCTAAATCGCTTTGGCACAGTAGGCATCACGTCACTTGCCGATAATGTTGCATACAATGTTGCATCCAACGTTTGAAAGGTCCATCATTTTCATTGAACACAATCAAAGTTAACATAAGCCTTCAAAGTTAACATACCTTCAATTGCCCAACTTATAGGCATGCCCAATTTAGGATAATTTTTTACAACGTGATGTTGCGCTCCAAATGGATAACTTGAAATAACATTTTTACATTTTGTTACATTTTTAGTAATTTAAGTCATTTATTTTCATAATGTAGGTAATTAATAATCAAAAGAAAAATGTATTTATTTATTAGCCTAGTGGTTATAAGTATTTAAGCATATCATGTGAAATGTTGGGCTGAAGCTACTGACCCGGAAGCTTGGCTCGCTCACTCCTCCCAGACTTTTGGGAGGGTGGACAATGAGCTTGTCATAGCAGATGTACGCAATGTCCCCGCGCTCTCTGGCAGCTTTCATAGCTGGTATAAGTTCTTTACGCCTCTGGCGCACAGCTTCAGAGAAGTCCTCGTTGAGGAAGATGTTGGTTCCTCTCAAGTTCTTGGCTCTCTTCATAACAGCCATCTTGTCCTTGAACCTTTGACCACTATCGGCCTGGATCTGTCACCTGGGCTGGTTACAGGTTTTCCAAACCTGTGGATGTGCTCCACCTCAATCTTCCTATGATCCAACTGCAGCTTTTCGGTGTTAATATTTCTCACCTTCTCCTCAGACTCCACCCAGGTCTCATGTGGAGACTCTGGTATGCCATCCACAACAATGTTATTCCTCCTGGATTGGCCCTTTACATAGTCGGTTTCCCCAGTTATCTGTAATAATGATTCACAGACAGTGTTGATGTCATCTCATGTGGACTTACAGTTTGCTGTCATCTTGCTGCAAGTCTCTTTCAGGACATCCACCTCTCCCTGGGAGAACTGCAAACTGTTCTTAAGGTCTTGGACCTCTGTGGTCAGATCGTCTACTCTTTTGTTAGTTGATTCCACCAGTAGCTATTTTCCTGTTGCTGTAACAATTAATTTAAAAGATCACGCAACTGTGATAGCGAAATACTGTCCTCTCTATTACTCCAACCTTCTTTAACTTTGGGCGGCATGATGGTAGCAACGTAGGCTAATGCTCGTACTCCACAGAATTCCAGCCAGCACAGCTCGCAGGGCCGATGGAAACAGAAACAGACAGCAGGGATTTAAACAGCCAGAAGCCGGGGACTATCCCATCCATAAGGGCTAACGGCATCGCGGGATGTGTTCAAACTGTCAAGGAAACCTGGCTAGCTTGATAGCTAGCAGCTAGACTAGCTGTTTCGCCAAGCAGCAGCTCTTCAGACTTTAGGATTTGGCAGTGTCCCGGGATAGATAGTAGCGGTCCCAGCAACTGAGGACAACCACATCGCAAGATCCAAATTAAACAGCTAGGCTGTTTTCTCATTCCGCGTTCAGCCCTGGGCCCATATCCACAACGCATCTCAGAGTAGAAAACGTGTTGTTAGTGCTGTTAATAGAGACATTTTACTCCTACTCTTATGGGTAAAAATAAAAGTGATGCATGAAGCCTCTTTAGTCATATGAGTCACACCAAGTCACAGATATTTAGGACACCTCATGAGCTGTCCTAACCAGTTAAGAGTTTCCAGCAGGTGTCTTAATAGAAAAATACAGCGAGTCAGTGGTTCCTACACCGCATGCAATTGCTTTGGAGTTGGTAAAATAATGTTTTGATATTTCTATATGATCAATCCATAAATACTCTAGACCTGCAACAGTATCTCTTGCGCAGTATCTCTGAAGCGACGCATGCTATAGCGTTCACAGCTGGCAGTGCCTCATCACGATTGGTTATTCCCCAATTTGCAACAATGTCAATGAGAGTCATCACCATCTTTCCTTTGCGGTACCTCAAACTGTCGTGATTACCAGCTGATAAACTTTTCTGAGTTTATTTTACTCCTGGTTCAGAGTTTGTCATCCTAAAAAACTGGGATTTTTTTGTCTTAAAACAGGTTTTAACAGGATTCCTAAGACCCTTTCTGAGATGCTTTCTGAAAACGGGCCCAGGTCTCTCCTCGGTTCTAGCAAGACACACGCAGTAGTACACACCACCACACTCACTGTCACTTGCCTGCCACTCCACGAACCCAAAGGCTCTTTTAAGAGCCACCTCATCAATTCAAATAAGTGTGTGTTGTATGTGTGTGTGTGTGCGCGCTATGATGAAACTGGCTCTCATGAGGACCGCCACAGGAAAGGAAGATCCAGATTTACCTCTGCTGCAGAGGATAAGTTCATTAGAGGTAACTGCACCTCAGAAATTGCACAGAGTATAAGTAACAGACATATCTCAACATCAACTGTTCAGAGGAGACAGCGTGAATCAGGCCTTCATGGTCGAATTGCTGCAAAGAAACCACTACTAAAGGACACCAATAAGAAGAAGAGACTTGCTTGGACCAAGAAACACAAATAATGGACATTAGAACGGTGGAAACCTGTCCTTTGGTCTGATGAGTCCAAATTTGCGATTTTTGTTTCCAACCGCCGTGTCTTTGTGAGACGCAGAGTAGGTGAACAGATGATCTACGCATGTGTTGTTCCCACCGTGAAGGATGGAGGAGGTGGTGTGATGGTGTGGGGGTGCTTTGCTGGTGACACTGTGGGTGATTTGTTTAGTATTCAAGGTACACTTAACCAGCATGGCTACGATAGCATTCTGCAGCGATACACCATCCCATCTGGTTTGCGCTATTATTTGTTTTTCAACAGGACAATGACCCAAGACACACATCCAGGCTATGTAAGGGCTATTTGACCAAGGAAAGTGATGGAGTGCTGCATCAGATGAACTGGCCTCCACAATAACCCAACATCAACCCAATTGAGATGGTTTGGGATGAGTTGCACCGCAGAGTGAAGGAAAAAGCAGCCAAGAAGTCCTCAGCATATGTTGGAACTCCTTCAAGACTGTTGGAAAAGCATTCCTTATGGAGCTGGTTGAGAGAATGCCAAGAGTGTGCAAACCTGTCATCAAGGCAAAGAAATGGTGGCTACTTTGAAGTATCTAAAATATAACATGTATTTTGATTTGTTTAACACTTTTTTGGTTACTACATGATTCCATATGGGTTATTTCATAGGTTTGATGTCTTCACTATTATTCTACAATGTAGAAAATAGTAAAAATAAAGAAAATACTTGAATGAGTAGATGTGTCCAAACTTTTGACTGGTACTGTATATGCTGCCACCACCGTACTTCACCGTAGGGATAGTGTCAGGTTTCCTCCAGACGTGACGCTTGGCATTCAGGCCAAAGAGTTCAATCTTGGTTTCATCAGACCAGAAAATCTTGTTTCTAATGGTCAGAGTCCTTTAGGTGCCTTTTGGAAAATTCCAAGATGGCTGCCATGTGCCTTTTACTGAGGAGTAGCTTCCGTCTGGCAACTCTACCATAAAGGCCTGATTGGTGGAGTGTTGCAGAGATGGTTGTCCTTCTGGAAGGTTCTCCCGTCTCCACATAGGAACTCTGGGGCTTTGTCAGAGTTACCATCGGGTTCTTGGTCACCTCCCTGACCAAGGCCCTTCTCCCCCGATTGCTATGTTTTGCCGGGCGGCCAGCTCTAGGAAAAGTCTTGGTTGTTCCAAACTTCTTCCATTTAAGAATGATGGAGGCCACTGTGTTCTTGGGGACCTTCAATGCTGCAGAAATGTTGTGGTACCCTTCCTCAGAGTTGTGCCTTGACACAATCCTGTCTCGGAGCTCTAAGGACAATTCCTTCGACCTCTTGGCTTGGTTTTTGCTCTGAAATGTATGTGAAAGTAAGTTGATCTTATTCAGGCAATGGGTGCAGCCATCTTTGAATTAGTTTATTTGCGGCTTATAGTGAATGGCATTCTGGAATTGGTCAATTTTCGCTTGTCAAACATTAACAAACATGGCTGCCATCATAACGAATTTAGCCACAGTTAGCTTAGCTGACGCGTACTCTCTGTGTGTGTGTGTGTGTGTGTGTGTGTGTGTGTGGGTTACCTTCACCGACTCAACAGCACCCACCATCTTTTCCACCAAACTTCAAAAATCTCACTCCCACTGGACCAAACGTATCTTTATCATAACCATGTCCATCAATGCAAGGCTTGGGCTCCGAGCTCCTCACAACACTTTCTACCGCTTCCATTTCAACTCCAGAACTCGAACTGGCGTCCGGCTCACTCCGTTTGAACTTGACACCAATCTTCCTCGACATACCCTCTCCCTTGTTATTACTAGCTTCAACAGATTCAAACCCATCCTCTGCCTGCCTCAGTCTTTTCAACCTCCTCTCTATTTCCCTCCTATCCTGCTCCCTTAACCAATTACCCGACTCCTTCTGAAAATATTCAACTTTTCCAAGCTGAAATCTATTTTTAGCCTCCTCGAGAGACATGCTAAGCCCTGTACTACAATGTTGAAACTTCCTTCTCAAAAGTCATCGGCACAAGACATTTGCTTTTCACCAGGACGCTCAATCACAGATAATCTGTTCATAATCAGGGACATGCCTGTCAAGGCTTTCAAATGTGAACCTTGAAATGGTTTCCTTGGACCAGGAGAAAGCCTTTGATCGGGTGGACCATGAATATCTATTCAATGTGTTGTCTTGTTTTGGTTGTGGGGAGAATTTTGTGGCCTGGATTAAAGTGTTGTACGCTGGGTCTTTATGTATGGTCAAGGTGGGGGGAGGGCTCAGTAGGCCAGTCTGGGTAGGGCGGGGCATTCGCCAGGAATGCCCTCTGTCAGAGCAGCTATACACTCATTATTCAGTCCTTTCTGGGCCTGTTACACAGGAGACTACAGGGAGTGTGTGAGCCAGGCATAGGGTTGCGGATAGGCATAGCAGTGTCAGCATATGCTGATGATGGAGCAGGGAATACGGGCCCTGGAGAATAGTTTGAGGGTGTACGAGGGGGCGTCTTCAGCTATGGTAAACTGGAGCAAGAGTGAAGCTCTGTTATGTGGGGCTTGGAGGGACGGGCACCTCCACAGCTTCCAAGGGGGTTGCAATGGTGCTGTGAGGGTCTCAAGATGCTTGGGGTGTCTGGGCTCGGAGGGGTGGGTTAGGAAGAACTGTGAAGGAGTGTCACAAGCAGTGCTGTCAAGGTTGACGAAGTGGAGGTGGCTCCTTTCCCAAGTGTCATACAGAGGGAGGGTGCTGATCATCTACAACTTGGCAGCATCCTCCCTATGGCATAAATTGGCCTTTCTCAACCCGCCGGCTGTCTGCTTGCGGACTTGCAGCGCAAGTTAGTGGATTTTTTTCTGGTCGGGACATCACTGGTTGAGGGCGGGGGACAAGGCCTGGTGGACCTGGAGAGCAGGGTGGAAGGGTTCCGACTCAAAGCGGCACAGAAGCTACTCTACCACACTGATGTGGGCTGGAGGGAACCAGCATGTGCTCTATTGAGGAGGGATGGCGGTTTGGGGCTAGATCGGCAGCTTTTCCTCATCCGGCCGGACAGACAAAACATAGCAGGGTCTCTTATTTTTGTGCTGCAGTACTGAGGGCCTGGCAGGTGCTGAGACCCACACGAGAGGGGGATATGGCGCCTGGGCCATGGGTGTGGGAGGAGCCCATCTTCCACAACCCACTTATCCCTTTGAGGTCCGCTCATTCAGCCACCCTGCACGAATGTATAATGGCAGCAGGCATCAAGAGACTAGCAGACCTACGGCTGCCGGGGGGTGGAATCCACCCCCCCAAGAGATGGCACAGCAGGCGGGACTGACAAGGGCAACAGACCCGGTGTTATTATTCAAATGTGTGGTCTCTGTTTGCCTTAGGGTTGAGTTCGAGTTTTACAAAATGATCAACAGTGTGGAGATGTTTCTGGAGGTATGGGGGCTCAGGTGGGCTGTCTGTATGGCTGGAGAGGAGGGGCTGGATGTACGGTTGTAATGTGGTGCTGGAGGGTGTGTTGTATTGTACTGTGTTGTTGTGTACTGTGTAATGTGATTGTGTGGAGGTTATGGTGGCACACAATGCGTTTCTTTTGGGGGGTGGGTGTTTGTTGTGTTTTAAGTGTATTGAGGATGGCTCATTAAAGTAAGACCATCAGTCAGTCAATTTCTCTCACTCTGCAGTCTCTCACTCTGCAGTCTCTCACTCATGCGTTTGTTCCAAACAGTGATGATGGCCTTTAGTTGCTGGGTGCCTCAGTCTCTGACAAAGCCGTGGTGAGACTGCTGATATGAATATGCATCACCTTCACGCACCGATGTCCACAGACAATCAAGGGAGATGGGGTGAGTGGGTGATGGCGGATTCTGTCTCTTCACTGTCCTACCACTGTTCTGTTTGCTCTAGAGAGGCTCTTTGTTGGTATTTGGCTGTGGTGGCAGTGCCGTTTCCCCTTTGCTGAAAGGGGGAAACGGATGGTTGTATTCTGTGGCACATGAATTCTCTGTAATCTCTGATTATAAAGCATTTACTATACAACACATTCATTTAACCTAAATAGTGTGTTTATCCTGACTCTATGGAAATAGAAAGTATCAGAAAATCTCTGGACAGGTCTAACACAGCTCTATCCCCTTTCTATGCCACACTCTCTTAAGTCTCCGTGTCCCTTCCTTTCCCTCCTTCTATTCTCCTCTTAGTCCTTTTGTCTTCACTTATCCACTCCCCATCTGGCCCACTCACTAACTCTCTGTTCTCCACTTCTACATCATCCTGACCTTGTCCCTATCCTCCCTCATTCTAAAACCCGCTTGTGTCCTTCCTTACCATTCCATTCATCTCTCTCCCTCTCTCCTCGTCTGCCTGGTCATCCCTCCTTCTGCTGCTGCTCTACTCCCTACACTTCACCATGTTTCCAGGCGTTTTAACGCCCAAACCCTCAGACAAGATGCCCCCCAGGTGTTCCACAACCATGCCCTAAAGCGTGATGCCATCCAGGCGTGCACCCATACCCATCATCCCCACCTAAGTCGTGCACCCATACCCTCCTCCCTAGGCTTGATGTTACCCAGACAACACCTACCCAGCAAGATGACGATGCACAGCAGGATGGCGATCAGAGCCCCTGTGCTGAGGCCTGCTGAGGAGAGGAGGCCCCTCTCGTCCTGGCACGTCTGCACCCTCCCGTTCCACTGACATGGGCACACCCGCAGGGTCAGTGTGCTGGTGCCGCTCAGTGCCGGCTCCCCACCATCCCACACTACGATGGGCAGCTCATACAGCTCTTGGACCAGTCGGCTGAACCGCCTCCGCCGCGCAATGATGCTGGCCGTGTTGTCTGGAACGAGAGAGAGACAGAGAGAGAGCGGGGAGAGAGAGAAGAAATGCACTCATTAGGGCAAATTAGAGGAGAGGACTCATTCAGGATGACTCGCTACCCATGCTGCACTTCCCATTAGGAGAGATTCTGTCCAGAGCGCTCCACTCTAACCCACTTCCACAGATGGATTTTTAATGGAGATAGTGAGCAAATGTACTTTCACTTTGAAATAGAAAATGCTTCCATTCGACAAATCTAACGATATACACATACATGCTTCTTGTCTCTCTCAAGCTGGTAAATGTCTCTTTCGCTGTGTCTGTTATCTCTGTTTGTTGTTTACGTTTCTACCGGTCATAGTTCATGTCCGAGTCATTACAATAAACCACTAAATAAGCAGTTCACCTTGAACATCCATGAGGCCACTCTACAAATAAAGGTGAGACAGGAAGGAAAGAGAAATAAAAGAAAGATGGAAAAGGGGAAATAAAAGGAGGTATTCCAGTGGAGGTTGTGAGAGGCGCTGGCTCTCACAGAGGCACTGTAGTGTAAAGTAGTAGCTACCAAACTAGTGTTCCTAGACCTCCACCACCTCCCATTCCAATCTCTACTCCATCTATGAATAATTATAATGATTGACAGTCAGAATGACAACACGTACTTCAAGCTTTATTAACTCAGACTCGCAGTATCACATTATCAGCAAGAAAGGAGGGGGCGGGAGAGAGAGAGAGAGAGAGAGAGAGAGCTGTAAGATAAAGGGAGAGAAACCCGGGAGAGACAAAGGAACAGGGTACAAGAAAAGAAAGAGAGAGTGATGTTTGGTATTCACGATCATAACTTGCATATCTGAAGCCCAGATCTATGATAATATAAACTACATTAGAGCCTTCTGGTGTGCAGGGACAAATCAAAGGGTTCTATGTGGCACCCAAAAAGCTTCCCCCAAAGGGAAAAATTACAAAATGTCTATTGGTTCTAATCTTTTAACAATATTTACCATACAGTGGTGTAGGAGGAAATTCAGGCAGCTGGCAACAGAGAATATGAGTTCAAATCCCAAGTGAGCTTGACTCCCAACTAATCAGAATCACGCCCCTCATCATCATCATATTTCCCAGCATGCTCTATTGCAGTTAGATTTTTAGAATTGTTTGTTGCAATATCTGTGTTTTGCATGTACATTGATTGATTAATCAATTAATTGATCTTATGCAACACAAAGATAAATAACATACATTTTTCTAAACTAATCCAATCTGTTAGGTGGATTTACTGCACCCATTACTGAAATGGTTGTTCCAGTTTAGATGGTTTAGGTAGTCTCATTCCTTTTCACCCTGGAAGTTATTCTGAATGCAGATCGTGGGAATCCACTCTGGCTGGATTCGAATTGGAATTAAATATCACTTTGCCAGCATAATGTCACTTGATGCTATTTTTGCGTTAGCTTATGCTAGTCACCAGTGAAAAAACAACAAAGGCTGGTCTGCCAGCATAACCAGCTAGACCATGCAGTTCAGACAAGCTTGACCATACTGGTATGCCAGCATAACCAGCATCCGATCAGCTTGAAATGTATGCTGGTCTATGCTGTTTTTTACAGCATGGTCCATGTCATTATCCTCGCAAGAGGAGGGTGCTAGAGTATTGAAAACAGGGATGCCAATAATTTTGACCCATTTTTTTTTCTTTTTTTCGTTAAACAAAAGCTCTTTCTCTGAGCAATTGTATTAGTATAAAATAATCAATTTCCCAGTTTTTGGGAGCATACAATATAGCTTCATATTTGTATTTATTTTATACAGCCTTTTTTGCTCGTCTTTATCAGGGGTGCCAATAATTATGGACCTGATTGTAGCTAGGACTATTGACTGTTAATTAATGTGTGTGTGTGTGCGTGCATGTGTGTTTTTTGAGGTTGCAAGACTACTGTGTACCTTTGGGGATTCCCCCTGGGTTTGTTAAGCACAAGTACAAACCACTCACTGGCAAATAGCTTCCTTTTTATACCAGAGCCAATTCCTCTGCTATAGCATTTCCATACAGAGTGATAGAGATGTCACTTATGCAACTCATCTTTCTTTTTTTTTTATCCGTGTGAAGTTATGAAATTAAGAGAGTTGAGAGCCTTTACAGTTGGTAAAAAACTTTATTGGAAATGGTGATGAGCACCAGATAAACAGATTTCAAATGTGTTCTCTGGGGCTTTCTTTCAACATTGATGAATCAGACATCAACTGGCAGCTTTCTCACTAGTAGCTAGACTTAGGGATCTATTCAATCCATATCGCGGAAATTCAGCATTACAGTGTGATTTAAATTGAAAAGCAATGTTCCCGCGTTAGCGGAGACTACATTCATGGTAAATGCTGCAGGTGTCAGCTCAATAGGAAATTACCTTTCTTCAGCGATACAGAATGAATAGAGCCCTAAGTATTTTAATGTCTAGCTGACTCAGACTCAAAATGCATCTACCTCATGCCTCGTGCAAATAGATGCTTTTTATGTATGCTTTTTGATATGAATGTCTTAGTGTCTTACCCCAGTTAGCAAACCAAGCACATTTTGGAGTTAAGAATTATTGTAAACACTGGATTCTTACAGTACTCTATGGCACAAATACTCCCAAAGCTATACTAGATAATCGTGTCTCAAATGTTAGATAGATATAGAGCACCAATGGCAAATTGCTGTATGAATGATACATAAGCTAATTAAAATCCCAAATATTAATGGCTTGACAGCGCTGCTTTCTACCAAGCTGATTAGCTTGTATAATAAAAGGTCCTCTGTATGAAAAGCCTTCACAAATCTATTGATCTATTAAAATAACTGGGTTGTTTAGAGAACATAGCCTTCTAGTTAATTAACAGTAAAGAAAAGCAAATGTCACCACAATGATGTGGCACAGAAAACTGGGATCAGAGGGATGTAATGTTGAGTAATTGTAAATTCCATCGGGAAAGGCAATGTCTGTTTATCTTTTTTTTTTATGTAGATAATGTACCAAAATGTGGGCTACATTGCACTACTTAACCGGCATTATTTGAGGCAAGCCCCAGATACTGCAACTCACGATTGCATTGTGTGCATCAGCTGTTGTCTTACATACCTCTTTCCCATAGACATTGTTAATGAAACACTGCAACATAAATTACGCCATGGCTTTTTGATTTGAAATAATGAAATAGAGCAATTTAACGAATCCTTCTGAGAAGAACAGAGAATAGCACACAATGGAATTAAGGTTTTCTAATAGCTTTAGAGATTCAGCAAAGATGGGGCTGCAAGCAGACAGGAGAAATGGGCCTCTGAAGTATCCATAACGCTTTAAGGGCTGTTTTAAAACGCACAAACGTGCAGTCAGCTGAAACCAGAGACGACATAATACCGTTAACAATAGCACCATTCAAAACGTATCACTTTGCCAGTGTGTTTTCTTTAACCTAGCTTTTATGGCTAGAAGTGTAAAAGTGTTTGCAGCAGCAATAACTCAATGATAGGGCCTAGGATTTATCCCAAATGGCACCCTATTCCTTATATAGTGCCCCATGGGCCCTGGTCAAAAGTAGTGCACTATAAAGTGAATAGGGTGCCATTTGGGACGCAGGCCAAAAAATGTGTCTATGAGGACATTTTGAACATAACAGGGAGAATGGAGGAGGAGAGAGGGATGAGGGAGGAGGTGTTGAGGGAGGGGGGAGGAGGGGTTGTCTGTTTGAGGGTGTGTGTGAGGGATTTTCTTCAATTTCACGACAACAGAGGGGAAGCATTAGGCGTTGGCAGACAGACATCCACTCCCATTGTCTGTAGTAGTGCAACAGGGATGAAAGAGCCTGCTCTAAGTGGCGAGAGCTTACTCTACCCTGAAAAAAAAAAGGTTCTTCCTCAGCTCTTAAGGTTCCTTGGAGAACTCTTGCCCGATAAATAACCTTTTGGTTAATTTTGGGGTTCTTGACTTGGCGTCTACGGTTCTTCCGAACTCTAAAAGGTTCTTGAAATATATGGAAGCCTGCAGATGTCCCTTTCATAGCACACAGCAAATTAGCCAGTGTTAACTAGTGTATATTTTTTGTGTAACATTTCTAGTGTTGATTCAAGAATAAAATTACAACTATAATGAGTTAAATTAACACTCAGTGGTGTAACATACCCCGTGTTGGTGTTAATAACCAGCGTTGAACCAAAACCATGCCCATCATGTCATATTTCCCAGCATGCTCTATTGCAGGTAGATTTTTTGAATTGTTTCAATATCTGTGTTTTTGTAAATTGATTGGTTCATTAATCTTATTCTACTCAAATATAAATAACATACATTCTCTAAACTATTCCAATATTTTACTTGAACTGTTACCGAAATGGTTATTCAGTTTAGATGTTTAAGATGGTCTCATATGTGAGGATTTCTGAATGAATTCTGAATGCAGTTTGCAGGTGAATAATATTTCCAAATGTTAGATATCCCCACTCAGGCTAGCTTCAGGAGTTACACATCACTTTTTGAGCAAGCAAAATGTGACTTGTAGACCTGATGTGGCATATAATGTGTTTCAGGCCACTGTATTAGGGTAACACTAGGACATCAAAAGACAGCCTTACAAAATATGTATTGTCTTAAAGAATACATTTGAATGATATTCACATAGGAACTCACTTGGTGAAGGCCACAGGACTTAAAAGGAATGAATGCAACAACCATGTCTCTGTCACTAGCAAACACAGTCATGGGTGGTACTGGAAACTCACACGCAAATTCACACGCAAATAACCCTGGGAAATATGCAAATAAAACCCTACAGCTGGGCTATTCAATTCCAGTCCTGGAGAGCCTAAACATTCCTGGTCTGGGATTTTTCTATGGTTCTTCAAAGAACCATCCCATGTATGGTACTTCAGAGACCCTAAAATGGTTCCCCTATGGCGTCGCTCTCAAGAACCTTATTTGGTTCCAACTTGCACCTTTATTTTTAAGAGGGTATCAAATGCAGTACAGAGTCAACAGTATGTGCAGGGTGGGTTCTATGCCTCACACACTCTGTCTAGCTGCTTACACTGTGAGTAGAGTACAGACTGAAAATAACCTTGGTAATAGATTGTGACAAGAGACCCCTTTTGAAACCTGCATTCTTTCCCAACAATGCAGAGTTAAAGATAATAAAAATATTTTAAAAAATGAAAGTGACATCTCAGTACGACTAAACAAGAAACATGCTTTGTTAATGGATAAAGAGACATAAAAGGGTAAAATGGCCACGTGAAGAGAGAGAGAGTGGGAGTCTCTATTGCAAACAAATGGGAATAGGAACAACTGATGAGTTTTTGAGGAAGGAACTCATATAAACATATAAACAGAAAGTGAATCCGAGACAGTACTCCTAATTACGGTGGAACCGTTCATAAAGGGTTCTAGGAAGAACCCTTCAAAGATAAAAGGGTTATCGGTAGAACTCTTCATTCTATGTAGAACCTTTTAGAGGATAAAATAGTTCTTAGTAGAAGCGTACATAGAGGGTTAGATATAGGGTTCTAGGTAGAACCCTATTTTTTATAAGAGTGTATTAGTGTGTATTAGTATAATTTAATCATCATTAAGGCACTCAAATCAAGCCAAAATAGACAAAGATAAGATATAGGCACATTTGATAAATATTTCATACATAAACACATTTTGACCACTGTTTTCAATAGTGTGCAACTGCAGCCTGCAAGTTGGGGCATTGCTGCATGTGAGCATTCCTGCATCTGCAGGAATGCCCCCCCGAGCATCCCATTGGGTCCTTCATGAATACCCTCCCTTGAGCATCCCATTGGTTCCTGCATGAACATCCCCCCCAAGCACCCCATTGGTTTCTGCATGAACAAATTATTATAGATGACATCCCACACCCCACAGCATAGCCTTTTTGTCTTCTACCAATCAGGTGGTTGTTCGACGATAAACAAAGCTACAGACATCATTGATCACATGCTTCCAACTGATTATAGGCTACTAAAGCCAACGACTTACCACTGCACCACGTTGTTATAATGAAAACAATGGAGAAAAAAATACCTCAATCTGATAATCACATGCTGCTAATTATTGTGACCAGAAGATGTCTTACTAGTTAGGGACACCATGTGCCCGCCTGCTGTGTACCAGCCTAGCTAAGCTAGCACACAGTGTCCTTTGTTACCGCCTGACGAACACCTGCCCTCGCCGTCGGGAAAACAGTGCCCGACAGGCGGGGATGAAGGACACTGTCTACCGGTATAGAGCTAGCTAGCGACAGTTTTTGCCCCCGCCCCTTCTTCTGTGGGGTTTATCGGCAGCTGGCATCCAACTTTATTGTGCCAGCTGGAGCGCCCCTGCCTTCTGCTTGTCCTAGCTTAAAAATGGACCAATAGAATATAAAGAGGAGTTCCTGCAGATGCAGGAATGCCAACATGCAAGAACGCCCTGAATTGCAGGCCGCAATTGCACCCTTCTCACTTTTTTTTTTTACCTCAACACTAAACACTCCAGACCAGTCAGTACTTTTGGTTGTTGACCACCTCCAGGGAAGGTAAAGGTTGAGAGGAAGTGAGGAGGGTCTGCAAGTGCCACTTGGATAAACATGGTAAATCCAGTCTCTGGGCTAGGTTTATAAAGGTAAGGTGGACAGAGGAGGCTGATGGTACAGAGCTAAGGTACTTTAAGGGCTGCATCCTAAATGGCACCCTATTCCTTTTATAGTGCACTACTTTTGACCTGGGCCCATAGGGCTTTGATTAACAGTAGTGCACTATATAGTAGAATAGGGTGCCATTTGGGACGCATTCCTCATCTCTGGGCTGTATAATGGAAAGGTGGTCAGAGGAGGTTGATGCTGTGGACCCAAGGTAGTATAAAGGCTCAACAGCCTTATCTCCCATTATCACATTGATTTTCTTTCGCTTTTTTTTCCTTCCTCTTTGTTCCTCAGGGATCCATCCAGAGATCTGTGAACTCTCATCTCCCAGGGCTACCTACCTATTGGGTCTACCGTCTGCAGAAAAGAGTGTAACACAGAAACCAACCTGTGGGTCTTAGCTAGCTAAAGTAAGTAGCCTATCTATCCACCTGACACTCACCCCTTACTGCCAGTTGCCATGGTAACTATTCACCGCTCACTCGGCCTCTGCCTTAGTACACAATACAATAAGGCAAGTGGTAGAGCAGTACCGAGAGAGAGGCAAGGACTAAAGCAAGTCATCTGTTTGGCAACAACAACGGTCCCAAACGTTCTATTCCAACCCTTTTATGGCACTCTAATGTTTTGAGTAAATCACATAATATGAGCCCTCATTGATATTTCGGTCCCTGAAATGTCAACAGTGCCTAACTGTGATGTTTGACAATCAAAATCTTTATATTTACAAGTCGCAGGTATCTAAAGATATCTGGTATTGAGTGGTTGAATGTGAAACCTTGGGTGGAGGTTTAGCCAAAGGGCAGAGCTAGAGAAAACTCATAAGAAATGCACACAGACGATATTGAATGCAATAAATACCTTCGTTGTCCTTGAGGGTGAAGTTGGGGTTGACAGGGATTCCGCTCAGCAAAGAGAAGGAGAATCGCTGGCCGTTTGCAAAGTCATCCTTATCCACTGCAGTGATAGTCTGAATCACCTGTTGTTTACCAGGAGAACAACAAGAGGAGAATACATCAATAGCTAACTAATAATGAGTCATGACCTGTCTTCATATTAAAAACAGTGCTAACCAAAAATGAAGCATATTTTATGGTCGGCTGCTCATAAGATGTAGGATCGTAATTTGACCTTAATTGTCACAGCAAATATAATCCTGCAGCAACAGGATTTGAACGTTTATTCCATAATAAAAATGTGGTCCTCTGTAGCTCAGCTGGTAGAGCAAGGCGCTTGTAACGCCAAGGTAGTGGGTTCACCCATACACATAAAAACATTTTTATGCACGCATGACTGTAAGTCGCTTTGGATAAAAGTGTCTGCTAAATGGCATATTATTATTATTATAATGTTGCTTGATCAGTGGTTATGCTATTAGCTGGCCAAAAGTAGGCTACATGAAAAGTGCAATACTGTTTCAGTGAATTTATGTAAATCACAAAGCTTGTCGGCATTTCCTGCAGTGCAGTAAACTTCTCAGCAACAAAAGAGTGATCAAATTAAAGATCCTACATCTGTATGTTCATGCATAGCTAACAAGTGAACATCCAGAAGTCAGTCCTCAATACTCAAAATGACAAGAACCACAGTTTAAAATGTTTGCAGCGGATATATAATTCACAGTTTTGTTTAGTTATTCTGATCACATGCATCAGACCTATGCATCATGCATTATCATCTACTTAACAAATACCTTGACTGTGTCTGAAATGACACCCTATGCCCTATATAGTGGACTACATTTGACCAGGGTCAATAGATCTCTGGTCAAAAGTAGTGTAATATATAGGGTATAGGGTGCCATTTCAGACGCAGCCCCTGTCTCCTCAAAACACTTCTCTCTGGCAACCATCTGTTGTCCTCACCGTACATTTCTTTATGTGATGGAAGCTGAATTGCTGAGGGCCTATATATTCCAGAACGTACTGCTCCAGCCTCCCAGCCAGTTGGAGTTAGCATCAAAGGCCTGATGGGTGCTCTCATAGATGACCCTTCTGCACTGTTGTCAGCTTGTTACCCTTAATTGGTAAGAGGCTGAGAACCAGCCCAGGGAGAGGCACCCCAGGAGAAGGCTGACCCGGCAGATCCTGCCACTGTGGGTAACGTTTTGATGTGCACAAATGTTTTGAGGTGCACGAAACTGCTACCGCTTTGAATGCCAGCCTATTTAACTGCCAACATGTAAGGCATTCAGAAACTTACATTGGAATTAGAGTACAAGTGCTCCTGGGCTGCTTAAGAGCTCTTATTAAAGGGCAATCAGAAGTTGCTACATCCATTTTTAGGACTTTAATGAATTAATGATATGTACCCATTGATTCTTGAAGAATGTATAAATACCTCATGAGCTTAGTTCAACTGTCGTACCCCATCAGAATCCTTGTTTTACTTGAATGGTTGTAAACAAAGTAAATGTAAACAAACACTATACAGCCTCAAAACATGGTTAAAACTAGAATTTTGATATCATGGATGGTCAGTCCTTGCATCCATAGCTCTGTCTATGAATTTGAGAGTGGTTGGGTTATTCCAAGAAAAGAGTGCATTTTGCATCCCTTGATATTTTAAGTAGAAATTGATCACCAATATAGCATTTTTAAAAGCCTATTATACATAGAAAGTATGTGCCCTTTAATGTAGACCACATGGAGAATTCAATAAATCTGTTTTTTTTATATGAATAAAGACTAGCTAGTGCCAAAACTCTGCATTTTGAAATGTCCCTTGCTGCACTTTCTGTGACTTCTAGGAAGATTTAACTCACTCAACCACAAAATGTCTCCAAGTTTTCCCCATTATTGTAAAGTCCTACACTGTAAACCTTTTCCTGTAAAATGTGTTTAGTGATTCCTTTATGTCTGTCCATCATTTTAAATGTCCCGAACTGTCATTCTGATTCCCATGTAAAATACCTTTTTGAGTGACTACTAAAACATCACCGATAATATATATATTTGTTTTTTTTAAAGAATTCTCAACATTTTTCAAAGCAATTTCTCTAATGTCAAACTACCAGGAACTCTGAAAAGACCGACCCAGTGGGCAGGGAACTAGAAGGCTAAGTGGGCAGGGGGCTCACCTTGACTGGCAGTTCTTTGAAAATGCCTATGTCAAGCAACATGGACGCAGTGAGCAGTGTTGCAGGATATTATCTCAAGCAAATTTGCTGATACACAAAGCAACTCAAACAACACTGAAATTGCATGCAACATCCAGTCCTGTCATACATCACATCATGGTTTCACAATTATTATTTTTTGGTTATTGTATTAGCATCAATATAGACAAAACGTGGGCTGTATAACAAATGAAGTTGGCAGCACTGTTTATCATGCTAGCTAGTTCATCTTGGAGAATTTCAATTAAAACTTTACAGGGTGTAGTCAGGGTACTTGTCATTAAATATGTATACTGACTATCAGATAATGTTGATATACTGTATCATGACTAACAATGACGTCAAGAAGATTGTATGACTTTTCCGTTTGGCATGTCTCTTGATATAATGACATGACAACTGTTTCAGAGTTTTAGGCAACCCTTCCCTAGCTAGCCAGTTACTATCTAACACCAGACACAGATGAAGCAGAAATCTATAAGTATCTTTGCCTTAGATGAATAGGGTAAACCTCTTAATTATATTTGCTGACACACTGCAGTCAAATTTTGGCACTACTAGACTAGCTACCTAGCTATGTAAACAACGCCCCTCTGTGAACACGCCTGCTGCGATGTTGGTTACAAGGCGGTACTTATTTGAATTAGGTACGAGAATAAGACGTTACCATTGGTGCATTAAAATCTGCATTGCTTGCTGTTTGGGGTTTTAGGCTGGGTTTCTGTAAAAAGGTCTTTATAAATAAAATGTGATTGATTGATTAAAATAAGGCTTTTTGTGATATCACAAAAATACCTTAATAATCCTGCCTCTATCCCGCCTCCTGAATCCAATTGTTTGACACGGGGGAGAAGACCAGTAACTTTATGATCAAACTTTGTCAATGTGAGAAGCAACAGTAATTTTTCATCTTTGGCAGTCCTACTTTGGTTTTTATCCAAATATCATCCAATGATTTCATTCATCCATTCAACTACCTCAACTAGCCAGTGCCCCCGCACATTGACTCTGCACCGGCACCCCCCTGTATATATAGCCTCCCTACTGTTATTTTATTTTACTTCTGCTCTTTTTTTCTCAACACTTTTTTTTTTGTTGTTGTTTAATTTTTACTTTTTTGTTAAAAATAAATGCACTGTTGGTTAAGGGCTGTAAGTAAGCATTTCACTGTAATGTCTGCACCTGTTGTATTCGGCGCATGTGGCCAATACAATTTGATTTGATTTGATTTGATTTTGACTGTTCGGGACCTTTAAGGTCAACCCTGTTTCATGAGCTGAACTCTCGTTTTGAAATGGTGAAACTATTCCTTTTTTAAATATTTGTTAACACTTTATTTGGATAGTCTACAGACTATCAGTAACATTTCAACTAACTATCTACTAACCATAACCCTTGCCCTAACTCTAACCTTTATTCTAAACCTTACCCTAGCCGTAACCTTAGCAAGCAGTTGTTTATCAACAGATAGTCAGTTGCTTATCAGTAGATAGTTTGTTGATAGTATGACCAGTATAGTACCAGTATAGGTATAGTATGACTATCCATATAAAGTGTGACCAAATATATATTTTTAAATACATATTGAACATCTATTAGTGAAATCATAGTGTAAAAGCAGGTGAACTAGTTCTACTCTTTTTGGCAATTTTCTGGTGTTTTGTGGTGGAAAACTGAGCGGGTTGAGCATAACACGTCAACCCTGTTACCCACGTGTCAAACTCATTCCACGGAGGGCGAGTGTCTGCGAGTTTTCGCTCCACCCTGGTGCTTTACTAATGAATTAAGGTCACTAATTAGTAAGGAAATCCCCTCACCTGGTTGTCTAGGTCTTAATTGAAAGGAAAAACCTGCAGACACTTGGCCCTCTGTGGAATAAGTTTGACACCCCTGCTGAACCCATAGACGGAGAGGTTTGAAATATTTGAGCAATTTCCTTTTTTTTTTTTTGCTTGCATTTAATTGCCCCTCCCTGTTGCACACAACAAGCTTTCATTCCACCGTCACAAGGGGATTTATGGCTGATTTCAGATGACATCTTCAACCCTGTTACTTTATTTGGCACTTACTATAGTCTTTTTTATTTAACCTCTTGAGATGAGATAAAAAAATATATAATATGAAGTCTGAACATTGCTCTTTATGACAGAATGTTAAAATTAGGTGAAATATACTTTCTAGTTTGTTTTTACCAAGTTACACTTCTCAAAAGGCACCGAATTGGTGGAATGACCCAGTTACATGCACACAATAAATGTGATTGTGGATAGATATAATATAATAGTTTGATTAAAACATTTACATGCTTTGCAAGAAGAAAAATGTCCCTAATAATTCTGTTTACATGGACACATCTGAAATCAGGCTACCTGATGGCACTCTGATAAATGCAGAACATTTCCAAATCAAAATAAACATTCTACCACGTTATTTTTAGTTAGTGTATTTGATTCTGAGTTCGAACCTATAAAGTCTGTATGTGTAAACTATTTCTTATTACCCCTTTTTCTCCCCAATTGGTAGTTACAGTCTTGTCCCATCGCTGCAACTCCTGTACGAGAGCCGTGCGTTCTCCGAAACACAACCCAACCGAGCCGCACTGCTGTCTTGACACAATGCTCACTTAACTCGGAAGCCAGCCGCACCAATGTGTCAGAGGAAACACTGTAAACCTGGTGACCGTATCAGCGTGCACTGCCCACCACAGGAGTCGCTAGTGCGCGATGGGACAAGAACATCTCTGCCGGCCAAACCCTCCCCTAACCTGGACGACGCTGGGCCAATTGTGCGCCGCCACAATGGCCGCGAACCAGGATCTCTAGTGGCACAGCTAGCACTGCCTTAGACCACTGCGCCACTCGGGAGGCCCATGTGAAAACTATTTCGAAGATGCATACATTCAATTGTTCCGAACTCACTCCACTCACGCTAACAAGGGAGGCTTGCGCTACCGGTGCTGACATATACGCAGATCAAATAAGGTGTTTATATGTCCTAATAATTTGAAAGTTTGCTTATTTCGATTTTGACCTTACGCCGATTAAGATAAGCAGAGTAAGGTGTTTACATGACTATTGCATAATCTGCCTACTGTCATAATCAGTTTAATATTGAGGTTTTACTGTGCATGTGCAGTAAACATACTCATTGTTTCTACTGCTGATTGCCGCTTTAAGTGTATTTTTGTACTCTGCTGCTACTTCAATATGGATCACTTAAACTGTGTGCACTATACCTATCCACCTTGAAAAGGCGAACTGCCAATTTGCCAGTTAATTTTCTGTTAAATCTATTTTTTAGATACTAATCTGCAAGTTATAAACAGCTTTAATATTTGTTATTCGGTGTTCATTTATTGAGTAGCACTTTCATTCAATCTCTAACTTTCTGACTCCCCCCCCCACAATTGTTTTAAATAAAAGGTAGTTATCTTCTTTTGTTCAAGTTTTTGTTGCCATGGTGACACGATTAAACTCACTCTAAAAAATGTATTAGCTGCACCTTACCACCGCCCCTTCCACTCGTGTGTACGTGCGTGATGCTCACCTGTCCTGGCCTTGAGCTCTCACATACAACGACTTCCTTGTCTGTTTTAATTTCAGGAGGGTTGTCATTCACATCCAACACCTGCACCGTGACTGAGACGTGGCTGAGGAGGCTGGGGTTGTCTGGAGAAAACATCAACACAAACACTCATGAATAATATTAAAACAGAAGTGAGAATATGTAGAGAAGTTAGGCAGGTCTGAAGCCGAAAAATTAAGGAAATTCACATGAGCACTACAAGGCCTTACCTCACCCATGCTCTACCAAAGTTTTCCAACACACATCTTTGACCTACAGATCTTAGTTTGATCACTCTTTTGTTGCTGAGAATTTTACTGCGCCACAGGAAATTAAAATGAGCTTTGTGATTTACATAAATTCACAAAAAAATGCACTAACACAGTTATATTAACAGTATTCCACCATTCATGAAAAGGGCAATTATTTGAAAATATATAGGTCCGTTACAATTTCTAAATACTTTCTATCTAGTTTTAGAAGTTCAAGAGTTGCCTGGAGTTTTTATTAAAATATAAAATAAACCCCCCACAAAAAAATATATATAACTATCCGGCCATAGTTTCCCCACCCCAGATATATATAGCATAAATCTTTGAACAAATACACTCACAAGGATGTAGAAGAAACACAAAGATATCTCGGCCCATATTCTTTAAGCATCTTGGAGTAGGAGTGCTGGACAGCAAATTCCCAATGTTAAATAAAAAACTATAAACACAGAGTGTTAAATCAACACTGAAAGTGTGAAATCTGTGGACAGAGCGGAACAGTGTTAAAGGTCCATAATACTCATTCTGAAAAGTACTTTCTCTCATGGCTAACTACAAGGAAGTTTGAAAAAACAGGCTGAGTGGGAAGGGAGCTTATATTCATAAGCTCACCTTGACTGAAAGCTCTTTGAAACACCTATTTCAAGCAACTTGGAAACAGTGAGCAGTGTTGCAATACATTTTACATTTGGTGATACATAAAGCAACTCAAACATTGTAATTGCATTAATGATATCACATTTGACATATCTCCTGTTTGGCATGTCTCTTGTGATGCAGTTAAAAGCAGAACTGATGTGTTGACTTGACAACTGCGTCTGAGTTTTGAATGACCCTTCCCCCCCTTTTGTTCCATGCTGGCTGAAGACCTAGCTAGCCAGTAACTAGCTAACACCAGACACAGATGAAAGGTGAAACATATACAGTGCCTTCGGAAAGTATTCAGACCCCTTGACTTTTTCCACATTTTGTTACGTAACAGCCTTTTTCTAAAATTGATTAAATTGTTTGTTTTCCCCCTCATCAATCTACATGCAATACCCCATAATGACAAAGCAAAAAAAGGTTTTTAGAAATTTGTGCAAATGTATACAAAACCCCCCCCGGAAATATCACATTTACATAAGTATTCAGACCCTTTACTCAGTACTTTGTTGAAGCACCTTTGACTGCGTTGCCTTGGCTGTGTGCTTAGAAGTTGGAAGGTGAATCTTCGCCCCAGTCTGAGGTCTTGAGCGCTCTAGAGCAGGTTTTCGTCAAGGATGTCTCTGTACTTTGCTCCGTTCATCTTTCCCTCGATCCTGACTAGTCTCCCAGTCCCTGCTGCTGAAAAACATCCCCACAGAGTGATGCTGCCACCACCATGCTTCACCGTAGGTTTCTTCCAGACGTGACGCTTGGCATTCAGGGCAAAGAATTCAATCTTGGTTTCATCAGACCAAAGAATCTTGTTTCTCATGGTCAGAGTCCTTTTGGCAAACTCCAAGCGGGCTGTCATGTGCCTTTTACTGAAGAGTGGCGTCCGTCTGGCCACTCTACCATCAAGGCCTGATTGGTGGAGTGCTGCATAGATGGTTGTCCTTCTGGAAGGTTCTCCCATCTCCACAGAGGAACTCTAGAGCTCTGTCAGAGCAACCTCATGGCTACCTGACCAAGGCCCTTCTCCCCCGATTGCTCAGTTTGGCCGGGCTGCCAGCTCTAGGAAGATTCTTGGTGGTTCCAAACTTCTTCCATTTAAGAATGATGATGGCCACTGTGTTCTTGGGGAACTTCAATGCTTCAGACATTTTTTCGTACCCTTCCCCAGATCTGTGCCTCGACACAATCCTGTCTCGGCGCTCCACGGACAATTCTTTCGACCTCATGGCTTGGTTTTTGCTCTGACTTGCACTATCAACTGTGGGACCTTATATAGACAGGTGTGTGCCTTTCCAAATCATGTCCAATCAATTGAAATTACCACAGGTGGACTCCAATCAAGTTGTAGAAACATCTCAAGGATGATCAATGGAAACAGGATGCCCTGAGCTATATTTCCAGTCTCATAGCAAAGGGTCAGAAAACGTATGTAAATAAGGTATTTTTATTTTTGGTAAAAACTCAACTCGTCATGCTTTGGGGCTGTTTTTCTGCAAAGGGACCAGGACGACTGATCCGTGTAAAGGAAAGAATGAATGGGGCCATGTATCGTGAGATTTTGAGTGAAAACCTCCTTCCATCAGCAAGGGCATTGAAGATGAAACGTTGCTGGGTCTTTCAGCATGACAATGATCCCAAACACACCGCCCGGGCAACGAAGGAGTGGCTTCGTAAGAAGCATTTCAAGGTCCTGGAGTGGCCTAGCCAGTCTCCAGATCTCAATCCCATAGAAAATCTTTGGAGGGAGTTGAAAGTCTGTGTTGCCCAGCGACAGCCCCAAAACATCACTGCTCTAGAGGAGATCTGCATGGAGGAATGGGCCAAAATACCAGCAACAGTGTGTGAAAACCTTGTGAAGACTTACAGAAAATGTTTGACCTGTGTCATTGCCAACAAAGGGTATATAACAAAGTATTGAGAAACTTTTGTTATTGACCAAATACATATTTTCCACCATAATTTGCAAAAAATTCATAAAAAATCCTACAATGTGATTTTCTGGAGAAAAAAAATCTCATTTTGTCTGTCATAGTTGACGTGTACCTATGATGAAAATTACAGGCCTCTCTCATCTTTTTAAGTGGGAGAACTTGCACAATTGGTGGCTGACTAAATACTTTTTTTCCCCACTGTATCTGGGGAAGGGTATAAACAATTTCAAATGTTGAAAGTTTCCAAGAGCATAGTGGTCTCCATCATTGGGAAATGTAAAAAGTATGGAACTACCCCAACTCTGCCGTCCGACCAAACTGAGCAACCGGGAAAGAAAGATGTTGGTCAGGGAGGTGACCAAGAACCCAATGACCATTAAGAGAACTACAGAGTTCCTTGGCTGAGATGGGAAAACCTGCCAGAAGGACAACAGTCTCTACACCAATCTGGGCTTCATGGGAGAGTGGCCAGAAGGAAGCAACTCCTGAGAAAAAGGCACATGACAGCACACCTGGAGTTTGCAGAAATGTACGTGAAAGACTGAGATCATAAGGCAAAAGATTCTGGGATCTGATGAGACAATGTAACTATTTGGCCTAAAGATTCCCACGGGGGGCCAGTATGAAAAATTTATGCACTCACTAATTGTAAGTCGCTCTGGATAAGAGCGTCTGCTAAATGACTAAAATGTCAGTTGGATCACTAAAAAGTAATGCAAAGCACTATGTCTGGAGAAAACCAGAATCAGCTCATCACCTGTCTAACACCATCCATACCGTGAAGCATGATAGTGGCAGCATCATGCTATAAGGACGCTTTTCAGTGGCAGGGACTGGGAGACTGCTAAGGATAGAGGGAACAATGAATGGAGCCAAATACCGATAAATACTTGATTAAAAACCTGCTGAAGAGTGCAAACGACCTTAGCTTGGGGTAAAGATTAACGTTCCAACAGGACAATGACCCAAAGCATACAGCCAAAGCAATGCTGGAATGGCTTTAGAACAAGAATGTGAAAGTCCATGAGTTGCCCAGCCAAAGCCCAGACTTGAATCCCAATGAAAATCTGTGGAAAGACTTGAAGATTGCTGTTCACTGCCATTCCCCCTCTAATTTAACAGAGCTTGAGAAAATCTGCAAGGAAGAATGGGAGAAAATTCCCAAATCCAGATGTTCAAAGCTGATTCAGACATACCCAAGACGACTGAAAGCTGTAATCACCGCCAAAGGTGCTTCTACAAAGTATTGACTAGGGGGTGTGAATACTTATGTAAAGGACATGTTTCTGTATTTAATTTTCAATAAATGTGAAATAAATTCTTAAACGTTTTCACTTTGTGATTATGGGGTATTGTGTGTACAGTGAGGGAAAAAAACATTTGATCCCATGCTGATTTTGTACGTTTGCCCACTGAAAAAGAAATGATTAGTCTATAACTTATTCCCCTCATTAAAATACACATCAATTTATAAAAAAAAATAGAAATCCTGCAGCGCCCACAAGGTCCCCCTGCTCAAGAAAGCACATATACAGGGCCGTCTGAAGTTTGCCAATGAACATCTGAATGATTCAGAGGAGAACTGGGTGAAAGTGTTGTGGTCAGATGAGACCAAAATCGAGCTCTTTGGCATCAACTCAACTCGCCGTGTTTGGAGGAGGAGGAATGCTGCCTATGACCCCAAGAACACCATCCCCACCGTCAAACATGGAGGTGGAAACATTATGCTTCGGGTGGGGGGTTTTCTGCTAAGGGGACAGGACAACTTCACCGCATCAAAGGGACGATGGACAGGGCCATGTACCGTCAAATCTTGGGTGAGAACCTCCTTCCCTCAGCCAGGTAATTGAAAATGGGTCGTGGATGGGTATTCCAGCATTATAATGACCCAAAACTCACGGCCAAGGCAACAAAGGAGTGGCTCAAGAAGAAGCACATTAAGGTCCTGGAGTGGCCTAGCCAGTCTCCAGACCTTAATCCCATAGAAAATATGTGGAGGGAACTGAATGTTCGAGTTGCCAAACGTCAGCCTCGAAACCTTTATGACTTGGAGAAGATCTGCAAAAAGGAGTGGGACAAAATCCCTCCTGAGATGTGTGCAAACCTGGTGGCCAACTACAAGAAACGTCTGACCTCTGTGATTGCCAGCAAGGGTTTTGCCACCAAGTACTAAGTCATGTTTTGCAGAGGGGTCAAATACTTATTTCCCTCATAAAAATGCAAATCAATTTATAACATTTTTTACATGCGTTTTTCTGGATCTTTTTTTTGTTATTCTGTCTCTCACTGTTCAAATAAACCTACCATTAAAATTATAGACTGGTCATGTCTTTGTCAGTGGGCAAACGTACAAAATCAGCAGGTGATCAAATACTTTTTTCCCTCACTGTAGATAGGTGAGGAAAAAGTCAATTTAATCCATTTTTAATTCAGGCTGTAACAAAATATGGAATAAGTCAAGGGGTATTAATATGTACTTTCTGAAGGTACTGTATAATAAAAAAAAATGATGTTAACATATTCGCTTAAGATCTCACTTGGTGCAGTCCGTAGGACTGCAAATGGGTGACTGCAACAACCATGTCTCTGTCACTTACAAATACAGTCTTTGGTGGTAATTCTACAATTTATTCTAAAGGCACTCTGGGGAAATATTTGAATAAGGCTTTACACTATGCCAGGTGTCAAACTCATTCCACGGAGGGCCGAGTGTGCGGGTTTTCGCTCCCACCTTGTTTAAATTTTATTTGACCTTCATTTAATTAGGCAAGTCAGTTAAGAACAAATTGTTATTTACAATGACTGCCTACACCGGCAAAACCCAGACGACGCTGGGCGAATTATGCGCCACCCTATGGGACTCCCAATCACGGCCGGTTGTGATAAAGCCTGGAATCGAACCAGGGGGTCTGTAGTGACACCTCAAGCACTGAGATGCAGTGCCTTAGACCGCTGCGCCACTTGTACTTGATTGATGATTTAAACGGTCACTAATTAGTAAGGAATTCCTCACACCTGGTTGTCTAGGGCTTTATTGAAAATGAAAAACCAAAAACCTGCAGACACTAGGCCGTCCATGGAATGAGTTTGACACCCCTGCACTAAGCAGTGTGTTAATTTAACATTGTTCCCATATGTATATACCGACAACGATGAGACAGCATATAGGGAGGAGGTCAGAGACCTGGCCGTGTGGTGCCAGGATAACAACCTCTCCCTCAACGTGACCAAGACAAAGGAGATGATTGTGGACTACAGGAAAAAAAAGAGGACTGAGCACGCCCCCATTCTCATCGACGGGGCTGTAGTGGAAAAGGTTGAGAGCTTCAAGATCCTTGGTGTCCACATCACCAATGAACTATCATGGTCCAAACACACCAAGACAGTCGTGAAGAGGGCACGACAAAGCCTATTCCCCCTCAGGAGACTGAAAAGATTTGGCATGGGTCCTCAGATCCTCAAAAAGTTCTACAGCTGCACCATCGAGAGCATCCTGACTGGTTGCATCACTGCCTGATATGGCAACTGCTCGGCCTCCGACCGCAAGGCACTACAGAGGGTAGTGCGTACGGCCCAGTACATCTCTGGGGCCAAGCTTCCATCCTGGACCTCTATATCAGGCGGTGTCAGAGGAAGGCCCTCAAAATTGTCAAAGACTCCAGCCACCCTAGTCATAGACTGTTCTCTCAGCTACCGCACGGCAAGCTAGGTCCAAAAGGCTTCTCAACAGCTTCTACCCCCAAGCCATAAGACTCCTGAACAGCTAATCATGGCTACCGGGACTACTTGCACTGCACCCCCACCCCCACCCCCACCCCATCTTTTTACGCTGCTACTACTCTGTTAATTATTTATGCATAGTCACTTTAACTCTACCCACATGTACAAATTACCTCAACTAGCCGGTGTCCCCGCACATTGACTCTGCACCGGTACCCCCCTGTATATAGCCTCCCTACGGTTATTTTATTTTACTTCTGCTCTTTTTATCTCACCACTTTTTTGTTGTTGTTTTATTGTACTTTTTTATAAAAAAATAAATGCATTGTTGGTTAAGGGCTGTAAGTAAGCATTTCACGGTAATGTCTACACCTGTTGTATTCGGTGCATGTGACAAGTAACATTTGATTTGATTTGATATATGGGTCCACAGACTCCACACTTTCAGTGTTGATTTAACACTGTGTTATTTATTTAACACTGGATAATTTGCTGTGTGATCTAGGATCAGGTTTCCCCCTGTCCTGTTCACATTGGCTAATTGTATTCATTAAGATCTTAAAAGCAAAACTGATCCAATATCAGTACTCATACTCTGAGTCACTTTATGAATCCTTAAGTAAAGATAACACAAACTGATCAATTGGTATCCGATGCATCTTACTTTGCACACCAAGGACACATTTTGTGTCTTTAAAATTGACTTGTATCACTATGTTTCTATATTAGATTTTCTAATAAACCAAAAAACTAAACTATTCAGCAAGACAATCTAGGAGTAGGAGAAGATGAGGCCAAGAAACACTAAAAACAACATATGTTGTTTTAGTTAATTTAGCTTGTTGTGGGTGATGGATAATTTGGTCCCCACGCTTGCATAGGTGATTATTCAGCATATCAGAATAAGGGCCCAGTCTACTAAACCATGTGCGACTGTCTGTTCATTTGTAAAAGTACCATTCTCTCTGGCTGACAAATAACAGCTCTGATGCCCGTCTGTATTTCGCTGATGCATTCAAGGGAAAACTCAATGTATTTACGCAAATACTGTATACTGAACAAAAATATAACACAACATGTAATGTGTTGGTCCCATGTTTCATTAGCTGAAATATAAAGTCCCAGACATTTTTCGAACGCACAAAAAGCTTACTTCTCTAAAATGTTGTGCACATGGTTTTGACCTGACTGCAGTTCGGTGTCGTAAACCGACTTCAGTGGGCAAATTCTCACCTTCACGGATTAATCCAGGTTTCAAATGAGCTGGGCAGATGGCAGATAGCGTGTATGGCATCGTGTGGGCGAACGGTTTGCTGATGTCAACGTTGTGAATAGGGTGCCCAATGGGGGCGGTGGGGTTATAGTATGGGCAGGCATAAGCTACAGACAACGAACACAATTGCATTTTATCAATGGCAATTTGAATGCACAGAGATGCCGTGACGAGATCCTGAGGCCCATTGTCGTGCCATTCATCCGCTGCCATCACCTCATGTTTCACCATGATAATGCACGGCCCCATGTCGCAAGGATCTGTACACAATTCCTGGAAGCTGAAAATGTCCCAGTTCTTCCATGGCCTGCACACTCACCAGACATGTCACCCATTGAGCATGTTTGGGATGCTCTGGATAGATGTGTACGACAGTGTGTTCCAGTTCCCGCCAATATCCAGCCACTTCACACAGCCATTGAAGAGGAGTGGGACAACATTCGACAATCAACTGCCTGATCAACTTTATGCGAAGGAGATTTGTGGCGCTGCATGAGACAAATGGTGGTCACACCAGATACTGACTGGTTTTCTGATCCACGCCCCTTCCTTTTTTTTTTAAGGTATCTGTGACCAACAGATGCATGTCTGTATTCCCAGTCATGTGAAATCCATAGATTAGGGCCTTAAATTGACTCATTTCCTTATATGAACTGTAACTCAGTAAAATCTTTGAAATTTTTGCATGTTGCGTTTATGTTTTTGTTCAGTGTACATGTAATGTATATTAAGTGCTCAATTTACTGAAACAGTTATTGATAAAACAGCTTATCAAAGTCACTCGAGGTGATACAAGATAGCACTTGTATGTCTTTCTCTATTGCTCGGCATCATGTTGAGATGTTCATGCCTAGAGAATTTTCTATCTGCAATAGTGACACATTATCCCTTTTTTAAATGTTATGATTACTGCAGTATATCATATGGCAATACTCGTACTCTGAATTTACAATCTGGAGAAAAAGCTATAAAGCACGGTATATTCTCCACTTTATACCAGTTTCCCAGACAGAGATTAGGCCTAGCCCTAGACTAAAAAACACTTTCAATGCATGGAAATAAACCATTGAGAATACATGCAATAAACAGACCAATGGAACGCAGAACGTGGGGTATAGAATGAGGACACCATCATTGGCGCCCATTAAAAAAATTGGATCTAACAAAGTGGATATTCGTCAAATCCGTCATGATTTACAGTATGTGTTCTAACAGACCCACAATGTGGATACAAAAATCAGATTTTGATATATTTGTCTATTTTCACTGCAGAATGTAGAAGTTGTCATTTTCGGCTTTAGAAAAATATCTGGTGAATGCTAACTCCCGTTTGCATAAGCTGGTAGCATAACACTAACAAATTGCTGTAAATTTACAGCAAAACTTGTGTGGGTTAGCTACTGTAATTCTATATTACAGTCCTGTAAAGAGCAATGCATTATGGGGGTTCAATGGCATTGTGCTACACTGCTGTAAAATTACAGCAATTACAGCAAATACAGTAAAGTGCAATGTTGTGGGCAGCAAAATAATCTCTGGCTCATTAACATATTTTGAGCATCCATTAGTGAGAATGCTGTACCCCACAGAATACATTTACTGGAATTCTGTACCAACCCAAATAATACAGTACCATACTGTATTTTTGGACTGTAGAAACATTTTCTGGTAAATCTACAGTCATTTACTGACTACTGTGCTATCAGTAATTCAGTACCACCCCACAGCCTTTTGTGGGTGCATGGTATTTTTGTTAAAGTTCTCAAATTAACACTGAGGTGTGCTTTATAAGAGGCTGTACTAGTTCCACCTGTTAGAGTGCTATACCAATTGAAGTGATATGTGGTAGTAGTTCCCTAGCAATTAAATGTATATAGGGAACAGATCAGAGTGCCAGCAAGTCGCAAACCTTTAATGGGGGAGTGTTTAGGCATGTCCTTTTGATCTATTTCGCCCTGTATTCACTGCCAGTTTGGAAGCCTTTGTTTAGGCCTCAAGAAGTGCAAGTGATATAAACACACCAAATATTTATTGGTACGCTGTAAAATATAATTACATATTCACTTTTAACAATTGCTGTAGTTTTATTAAAATGTAATTGAACAAAGTACTGTTATGCTGTATATTTATTGCAGCATTCTGTAAATTATGGTCCATTGTGGAACATTTTGTGAGAGAATCGCTGGCTCACTAATATATTTTGAGGCGTGCCTGTAAGTGGCTATATTTGATGCACCCGTTAGTGAGAATGCAGAACCAATTTAACTGATTTGTGGTAGTAATGCCCTAACAATTTAATATATATAGGACATAGATCAGAGTGACAGTGGGTCTTAAACCTTTAATGGGTGAAGATTAAGTCATGTCCATTTGAACGGTTATGCCCTGTGGCCAGTTTGGAAGCCTTTGTTAAGGCATCTAGTACTGCAAGTGACATAAAACACAAAATATTCATAACTATGCTGTGATATACAAATAACTAGCAGCCAACCTGCTTGCACTAATCCCATGTAATAACAGTAAAATGCCAACATGATTACAGTAGCATTTACTTTCTTACAGTATAGTAGGCTAATTTTTGTGTCATTGCTTTGCATTTTCCAGTAACTTACTGAAAGCTGGTGGCAAGTTACTGTGAATATTACAGTAACGTCATTTGCACTAGCCAGAGATGGGCAAAGATACATTCAAAAGGTATCTTGTTAGAAATACCGGATATGTTGAAGACCAATGTATCCTTAATCCGTGCGTCAATATAAGTAACATAATAAAAAATCCCCATCAAAATCCGTCAGGTTAAGCTAGAGATATTTTTTGCATGTGCTGCGTCTCAATCCACCGCATCTGCCTATGTTGGCCTTCCGTATCTGCGGTAGAAGGTGGCCGAGCTACAGCAGCCTTCTCACTACTTCTGTAGCGTCCGAATGGTTTGGCCTACAAAACTATTATGAGAGACGTTTTGATCTACGACCCCCACAAGTGTCACGGGACTCGTCTGAAGTCAGTAACGCTGATGTGCCAATTTCTGTCTGTAGCGTCCGAACCGTTTTAGCTACAAACTAATATGTATGACGGGACTTGTGACTCGTCTGAAGGTAACCCATACAAACAAATGGAAAAATAAGGGTTTAAATATGTGTCCAAAAACACAAATATTTCCAGAGCTTTTTTGTATCTCCTAGATATAGGACAGACACGTCAAAACCTTATTCCTTATGATACATTTTTCTACTGTCTTTTTTTGCCATTTATGAATGTGTTATTCAATGCGTTTCTATGGGCTATAGTAGTAAAGGCCAAATTATTTTTTTATACCTAAAGGGGTCCTAAAATTCCAAATCAAATAGCTAAACGGTCCATGTTATGGCCATCTTAAAACAATTCCCTATGTTAGCTTAGTAACGATAGTCTCCCGTACTCCCAGGCTGCTGGCTTGTTGCAGGATCAGATTGGGCCAAAGTAGTGGAACAGTGATGAGGTTTTAATGGGTGTAGGGTTAGTTGGTAGGGCAATTTTTTCACAAAGTGTAATGAATTCATACTACAGAATAGTAGGCTGATACACAGCCAATACAGTAGGTGGCGGCATGCACCTATGACATTTGTTTGCGGACCGCCATAATAAAGAAGAAGAAGAGCGGTCACTGAATTGTTTGATGAGCATAAACTATGTAAACCATATGCCATGGCCGTCTCAGTCACCAGTTCTCAACCCAATTGAACACTTATGGTAGATTCTGGAGAAGCGTCTGACAGAGTTTTCCACCACCATCAACAAAATATAAAATTATTGAATTTCTCATGGAAGAATGGTGTCACATCCCTCCAATAGTGTTCCAGATACTTGTACAATCTATGCCAAGGCACATTGAAGCTGTTCTGGCTCCTGGTGGCCCAACGCCCTATTAAGACACTTTATGTTGGTGTTTCCTTTATTTTGGCAGTTACCTGTAGATATCATCAGGATAAGTGCATCATCACCCCTTTGCAATGTGATGTCGGAGACTTTGATACCATTCTGATACTGAAGTAGTGCAGTTAGAATGCTATGCTGTTAGATAGAATAATGATATAAAGTATTCTAAATACTTGTATCATAAAGACCTTGTTGATATAGTGACATCTTCTTGACATGTATATCATGTGGGTTTGTATGAGACATACTTAGTTCAATCTCAAGTATACACAATCCCTTACAAAAAATGATTTGTTGCGGCAAACTTCCCGTAAGTTTGTGGCAAATTTACTGCAAACTAAATAGTGTGCCACAAAATGTTGCCAGAAGTTTGAAAATGTTTGCCACTATTGGTGAATTTGCAGCAAAACATTGGCAACAATAACATTTATTGCCACTAGTGGCAAACAGTGCGCCAGAGGTTTTTGTCTGGCAAACAATTCTCTCAAGATTCTATTTGAATCTGTGGCAAACTTGTGGCAACAATATTTATTGCCAGTAGTGGAAAACAGTTTACCAGAAGCCATTTCTGGTGAACACATGAGTTCCAAGACCAGTAACCGTTGACGACCAGTCAGGGGGAGAAGAAAAATCTGTTGGAAAAGGGAAACCAAGCTATCTAAGTTACCCACTGAAGTTGTCCGGTGAGTGTCTTACCTATTAATTAAACTTCCTAATAAACTTAAATTGTGTTAGCCAATTAATGCCTGGTTAGCAATGTCATGTTTTATAGGATAGATTGAAACTGATATAGCAAAACAATCTGTCAGCACCAATGACTGTCTAGTTAGCTAGCTAGTGTCTAGAGCTTAGCTACTGGGCGGCAGGTAGCCTAGTAGTTAAGAGTGGTGGGCCAGTAACTGAAAGGTTACTGGTTTGAATCCCTGAGCCGACTAGCTGACGAATCTGCCGATGTGCCCTTGAGCAAGGCGCTGAACCCTAGTTGCTCTGGATAAGAGCCTCTACTAAAATATAGCTAATGTTAGCGAAAAAGTTTTCAGTAATAGTTTTCAGTATCCTAATGTTTTTATTTTGTGGTTTGTAAATTTTTCAGTGCATGCATTACAATGCAAGTGGAACAAACTATATTTATGAGAAGAGTGAAGGGCATTGATGACCAGAATTTGATAAATAAAGCATACATATTTTAATTGTGAGTGAGTGTGCCCCTATTCCTTCTAATTGACCAATAACATCAATAATAATAATGGTTTAATTGTTCAATCTGAGACGGAGCCTTTGTCAATCACCTGCTTTAACAGCAGTGAGCCTGAAGTGCTTAATTCTGTGGACGGGATATAAACAAATTGAAAGCTGTTTTAAAGGAATTTTTTCAACACTTGAGGAGCAATCTTGCACATATTCATGACTCATGCATAATTATATACTTTTAAAGGCCAAAATAGTGTGATAATTGTACAAATGTTTCATTAAATGTGCTATGAATAGACTGTTAAAAGCTTTGGCAAAACAACATCTCTATAGTTGTGCTTTTAATAACAGAACAGCATTTTGGAAAAGATAACAGAAATGACACATTAGAGAACCAGAATGGAATTGCTTTATAATAGGTTATAAAACACAATCATTAATGGATCATGTGGCTACGTCCCAAATGGCACCCTATTCATTTAGTGCACTACTTTTGACCAGAGCCCAGAGCCCTGTGGAATAGTGTGCCATTTGGGTCACACACTGTGACACATCAACCCCACAGCAGTGATGTCAACAACTTCATAAGTCAGGCATTTAGCGCTCAATCACCTCCTTCAAACCCCAACGAATCCCCTCATTTCAAATTCAACAGTGACATACATACCAATTCATATTGAATCATCTCCAAATCTGATCAAATGCAACCATCTAGGCCTATACCTCAATACCATCAGTAAATCATCGTTTGTGAAAAGTCTATAGGGAAGTTTAATAGCTTTGATGAGGTCAGAACAAGAACATATAAATGGATTGACCCTTCTCAAACCTCTATACGGTGGATTTTATATTTTAAGTTGGAAGATTCCCCTACCCCTTAGAAACACGCACACACACAGGCATGTATGCACACACGCACAGACACACACATACACAGACACACACCCTGCTGCAGTATGAATGGAAACCCTGGGTACCTACCAACCTCTGAGGCCATCACAGTAATGTTGTGCCACGGCATGTCCTCCCGGTCCAGACTCTGGGTAGTCTTTATAACTCCGCTGTCCATGTCGATGTTAAAATACTTATCTCCGTGTTCACTGCGGTCGATGAAATACCTATTTTGAGGAAAGAGAGGATAGTTTAAAAACACATGAATTCCGCTTCTGCACAGTCTAATACAAATGTCATGCACACCTGAGGAAATGGGAAATGCATCATGATGCAATAACAAATTACCCTTGAAGGGTTGATGTCAAATGTATGCCTGTGTGCCATGGAGTCTACGGTCCACTCACAGTGCAGTGAGTTTGTTGCGTCCCAAATTGCACCCTATTCCCTATTTAGTGCACTACTTTTGACTAGGGCCCATAGGACTATAAACACTATAAACGGAGACCAGGACCCATAGGACTGCGTCAATCTAAGTAACATAATAAAAAATATCCCCATCAAAATCTGTCAGTTTAAGCTACAGATAGATGTCTGTTTTTTGCATGGGCTGCGTCTCAATATGCCTATGTCGGCCTTTAGCATCTGTGGTTGAAGATGGCCGAGCTACAGCGGTGCAGTGATGTAAAGCACTTACGTATACTTTAAAGTACTATTTAAGTATCTGTACTTTACTATTGATATTTTTTCAAATTTTACTTTTACTCCACTACATCCCTAAATAAAATAAATAATGTACTTTGTACTCCATACATTTTCCCTGATTCCCAAATGTACTCATTACATTTTAAAATGCTTAAAAGGACAGGAAAATGGTCCAAATCACGCACTTATGAAGAGAACATCCCTGGTCATCCCTACTGCCTCTGATCTGGCAGACTCAGTGTGCCCCTGACAATCCGTAAATAAAAGAAAAACAAGAAAATCATTCCATCTGGTTTGCCTAATATAAGGATTTTGAAATTATTTATACTTTTATCTTTTAATACTTAAGTATATTTAAATGCTTTTAGACTTTTACTCATGTAGTATTTTACTGGGTGACTTTCGCTTTTACTTGAGTCATGTTCTATTAAGGTATCTTTACTTTTACTCAAGTATGACGAATGGCTACTTTTTCCCACCACTGCAGCAGTGTTTGTCAGACCTTCTCATTAAAACGTCTGTAGCGTCCGAACGGTTTGGCCTAAAAACTAATATGACCACTCTAAGCTTTCCGTTTTGCGCTTCAACCCCCACGGGACTCGTCTGAAGGTAACCTATACAAATGAATTATATTATGGAGGTAGTTTTGTGGCAACAAAAATCTGGGGTTAAATGTGTCCAAAAAACTTAAATATTTCCTGAGCTTTCTCATATCTCTTAGATATAGGACAGACACTTCAAAACCTTATCCATTATGATTTATTTTTTGCGATTTATGAATATGTTATTCAATGCGTTTCTATCGGCTATAGTAGTTTGACATTTTATTCATTTTGCAGACGCTCTCCAGAGTGACTTACAGTAGTGAGTGCATACATTTTCATACCTATTTCGTAGTAAAGGCCAAATTAAATATTTTATCAAATTATATATATTTTTTATATATATACTTAAAGGGGTCCTAAAATGTAAAATCAAATAGCTAAATAATCCATGTTAAGACCATCTTAAAACAATTCCATATGTTTGTCTACATTCAGCTGGTTTCCTTATGATTGTTATTATGTATAAAATGAAAACTGAATGTGTGGTTGGTCTAATTCAGTCTTGGTTCTTAGAACTAATATACATAGGCAATTTTCAATTGGCATGGAAAGAAAGCAGTAATTGCGAGATGGAGAGAGGGGAAAAACAATAAAGCAAAGGATTGCATTCATTTGCCATAATGAATTAATTATCGGAAGCGTAGCTTGCTTACAAGTGTAGAAGGCACTCTCGGCAGAAATGCTGTCATGGTTTATTAAATGCTCATGCTTACGAGTGCTCAATGACTTCTTGATGGAAAGAGGGATTTTACCAGCAAGATTCAAGTGTTTGGTGATTACTTCAGAGGAATTAAAAACAGCATGGGCGTTTGTATGACCATGTGACTCCATTAAACATGTCTAAATAGTTACATGTTTTTAAGGGTGATATTTTGACAGCACAAATGCCTAAACACAACCTCATATTACATAAATTGCTTGGTGTGGTGGGGTTTGCATCAATCTATATGGTAACTGAATACGATGGCAACAAAAGTTACTCTCCTGGTAAACTGAAATTCTCCAACAAAGATTTGGCTGCCAATTATTCAAATCTCAGTGTCCTGAGATGGACGACATTCACTAATGGCTTTTATTCCTTATAGGAATCAAGTGTTTAGGTCAAGTAAGTCCAGGATTGGGCAGGTTACTTTATAAATGTAATCCGTTACAGGTTCTAGTTACCTGTCCAAAATTGTAATCAGTAACGTAACTTTTGGATTACCAACTCAGTAATGTAAATGGATTACTTTCAGTTACTTTCGGATTGCTTTCCCCTTAGAGATTCTCTAGTACTTTTGTATACTTTTTAGCCAGTTCTTAAAGTAGCGCTCACGAGACAAAGGTGGTCCCCAAAAATTGCCTACTACCTCATATGTGCACCACGTCATTGTTCTCTCTCTCTCGCTCTCTGCTGTGTGTGCATCTTATTAGCTGTCACTCAAATGGTGAGGAGCTGAAGCTCATTGGCTAGAACTCGAATTGCTAGGGGGCTGGTCCACGTGCGGGAAAATGGTGCCACACAGCTTCCAGTAAACAGTTGCTTTCAAAATAGGGATTTTGTGACTAAATGAGGTAAGACAGTAATTCTGCTCATACAGTTGAAGTTGGAAGTTTACATACACTTAGGTTGGAGTCATTAAAACTTGTTTATCAACCACTAGTTTTTTCGTATTCAGATAACTCCCCAACCATAGGGCTTTATTAAACAGATGTTAGTACTATTACAGAAGACCATTCACAGTGCACTATAAGTATGACACAGGTTATTACTCTCTGTAACTGTTATGGAGATGCCAGAGACCTCTCATCATGGAGGTGTCAGATCAGACAGCACCTTGGTCCTCAGAGGGACTTGAAGACGTTGCCATGATGATGAGGACTCACCACCTTGTTTGGCGATTAAAATGTGTCAATAACAAAGGGACCTGAAACAGTCTTAACAATTCAAACTACTGGCCTTATTTCCTCGTATCTTGAAGGAACATAAATGATACATGAGGCAAAAGCAGCATCAGCGATCAAAGAGGGAGAGAGAGACTGCTATTTGTCCCCAACAGCCAACCACCAACTCAAGGAATATTATTTTGTGGCATTTTTCTTTTTCTCAGTTCAAATGGATTTCATCCAAACATTTCCCATGGTCTCTTCCTGTCTGGTGGTGAACAGTGAGACAGAGAGCTCTAAGAATTAGATGAGGGGGAGGACCCTTTCATATGTAGATTTCCTTTTGTTTACCACCAATCCCTTTCAAATATCTTAAGCCTTATGTTGAATCAGTTTATTTAAAAAATGTCAGACTCCGTCAGCATCTCTATCACTCCTTGAAAATGTATTATAGATACATTTTTCTTCATAAAGGGTCTGGCTGACTGAGCTAGCCAGCTTGTCTTTTGCAGACATGACCGGAAAGAGATATGGCCACAATAACAGTTGAGGAATTCCCTAAACCCCTTATGTACAGTGTGGTGTTTCACCAAACCAAGATCTTATATCATGTAATAGGGAGTATTAGATCGCAATCTATTGGTGTATGGGTAATATACTGTATCTGATATGAGGTTATGTCGCAACTCCCTCTTTATTTCTTGGAATGTGAAAATGAATACATGGTTTGTATAGACTGAATGGCCCTAAGCTTTTAGACATGATACTGGGAGCCCATGCCATGCAAACTAGGAAAGATGATTCCTATTAGGACACTTGAAGGGTTGTAGGTTTATTAAAATCATTGTAATATTACCATGTCTTTGCACATAGGTGTACATGCATATTATGTGTTGTCTAGTAGAGCCCATTTGCTGCTATTTAATTTATACTCAAAACAAAACATTTGCATGACCAGACTGAAGAATCATGTTTGAACACATAACGAGGAGTGGACACATGATTAACCTAGTTCTGGATCCTGTACTACCCAGGTTTGGGATGAGGTGATGCAGACAGACAATAGCCTTTTTTTATTGTAGCCTGTCAACTATGTGTCTGTCTATCCCTGTTCTCTCCTCTCTGCACAGGCCATACAAACGCTTCACACCACGTGGCTGTTGCCACTCTAATCTGGTGGTCCCTGCACGCACCTCTGGAACTGCCGTTCTGCGGCCAGCAAGGCAGAGTTAATCTCAGCCTATGCTACCTTCCAGTCCCTCGACTTCTTGGCGCTGACGGAAACATGGATTACCACAGAAAACACTGCTACTCCTACTGCTCTTTCCTCGTCTAACCATGTGTTCTTGCATACCCCGAGAGCATCTGGTCAGCGCGGCGGTGGCACAGGAATCTTCATCTCTCCCAAGTGGACATTCTCTCTTTTTCCCCTGACCCATCTGTCTATCTCCTCATTTGAATTCCATGCTGTCACAGTCACTAGCCCATTCAAGCTTAACATCCTTGTCATTTATCGCCCTCCAGGTTCCCTTGGAGAGTTCATCAATGATCTTGACACCTTGATAAGTTCCTTTCCTGAGGATGGCTCACCCCTTACAGTTCTGGGTGACTTTAACCTCCCTACGTCTGCCTTTGACTCATTTCTCTCTGCCTCCTTCTTTCCACTCCTTTCCTCTTTTGACCTCATTCTCTCACCATCCCCCCCTACTCACAAGGCAGGCAATACGCTTGACCTCATCTTTACTAGATGCTGTTCTTCTACTAATCTCACTGCAACTCCCCTCCAAGTCTCCGACCACTACTTTGTATCCTTTTCTCTCTCGCTCTCCTCCAACACTACTCACTCTGCCCCTACTCAGATGGTAATGTGCCGTCGCAACCTTCACTCTCTCTCTCCCGCTACTCTCTCCTCTTCCATCCTATCATCTCTTCCCTCTGCTAAATCCTTCTCCCTCCGATCTCCTGATTCTGCCTCCTCAACCCTCCTCTCCTCCTTTTCTGCATCTTTTGACTCTCTATGTCCCCTATCCTCCCGGCCGGCTCGGTCCTCCCCTCCTGCTCCGTGGCTTGACGACTCATTGTGAGCTCACAGAAGAGGGCTCCGGGGAGCCGAGCGGAAATGGAGGAAAACTAGACTCCCTGCGGACCTGTCATCTTTTCACTCCCTCCTCTCTACATTCTCTTCCTCTGTTTCCGCTGCCAAAGCCACTTTCTACCACCTAAATTTCAAGCCTCTGCCTCTAACCCTAGGAAGCTCTTTGCCACCTTCTCCTCCCTGCTGAATCCTCCTCCTCCTCCCCTCCCTCCTCCCTCTCTGTGGATGACTTCGTCAACCATTTTGAAAAGAAGGTTGACGACATCCGATCCTTATTTACTAAGTCAAATGACACCGCTGGTCCTGCTCACACTGCCCTACCCTATGCTTTGACTTCTTTCTCCCCTCTCTCCAGATGAAATCTTGTGACTTGTGACGGCCGGCCACCCAACAACCTGCCCGCTTGAGTCTAGTTTTCCTCCATTTCCGCTCGGCTGCCCGGAGCCCTCTTCTGTGAGCTCGCAATGAGTCGTCAAGCCACGGAGCAGGAGGGGAGGACCGAGCCGGCCGGGAGGATAGGGGACATAGAGAGTCAAAAGATGCAGAAAGGGAGGAGAGGAGGGTTGAGGAGGCAGAATCAGGAGATCAGAGGGAGAACGATTTAGCAGAGGGAAGAGATGATAGGATGGAAGAGGAGAGAGTAGCGGGAGAGAGAGAGTGAAGGTTGCGACGGCACATTACCATCTGAGTAGGGGCAGAGTGAGTAGTGTTGGAGGAGAGCGAGAGAGAAAAGGATACAAAGTAGTGACCATTTCCTGAGACCTTCTCCCTTGCCTCACCTCGCTCATCAACTCATCCTTGACCGCTGGCCATGTCCTTTCCGTCTTCAAGAGAGCGAGAGAGCACCCCTCCTCAAAAAACCTACACTCGATCCCTCCGATGTCAACAACTACAGACCAGTATCCCTTCTTTCTTTTCTCTCCAAAACTCTTGAGCGTGCTGTCTCTAGCCAACTCTTCTGCTATCTCTCTCAGAATGACCTTCTTGATCCAAACCAGTCAGGTTTCAAGACTGGTCATTCAACTGAGACTGCTCTTCTCTGTGTCATGGAGGCTCTCCGCACTGCTAAAGCTAACTCTCTCTCCTCTGCTCTTATCCTTCTAGACCTATGCCTTTGATACTGTGAACCATCAGATCCTCCTGTCCACCCTCTCCGAGTTGGGCATCTCCGGCGCTGCTCACTCTTGGATTGCGTCCTACCTGACATGTCGCTCCTACCAGGTGGCGTGGCGAGAATCTGTCTCCGCACCATGTGCTCTCATCACTGGTGTCCCCCAGGGCTCAGTTCTAGGCCCTCTCCTATTCTCTCTATATACCAAGTCACTTGGCTCTGTCATATACTCACATGGTCTCTCCTATCATTGCTACGCAGACGACACACAATTAATTTTCTCCTTTCCCCCTTCTGATAACCAGGTGGCGAATCGCATCTCTGCATGTCTGGCAGACATATCAGTGTGGATGTCGGATCACCACCTCAAGCTGAATCTTGGCAAGATGGAGCTGCTCTTCCTCCCGGGGAAGGACTGCCCGCTCCATGATCTCGCCATCACGGTTGACAACTCCATTGTGTCCTCCTCCCAGAGTGCAAAGAACCTTGGCGTGACCCTGTCGTTCTCCGCTAACATCAAAGCGTTGACCCGATCCTGCAGGTTCATGCTCTACAACATTCGCAGAGTATGACCCTACCTTACACAGAAAGTGGCACAGGTCCTAATCCAGGCACTTGTCATCTCCCGTCTGGATTACTGCAACTCGCTGTTGGCTGGGCTCCCTGCCTGTGCTATTAAACCCCTACAATTTATCCAGAACGCTGCAGCCCGTCTGGTGTTCGACCTTCCCAAGTTCTCCCATGTTACCCCGCTCCTCCACACACACCACTGGCTTCCAGTTGAGGCTCACATCTACTACAAGACCATGGTGCTTGCCTACGGAGCTGTGAGGGGAACAGCACCTCCTTACCTTCAGGCTCTGATCAGACCCTACACCCAAACGAGGGCACTGCGTTCATCCACCTCTGGCCTGCTAGCTCCCCTACCTCTACAGAAGTACAGTTCCTGCTCAGCCCAGTCAAAGCTATTTGCTGCTCTGGCACCCCAATGGTGAAACAAGCTCCCCCATGACGCCAGGACAGCGGAGTCACTGACCACCTTCCGGAGACACTTGAAACCCTACCTCTTTAAGGAATACCTGGAATAGTATAAAGTAATCCTTCTACCCCCCCCCCCCCCCCCCCGCCCCAACACACACACCCCTCCCCCACCCCCCCATTAAAAAACAAACAAACAAGTGGTTGTCCCACTGGCTATCATAAGTTGAATGCACCAATTTGTAAGTCGCTCTGGATAAGAGCGTCTGCTAAATTATGTAAATGTAAATGCATATGTAATAGATTGTCTCAAAGCTCTTACCTGACAGGACTGTTTTTGCTGTCTGGATCCCGGGCTGTTACAGCCCCCACCTCTGTACCAATACGAGCGTTTTCATAAACATCCATGATGTAATAATCCATAGAGAATACAGGTGGCTCGTCCACATCTCCCACAGTGATCTTTAGGGTGGCAGTGTCTTTGAAAGGACCAAGGTAGGAAAAACGAGGTTCCACGTGGGTATTCACTCCTTCAATGTGAAGGGTGTAGGTCTTCTTCCTCTCATAGTTCAGTGGCTGTATGTCCAGGAAAAAGGCACCAGGAAAACATGCAGGATTAGGAACAGACTTCATCCACTTATAATAAATAATAATAATAATAATAATAATAATAATAATAATAATAATAATCCACTTGTGTACCATGTAATTACAATGCAAGTAGCCTACTGAAGTATTATGTTACGTGTTAACCCAATGCGTCCCACCGCAACACCAGCGCTTTTTAAACTTCTAGCCCCTTTTAAACATTGTGTGTTTGAGATGTCTACAGACTTCTGGGTTGTACCATTGGATTAGTCTATTTCTTCTGTATCCATAGGTACCAACCATTAGTCTGTGTGAATCACGGGGTCTAAACTAGAACAGGGTTTGTGAGACAAGAATGGATCCACAAGGGGTCTTTTATATAAAAACGTCAATAGAGTCCGAATGGTTTGAGCTATAAACTATTAAACACTATCTATGAAATGCTGAGACACTCACGAACACGCACATGTAACATTTGCTCTATGACGCTCACAAGCTACACAAGTGTTGTTAGAAGGTAAGGGGTTATTCTACATAGAAGATCATTGGAAATCCCAGGACATATTGTCAATAATACTGTACTAAGCTCACATACAGTGCCTTGCAAAAGTATTCATCCTCCTTAGCGTTTTTCCATTTTGTTGCATTACAACCTGTAATTTAAATGGATTTTTATTTGGATTTCATGTAATGGACATACACAAAATAGTCCAAATTGGTGAAGTGAAATGAAAAAAATAAGTTGTCGCAATTTTTTTTTACAGGTTTTTGCTTTGGCAAACTTTTTTAAAATTGACATTTTTCAATAAAACACATGAACAGTTCATGCCAAATAGTTTTTTGTTCTACTTGTAGCCCTGGTTGTCCTGAATAAAATGGTAAAACACTTAATTGTGAGGCTAAATACAAGGGCTGGACATGCAGATAAATGAAAGTCAGATAAATGAAAAGCCAATCTTTGCTGGGGTCTCGGGACTAATAGGGTTAATACAGCTGTTCCCAAACTACGGGACGTGACTCCAAGTTTCCAAGAGCACAGTCGTCTCCATCATTGGGAAATGGAAATACCCAGACTCTACCTAGAGCTGGCCGTCCTACCAAACTGAGCAACCGGGCAAAAAGGACGTTGGTCAGGGAGGTGACCAAGAACCCAATGACGACTCTGACAGAACTACAGCGTTCCTTGGCTGGGAGAACCTGTCAGAAGGACAACAGTCTCTACACCAGCAGTTCACAAACTAGGGGTCGCGACCCCACATGGGGTCGTGTAATATGAAAATGGGGCCGCAGGAGAATTCCTTTAAAAATAATAATAAGGGTGGCTACTTTAAAGAATCTCAAATATAACATATATTTTCATTTGTTTAACACTTTTTTGGTTACTACATGATTCCATATGTGTTATTTCATAGTTTTGATGTCTTCACTATTATTCTACAAGGTAGAAAATAGTAAAAATAAAGAAAAACCCTGGAATGAGTAGGTGTGTCCAAACTTTTGACTGATACTGTGTGTGTGTGTGTGTATATATATATAATATAATAGTTGTTGTATCTCAAAATCATTGTAATGTGGTTAACCTTAAAAATCTACATGAAAATGATTAAAATCCGTTAAAAAAATTCAACCAGAGAGTATCCTTTGATAATGGGAAAAGGCCACACTTGACCGTTGCACTTGAATCACTCCCACGGTGAATGACTAGGCCCGCTATACTATGAAACCACACACTATTGCAGAGGCTTTGGTTTAACCGGACGTAATTGATATGGTGAAAACAATGTGTGGGGAGGCAGAGGCACAGAAACACACGTCAATACCTTTGTCAGATAACAGTCTTGAACTAAGAACTTATGCTGTTGCTAGCAGTCAAGAGGAAACTGACTGAACGACTCAAAAAATCCCCAGATTATGCTCTCCAAATGGACATTAGCTGTAATGGCCGAGATGCCCATGCATTTACTTTTGTTCGCTATGCATGTCGGGGGATGCTATTCACGAGGACATATTGTTCTGTCTCACAATTCCCAAGCATGAAACGGCACAGGGGATGTTCAGTGTGCTGCGTGGCTATATTGACGATAAACAGATTACATGGGATCGAATGATGGGCTTTTGCAGAGATGGGGCTCCATCTATGGCGGGACGACGGGCAGGTCTCACATTCATAACTAGAGTGCAGTGTCCCTCTGCCATATGGACACATTTTATGATACACTGAGACCAACTGGCGGCAAAAGAGCTGAGCACAGAACTCTGAGATATACTGCAGCAGGTAACTTCAATGGCAAACTACACATTTTGCAGACGCTCTTATCCAGAGCGACTTACAGGTAGTGAGTGCATACATTATTATTTGTTAATTTTTTTCATACTGCCCCCCCCGTGGGAATCTAACCCACAACCCTGGCATTGCAAACGCCATGCTCTACCAACTGAGCTATATCCCTGCCGGCCATTCCCTCCCATACCCTGGACGACACTGGGCCAATTGTGCGCCACCCCATGGGTCTTCCAGTCGCAGCCGGCTACGACAGAGCCTGGATACGAACCAGGATCTCTAGTGACACAGCTAGCACTGCGATGCAGTGCCTTAGACAACTGCACCACTCAGGAGACCGCATCAAACCATATCCACTGCACGCACACCTGTCTGCAAAACTACAGTATGAGGAGATATGGGATCAGAGCATGACAATGTTCTATTTCACACTAAGGCTTGGTGGTTATCAAGGGGGAGTGTTGGACAGATTTTTTGCATTGAGAGAGGAACTGTTGTCATTCACAATGGATGTAAAAAAAAGACTTGGTTGACTTTCTGTGTAATGAAAAGAAAATGTGTCTCCTTGCCTATGTAACAGACATGTTTGGGAAACTGAACGAACTGAACCCAAACATGCAGGGGAAATACAAAAACATTCTACAGATGAGTGACCGAATCAGTGAATTCAGAGGAAGTAATTCTTATTGGAGAGAGTCTTTCAAAAGTGAACCATGCCCCCTTCCCGCGGCTGTGCATGTTTCTGACAGAAAACAGCATCATTAAGTGTCCCACACGACTGATGACTTCTCACCTCAAATGCTTGGAAGAGTACTTTGGGACCTACTTCCCAATTCGTTTGACTGTGATCCTGGCTCAGTTGACATGCCGGTAAGCGAAATCGAACAGCTGATCGAGCTGTCATGTGACTGAATGCATTCACAGGTCACTAAGGAGGAGTTTTGGTTCCTGACTCAAAGGGACTTCCGACTTCAGTGCATTCAAGACAACTGGTAACTCGAGCTCCGACTGGGATTACATTTTTTACGGTCATCCAACTCGGAATTCCAAATTGGGAACTCTGGCCTCTTTCCAGAGCTCCGACCTGAAGATCACCGACGTCATGATTTGACCTCATATTTTTCTGAGTTCCCAGTTGTCTTGAAAGAACCATAAAACTCATGGTACCCTTCGCCAGCTCATATCTGTATGAAGCTGGATTCCGTGCTCGTCTGCATTAAAATCAAATATCGATCCAGGTTGGATGTGACAGCAGAGATGAGGTAGGTGCGCACTGTCGACCACGCCCCCTGTCTTTGAGAAGTTCTGACGCAACATGCACCAAGCACACCCATCTAATTAGTGGTGGTGAGATAAGATACATTATGTCAGACTCATTTGCAATTGACTGTCATAGCCCAACATTAAAAGTACGTGATGTTGAGTTGACAAAACAATCAGAAATACTGTTAATATTTTTCAAATGACTACCATAGCCCCAAATAAAAAAGTAAACATTGGCTATTAATTACATACAGTGGGGAGAACAAGTATTTGATACACTGCCGTTTTTGCAGGTTTTCCTACTTACAAAGCATGTAGAGGTCTGTAATTTACTTCAACTGTGAGAGACGGAATCTAAAACAAAAATCCAGAAAATCACATTGTATGATTTTTAAGTAATTCATTTGCATTTTATTGCATGACATAAGTATTTGATCACCTACCAACCAGTAAGAATTCCGGCTCTCACAGACCTGTTAGTTTTTCTTTAAGAAGCCCTCCTGTTCTCCACTCATTACCTGTATTAACTGCACCTGTTTGAACTCATTACCTGTATAAAAGACACCTGTCCACACACTCAATCAAACAGACTCCAACCTCTCCACAATGGCCAAGACCAGAGAGCTGTGTAAGGACATCAGGATAAAATTGTAGACCTGCTAAAGGCTGGGATGGGCTACAGGACCATAGGCAAGCAGCTTGGTGAGAAGGCAACAACTGTTGGCGCAATTATTAGAAAATGGAAGAAGTTCAAGATGACGGTCAATCACCCTCGGTCTGGGGCTCCATGCAAGATCTCACCTCGTGGGGCATCAATGATCATGAGGAAGGTGAGGGATCAGCCCAGAACTACACGGCAGGACCTGGTCAATGACCTGAAGAGAGCTGGGACCACAGTCTCAAAGAAAACCATTAGTAACACACACACACAATCCTGCAGCGCACGCAAGGTCCCCCTGCTCAAGCCAGCCCATGTCCAGGCCCGTCTGAAGTTTTCCAATGACCATCTGGATGATCCAGAGTTGGAATGGGAGAAGGTCATGTGGTCTGATGAGACAAAAATAGAGCATTTTGGTCTAAACTCCACTCGCTGTGTTTGGAGGAAGAAGAAGGATGAGTACAACCCCAAGAACACCATCCCAACCGTGAAGCATGGAGGTGGAAACATAATTCTTTGGGGATGTTTTTCTGCAAAGGGGACAGGACGACTGCACCGTATTGAGGGGAGGATGGATGGGGCCATGTATCGTGAGATCTTGGCCAACAACCTCCTTCCCTCAGTAAGAGCATTGAAGATGGGTCATGGATGGGTCTTCCAGCATGACAATGACCCGAAACACATAGCCAGGGCAACCAAGGAGTGGCTCCATAAGAAGCATCTCAAGGTCCTGGAGTGGCCTAGCCAGTCTCCAGACCTGAACCCAATAGAAAGTCTTTAGAGGGAGCTGATAGTCTGTATTGCCCAGCGACAGCCCCGAAACCTGAAGGATCTGGAGAAGGTCTGTATGGAGGAGTGGGCCAAAATCCCTGCTGCAGTATGTGCAAACCTGGTCAAGACCTACAGGAAACGTATGATCTCTGTAATTGCAAACAAAGGTTTCTGTACCAAATATTAAGTTCTGCTTTTCTGATATATAAAATACTTATGTCATGCAATAAAATGCAAATTAATTACTTAAAAATCATACAATGTGATTTTCTGGATTTTTGTTTTAGATTCCGTCTCTCACAGTTGAAGTGTACCTATGATAACAAATTACAGACCTCTACATGCTTTGTAAGTAGGAAAGCCTGCAAAATCGGCAGTGTATCAAATACTTCGGGTCGTGACAATTTTCAGATATCAAAATGGTGTCGTGGGCCCCCCAAAAAGTTACTAAAATAATAACAGTGTTATTACACAGGAATAGACAGCAATATCATACTTTTCCTAAGGTGTGCATTTGCAAAAAATGTCACATGGATTTTTACAATGGTGGAAACTCTCTCCAGCCAATGCTTACACCAATCGTATGCTTTTAAATCCATGACGGGGAGTGTGCAAGTACACACTTCTGGAAAAGGGTGCCTTAAGCACAACTCTGTCATGTACCTTCTTGAGGCTGATTATTCCCTTCCTGGTGTCCCTGTCACTGTTTCATTTATTAATTTGTTCATTCACTCTGTCATGTACCTTCTTGAGTTTGATTATTCCTTCCCTAGTGTGCCTGTCATTGTTAATTCATTAATTTATTCTTTAATGAATTTATTTATTCATTAATTCACTCTGTGTACCTTCTTGAGGCTGATGATGCCCTCTCTGGTGTCTCTGTCGGTGGCGATGGAGAACATGGCTGCTCCTTCTGAGTTGATGATGCTGTATTTGATCGCTGCATTGACGCCAAGGTCCTCGTCATTGGCTTTTATCTTCCCAACTGGCTTGCCCACCTGGGCCGACTCAGGGACGTACAACTGGTAATTTTCTGTGGATCATAAACATAACAATACAGACATTGTGGTCCTCTGTAGCTCAGCTGGTAGAGCACGGCGCTTGTAACGCCAAGGTAGAGGGTTCGATCCCCGGGACCACCCATACACAAAAAAAATTATGCACGCATGACTGTAAGTCGCTTTGGATAAAAGCGTCTGCTAAATGGCATATTATTATTATTGTCTGCATTTCAAATGGCACCCTATTCCTTAGAGTGTACTAAATAGGGAATAGGGTGGCTTTTGGGGCAAAGGCTAAGAAACAGCTTAGCATCACTAGTTGGTGCCATATTTGTGGCTGATTGTCCAAATGTATTTTAGCTGTGTCACCCTGAATTGACTTCACAGATGGTCATGGAATTGTTACTAAATGCCTTTTGATATCACCTCAGATTGCTTGAATCAACATTTAGAGCTGAAATGTGTCTGAGGGCCCTTGAATAGCATTGAGTTTAACTTGGACTCTAAATGAGAGATGATTATTGAACTATAATTTTACATTATTGATGTTCAGTGGTCTTACATCTTTATTCAGCCTACATGGCAGTTGATGAGATACATTTTGAGATCAAATGTCATATCAATATATGATTATTATTACATAAAATAGATAAAAAATATATACAAATCAGGATTCGTAATTGGTAAGGTTTTACTCAATGCTATACTCATCTAACTAATGTATGTTGAACATCTGTTAATTATTAAAGATGGAGCTACTGACAGTCAATTAAAGATGTTTAGTATATCTGTAATTAAGCTCAATCCATTTGAGTGAGGAGTGTATTATGATTCTTTATTCGACTCGCCATTTGTAATTGGCCTGCTAAAAACACTCTCAAACTGATATTGTTCTAGTCACATGACATATCTGAGAAGCACTGCTGTTTTATTAAACAAAGTAATTAGTATTTAGCAGAAATAGACAGTCGATTTCTTAGATACTGTTAAGCCTTTTTTATGGAGTAACTGGGCGACATTCAGTAAACGGTGTGAAACGTTGCTGATAGAAATTCCCAAAAATATAACTGACGTGATTCCTTATTCCCCGTCAGAGAGGCATGTTTGTTATTTCTCTCTGAACGTTCCACAACGTTTGCCTGCTGAAGACAGCCCTGGCGTCTATACAGTACTCACTTTGCGGGAACTTGGGAGGGTTGTCGTTGACGTCGGTGAGGGTGATGTTGATGGTGGTGGATCCAGAGAGTCCTCCAACTGATCCTGCCATGTCTTTGGCTTGAATGACTACAGCATAGTGTTCCCTCGCCTCCCGGTCCATGTTGGCTAAGGCAGTCCTGATGACTCCTGGACAGGGGAAGAAGAATAGAAATAATAGAATAATACAAATGTTACTACACTCTTAAAAATAGAGTTGCAAGTTGGAAACAAATAAGGTTCTTGAGAGCCATTCCATTGGGGAACCATTTGAGGGTCTCTGAAGAACCATAAATGGGATGGTTCGTTGAAAAACCACACAAAAATCCCAAACCAGAAATGTTTCAGCCCTTGAGGATCTGAATTGAAAAGCCTTGCTGTAGGGTTTTAAGCCATTGTGCATTTTAGAGTTAGCAGTACTACCCATGACTGTGTTTGCTGGTGATGGAGACATGGTTGTTGTATTCTATGACCTTCACCAAGTCAGGTCCTAGATGCATATGTTGTCATTTTAAATGTAATTATTTAAGACAATACAAGACCTGTGTGGCTCAGTTGGTAGAGCATGGAGCTTCCAACGCCAGGGTTGTGGGTTTGATTCCCACGGGGGACCAGTATGAGAATGTATGCACTCACTACTGTAAGTTGCTCTAGATATGAGTGTCTACTAAATGACAATATATTTCATGAGGCCTTCTTTTGAGAGCCTAGTTTTACCCTAATACAGTGGGCTGAAACTCATAGTTTACAGGCCTCATCAGGCCTGCAAGTCACATTATGCTGGCTTGCAAAGTGATGTATAATTTCTATTGGAATCCAGCCAGAATGGGGATATCCATCATTTTGAATTTTTATTCACCCGCAATCAGCATTCAGAATGACTTCCAGGGTTGGGAAGACTAAGATACCGTAACCCATTCACATCCTTGTACTATATTTAGTACAATATCAAAATGCGCCATTGAACAAATTTGGTTTGGTGTGAATGAAATTTGGTGTCAAATAGTACAAGTGTCTAGAGACACCACATGGACATTTTAAGATTGTTTAAAATGATCTCAAAATGGTATTTCAACATACAGTACAAGTCAAAAGTTTGGACACCTACTCATTCCAGGGTTTTTCTTTATTTTTTTACTATTTTCTACATTTTAGAATAATAGTGAAGACATCAAAACTATGAAATAACACATATGGGATCAGGTAGTAACCAAAAAAGTGTTAAACAAATCAAAATATATTTTATATTTGAGATTCTTCAAATAGCCACCCTTTGCCTTGATGACAGCTTTGCACACTCTTGGCATTCTCTCAACCAGCTTCACCTGGAATGCTTTTCCAACAGTCTTGAAGGAGTTCCCACATATGCTGAGCACTTGTTGGCTGCTTGCCATCTCAATTGGGTTAAGGTCAGGGGATTGTGGAGGCCAGGTCATCTGATGCAGCACTCCATCACTCTCCTTCTTAGTCAAATAGCCCTTACACAGCCTGGAGGTGTGTTGGGTCATTGTCCTGTTGAAAAACAAATGATAGTCCCACTAAGCGCAAACCAGATGGGATGGCATGTCGCTGCAGAATGCTGTGGTAGCCATGTTGGTTAAGTGTGCCTTGAATTCTAAATAAATCACAGACAGTGTCACCAGCAAAGCACCCCCACAATATCAAACCTCTTCCTCCATGCTTCACGGTGGGAACCATACATGCGGAGATCATCCATTCACCTACTCTGTGTCTTAAAGACACGGTGGTTGGCACCAAAAATCTCAAATCTGGACTCATCAGACCAAAGGACAGATTTCCACCAGTCTAATGTCCAATGATCATGTTTGTTAGCCCAAGCAAGTATCTTCTTCTTATTGGTGTCCTTTAGTAGTGGTTTCTTTTTAGCAATTCGACCGTGAAGGCCTGATTCATGCAGTCTCCTCTGAACAGTTGATGTTGAGATGTGTCTCTTACTTGAACTCTGTGAAGCATTTATTTGGGCTGCAATTTCTGAGGCTGGTAACTCTAATGAACTTATCCTCTGCAGCAGAGGTAACTCTGGGTCTTCCATTCCTGTGGCGGTCTTCATGAGAGCCAGTTTCATCATTGTGCTTGATGGTTTTTGCGACTGCACTTGAAGAAACTTTAAAACCTCTTGAAATGTTCCGCATTGACTGACCTTCATGTCTTAAAGTAATGATGGACTGTCGTTTCTCTTTGCTTATTTGAGCTGTTCTTGCCATAATATGGATTTTTTCTTTTATTACCAAATAGGGCTATCTTCTGTATACCACCCCTACCTTGTCACAACACAACTGATTGGCTCAAACGTATTAAGAAGGAAAGAAATTCCACAAATTAACTTTTAACAAGGCTCACCTGTTAATTGAAATGCATTCCAGGTGACTACCTCATGAAGCTGGTTGAGAGAATGCCAAGAGTGTGCAAAGCTGTCATCAAGGCAAAGGGTGGCTACTTTGAAGAATGTCAAATATAAAATATATTTTGATTTGTTTAACACTTTTTTGGTTACTACATGATTCGATATACGTGTAATTTCATAGTTGTGATGTCTTCACTATTATTCTCCAATGTAGAAAATAGTAAAAATATAGAAAAACCCTGGAATGAGTAGGTGTACAAACTTTTGACTGGTACTGTATATATTTTGAAATTCATTCCAGAATTAAATTGTTTAATGGCATATAGTGTTGTTATTTGACTTGTTCTAAGCTCAAATATGCCAAATATATGATTCAACTGGTTGTTGTTTGTTAACTGCAGCCATTTGCATCGTACTATGTTTAGTACTACATGTGTACAAACACACCATAGACACACGCAGGTTTTATTGATATCTGTGGTATGTGTGTACACACGTGTGCTTGTGAGAGATGGAGAGAAAGATGGAGAGTGCTGTAGCAGGCCTCACTTGCCATTGACATATTAGATTTGCTGTACATAAATCAAATCACATTTTATTGGTCACATACACATATTTAGCAGATGTTATTGTGGGTGTAGCTAAATGCTTGTGTTCCTAGCTCCAACAGTGCAGTAGTGTCAAACAATTCACAACAATACACCCAAATCTAAAAGTAAAATAATGGAATTAAGAAATATATAAATATTATGACTAGCAATGTCGGAGTGGCATTGACTAAAATACAGTAGAGTACAGTATATACATATGAAATGAGTAAAGCAGTATGTAAACATTTTTTGTGAAACAAACAAGAAATAAGACAAAAAAAAACAGAAAACCTGAGCGTGCATAACTATTCACTCCCCCAAAGTCAATACTTTGTAGAGCCACCTTTTGCAGCAATTACAGCTGCAAGTCTCTTGGTGTATGTCTCGATAAGCTTGGCACATCTAGCCACTGGGATTTTTGCCCATTCTTCAAGGCAAAACTGCTCCAGCTCCTTCAAGTTGGATGGGTTCTGCTGGTGTACAGCAATATTTAAGTCATACCATAGATTCTCAATTGGATTGAGGTCTGGGCTTTGACTAGGCAATTCCAAGACATTTAAATGTTTCCCCTTAAACCACTCAAGTGTTTCTTTAGCAGTATGCTTAGGGTCATTGTCCTGCTGGAAGGTGAACCTCCATCCCAGTCTCAAATCTCTGGAAGACTGAAAAAGGTTTCCCCTCAAAGATTTCCCTGTATTTAGTGCTTTCCATCATTCCTTCAATTCTGACCAGTTTCCCAGTCCCTGCCAATGAAAAACATCCCCACACCATGATGCTGCCACCACCATGCTTCACTGTGGGGATGGTGTTCTCGGGGTGATGAGAGGAGTTGGGTTTGCGCCAGACATAACGTTTTCCTTGATGGCCAAAAAACTCAATTTTAGTCTCATCAGACCAGAGTACCTTATTCCATTTGTGGGGAGTCTCCTACATTCCTTTTGGAGAACATCAAACGTGTTTCCTTGCCTGGTCCGTGAGTTTTGGTGGGCGGCCCTCTCTTGGCAGGTTTGTTGTGGTGCCATATTATTTTTTTTATAATGGATTTAAATGGTGCTCCGTGGGATGTTCAAAGTGTCAGATATTTTTTTATAACCCAACCCTGATTTGTACTTCTCCACAACTTTGTCCCTGACCTATTAGGAGAGGACTTTGGTCTTCATGGTGGCGCTTGCTTGGTGGTGCCCCTTGCTTAGTGGTGTTGCAGACTCTGGGGCCTTTCAGAACAGCTGTATATATACTGAGATCATGTGACAGATCATGTGACACTTAGATTGCACACAGGTGGACTTTGTTTAACTAATTATGTGACTTCTGAAGATAATTGGTTGCATCAGATCTTATTTAGGGGCTTCGTAGCAAAGGGGGTGAATACATATGCACGCACCACTTTTCCGTTATTTGTTTTTTTTTATGTTTTGAAACAACAAGTTATTTCACTTCACCAATTTGGACTATTTTGTGTTTGTCCATTACATGAAATCCAAATATAAATCTATTTAAATTACAGGTTGTATGCAACAAAATAGGAAAAACGACAAGGGGGATGAATACTTTTGCAAAGCACTGTACGTCTCGTGTCTGAGCAGTTAAATTGCGACTCCACTTTGTCTCTGTACTGACGTTTTGCCTGTTTGATTGCCTTACGGAGGGAATAACTACACTATTTGTATTCAACCATATTCCTAGTCACCTTTCCGTGGTTAAATGCAGTGGTTCGCGCTTTCAGGGTTGCGCGAATGCTGCCATCTATCCATGGTTTTTGTTTGGGTAGGTTTTAATAGTCATAGTGGGAACAGCATCCCCTATACAGTTCCTGATGAACTCAGCCACCATGTCTGTGTATACAGTACGTCAATGTTATTCTCAGAGGCAACCTGGAACATATCCAACATATGCTTATACTTATAGGTTCATATATATATGGTGCTTATACTGAATGTACTCAGGATGTGTATGTGTGAAAGATTGTGTGTGTGTGGATTTCTTTATTGGTTCTGACAATCTATATAACAACAAATATTAAGATCTGATCATTTGAACATGACTTGATTCATGAAATGCAAAGTTAATTGTGTAAAAAACTGTAACCCCATGTGTCGAAAGACTAAATATAGTTCCATATAAAAAAATCACATTGTAGAAAAAGAAAACGCTTTGTCCGATTACATTTAATTTTAATTTTTTTCCATCAGTAAGCTCGGAGAAAAGTGTACTAAAGGAAATTAGAAATTTCCGTTATGGACATGAATGGGTTAAACCATGTGTCAAACTCATTCCACGGAGGGCTGAGTGTCTGCGGGTTTTTCGCTCCCCCCTTGGACTTAATTAATTAAGGTCACTGATTAGTAAGGAACTCCCCTCACCTGATTGTCTATGTCTTAATTTAAAGGAAAAAACAAAAACCAGCAGACACTAGGCACTCCATAGAATGAGTTTGACACCCCTGGGTTAAACATCTAAACTGAAACAACCAATTCAGTAATGGGTGCAATAAGTCCAAGTTACAGTTTGGATAAGTTTAGAAAAATGTATGTTATTTATATTTGAGTAGCACAATATTAATTAATCATTCAATGTACATGCAAAAATATATACTGAACAAAAATAAACCCAACATACAATTTTACTGAGTTACAGTTCATATAAGGAAATCAGTCCATTGAAATAAATAAATTAGGCCCTAATCTATGGATTTCACATGACTGGGTATACAGATTGGTATGTTGGTCATAGATACCTTAAAATAAAAAGATAGGGGTGTGGATCAGAAAACCAGTCAGTATCTGGTGTGACCACCATTTACCTCATGCAGCACATCTCTTTTGCATAGAGTTGATCAGGCTGTTGATTGTGGCCGGTGGAATGTTGTCCCACTCCTCTTCAATGGCTGTGCGAAGTTCTTGGATATTGGCTGGAATTGGAACATGCTTTTGTATACGTCAATTCAGAGCATCCCAAACCTGCTCAATGGGTGACATGTCTGGTGAGTATGCAGGCCATAGAAGAACTGGGACATGTACAGCTTCCAGGAATTGTGTACAGATCCTTGCGTCTTGGGGCCATGCATTATCATGCTGAAACATGAGGTGATGGCGGCGGATGAATGGCACAACAATGGGTATCTCACGGTATCTCTGTGGATTCAAATTGTGTTCATTGTCCGTAGCTTATGCCTGCCCTTACATAACCCAGCGCCACCATGGGGCACTCTGTTCACAACGTTGACATCAGCAAACCTCTCACCCACATGACGCCATACACGTGGTCTGCGGATGTGAGGCCATTTGGACGTATATGCCAAATTCTCTAAAATGATATTGGAGGTGGCTTATGGTAGAGAAATGAACATTAAATTCTCTGGCGACAGCTCTGGTGGACATTCCTGCAGTCAGCATGCCAATTGTATGCTCCCTCAAAACTGTGGTATTGTGTTTTTTGACAAAATTGCACATTTTAGAGTGGCCTTTTACTGTCCCCAGTACAAGGTGCACCTGTGTAATGATCATGCTGTTTAATCAGCTTTTTGATATGCCAGACCTGTCAGGTGGATGGATTACTAACAGGGATGTAAACAAATTTGTGCACATGAAACATGGGACCAACACTTTACATGTTGCGTTTATATTTTTGTTCAGTGTCGATTTTGAAACAAACAATTGTAAAAATCAACCTACAGTAGAGAATACTGGGTAATATGATAATGATGGCCATGGTTTTGGTTAAACTCTGGTTATTAACCCCAACACTGGGGTTCCATTTACACCACTGAGTGTTAATTTAACTCTTTACAGCGTTAACTCTTGAATCAACACAATAAATGTTACTGAAAAATCAACAGTAGTTAACACTGGACAATTTACGGTGTGCTATGAAAGAGACACATCTGCAGGGGGTTCCATACATTTGAAAAACATTTTAGAATTCTGAAGAACCATAGATGCCACCCTGCCAAGAACCCCACACTTAACTAAAAAGGTTCTTTATCAGGTAAGAGTTATCCAAGAAACCTTAAGAGCTGAAGAACAACCACTTTATTTTTTTCAGTGTAATGTATAAATAACAATGTTAGTACTGTACTATACAGCTAAGGCCATAATGTACAGTACTAAGGCCATCCTGGACAAGGGGAGAAAAATTCAGAATAGCAATGCTACCAATGTATTGTATGACTATGCAGTCTTGATGATTCCTGGACAGGGGAAGAAGAATACCTGTGTTAATATTGTACTGTTTGGAGACACTTTTTGGATTTTTGACATGCATGTGTTATTTCTAAAATAACACATGCAAGTGACGATGGAAGAAACATAACTGCACTGTAAATTACTCTGAAACATTTTACTGCAAATTATGGTGCATTGTGGGAAAATGTTGTGTGCGGGGAAATAATTAATGTATTTCTAAAAGATAGGACATTGGAACATTATTTCTGACGTCTAAGTGTTTGGAATGGTTGGTGGGGATCTAAAGAATATCATGTCATATTATTTATTATTTTGTGATGTCATTGAGGATGGTATGACTAAATAACTAACTCTGAAAGTGTACACATTTCAGTTATCAGGTTTGCATCTACAGTGAGGGAAAAAAGTATTTGATCCCCTGCTGATTTTGTATGTTTGCCCACTGACAAAGACATGATCAGTCTTTAATTTTAATGGTAGGTTTATTTGAACAGTGAGAGACAGAATAACAACAAAAAAATCCAGAAAAACGCATGTCAAAAATGTTATAAATTGATTTGCATTTTTATGAGGGAAATAAGTATTTGACCCCTCTGCAAAACATGACTTAGTACTTGGTGGCAAAACCCTTGCTGGCAATCACAGAGGTCAGACGTTTCTTGTAGTTGGCCACCAGGTTTGCACACATCTCAGGAGGGTTTTGTCCCACTCCTCTTTGCAGATCTTCTCCAAGTCATAAAGGTTTCGAGGCTGACTGGCTAGGCCACTCCAGGACCTTAATGTGCTTCTTCTTGAGCCACTCCTTTGTTGCCTTGGCCGTGTGTTTTGGGTCATTGTCATGCTGGAATACCCATCCACGACCCATTTTCAATGCCCTGGCTGAGGGAAGGAGGTTCTCACCCAAGATTTGACGGTACATGGCCCTGTCCATCGTCCCTTTGATGCAGTGAAGTTGTCCTGTCCCCTTAGCAGAAAACCCCCCCCCCCCCCGAAGCATAATGTTTCCACCTCCATGTTTGACGGTGGGGATGGTGTTCTTGGGGTCATAGGCAGCATTCCTCCTCCTCCAAACACGGCGAGTTGAGTTGATGCCAAAGAGCTCGATTTTGGTCTCATCTGACCACAACACTTTCACCCAGTTCTCCTCTGAATCATTCAGATGTTCATTGGCAAACTTCAGACGGCCCTGTATATGTGCTTTCTTGAGCAGGGGGATCTTGTGGGCGCTGCAGGATTTCAGTCCTTCACGGCGTAATGTGTTACCAATTGTTTTCTTGGTGACTATGGTCCCAACTGCCTTGAGGTCATTGACAAGATCCTCCCGTGTAGTTCTGGGCTGATTCCTCACCGTTCTCATGATCATTGCAACTCCACGAGGTGAGATCATGCATGGAGCACCAGGCCGAGGGAGATTGAAAGTTCTGTTGTGTTTCTTCCATTTGCGCATAATCGTACCAACTGTTGTCACCTTCTCACCAAGCTGCTTGGCGATGGTCTTGTAGCCCATTCCAGCCTTTTGTAGGTCTACAATCTTGTCCCTGACATCCTTGGATAGCTCTTTGGTCTTGGCCATGGTGGAGAGTTTGGAATCTGATTGATTGATTGCTTCTGTGGACAGGTGTCTTTTATACAGGTAACAAGCTGAGATTAGGAGCACTCCCTTTAAGAGTGTGCACCTAATCTCAGCTCGTTACCTGTATAAAAAGACACCTGGGAGCCAGAAATCTTTCTGATTGAGAGGGGGTCAAATAATTATTTCCCTCATTAAAATACAAATCATTGTATAACATTTTTGACATGCGTTTTTCTGGATTTTTTTGTTTTTATTCTGTCCCTCACTGTTCAAATAAACCTACCATTAAAATTATAGACTGATCATTTCTTTGTCAGTGGGCAAACGTACAAAATCAGCAGGGGATCAAATACTTTTTTCCCTCACTGTAAATGTTGTATGAAATATGATTAACCATGAGAATACTTTTGAGAAGATAGCAATGTGATTTTAGTCTTCTAATGATATAATAGTTTTACATATAAACTATGCACAGTGACTAGCCACACTGCAAGTGCCATCAGAGATTGTGTCGGCATGATGGAACGCCCCTTTTTACCCGAGCATAAAAAGCCTTGAAAAACAAATCAACCTTTAGACCAGGAAGCGTGGAGCGGTGGCTACACGGCTTAAAATGGTTAGACCAGAAAGACCAGGAAGCCCCACAGCTTAAAATGGTTGACACTCTACAGACCAGTCCATACGTTTGAAATGGTAAAACTCTACACGAGAAGACCACACACTAGACCTTATCATAACAGTCTGCAGCTGTACATGTAAAGAGTCTAGAACATTTGACTAAAGACACAAGTTGGGAAGGACAATCCTTCTCAGACAACCGTTGGTACATCTGAAGTGTATATATCAATGAACACTCCATTCTCTTGTCTCACCGAAGTGGGATAGGACACTCAAACCCTTTTTGAGAAAGTGGTTCAGAGAGACGGCGATCAAGGACAGCTACGCGTAAATATATACATTGCATTTCTTATCCGAATGAGCGGTGATTAGGGTGCTAAGTATTATGATTACTGTGAGCGAAGTTTCCAATTGTAACAACGATAGTTTGAATCTCTGTATCTCCCTTTCACTCTTTTCTACTAACCCCTCCTTCCTCTAACCAAGCAGTCATGCTATTGTTAGTCCAGTCCACTAGGGACCTGTTTTCATTGTATTACGTTAGAAATCAGTAACCTATACCGTGTGCGTTTGTATTCTGTTTTATTATTTACTTAGTTAGTAAATAAATAATGAAGCCAATTTGTGTATTGCTGATTCATCAATAAGGTTAGGGTTCTTGCAGATTCAAGGATTATGCGACGTTCAGAATGAGACTGATGAGGTAATTAATTCATGGATGACTGTTATCGATATAACACACACACATATATATACAGTGGGGGAACAAGTATTTGATACACTGCCGATTTTGCAGGTTTTTCTACTTACAAAGCATGTAGAGGTCTGTAATTTTGATCATACGTACACTTCAACTGTGAGAGACGGAATCTAAAACAAAAATCCAGAAAATCACATTGTATGATTTTTAAGTAATTCATTTGCATTTTATTGCATGACATAAGTATTTGATACATCAGAAAAGCAGAACTTAATACTTGATACAGAAACCTTTGTTTGCAATTACAGAGATCATACGTTTCCTGTAGGTCTTGACCAGGTTTGCACACACTGCAGCAGGGATTTTGGCCCACTCCTCCATACAGACCTTCTCCAGATCCTTCAGGTTTCGGGGCTGTCGCTGGGCAATACAGACTTTCAGCTCCCTCCAAAGATTTTCTATTGGGTTCAGGTCTGGAGACTGGCTAGGCCACTCCAGGACCTTGAGATGCTTCTTACGGAGCCACTCCTTAGTTGCCCTGGCTGTGTGTTTCGGGTCGTTGTCATGCTGGAAGACCCAGCCACGACCCATCTTCAATTCTCTTACTGAGGGAAGGAGGTTGTTGGCCAAGGTCTCGCGATACATGGCCCCATCCATCCTCCCCTCAATATGGTGCAGTCGTCCTGTCACCTTTGCAGAAAAGCATCCCCAAAGAATGATGTTTCCACCTACATTGTTCACGGTTGGGATGGTGTTCTTGAGGTTGTACTCATCCTTCTTCTTCCTCCAAACACGGCAAGTGGAGTTTAGACCAAAAAGCTATATTTTTGTCTCATCAGACCACATGACCTTCTCCCATTCCCCCTCTGGATCATCCAGATGGTCATTGGCAAACTTCAGATGGGCCTGGACATGCGCTGGCTTGAGCAGTGGGAACTTGCGTGCGCTGCAGGATTTTAATCCATGACGGCGTAGTGTGTTACTAATGGTTTTCTTTGAGACTGTTGTCCCAGCCCCCTTCAGGTCATTGACCAGGTCCTTCCGTGTAGTTCTGGGCTGATCCCTCACCTTCCTCATGATCATTGATGCCCCACGAGGTGAGATCTTGCATGGAGCCCCAGACTGAGGGTGATTGACCGTCATCTTGAACTTCTTCCATTTCCTAATTATTGCGCCAACAGTTGTTGCCTTCTCACCAAGCTGCTTGCCTATTGTCCTGTAGCCCATCCCAGCCTTGTGCAGGTCTACAATTTTATCCCTGATGTCCTTACACAGCTCTCTGGTCTTGGCCATTGTGGATAGGTTAGAGTCTTTGATTGAGTGTGTGGACAGGTGTCTTTTATACAGGTAACGAGTTCAAACAGGTGCAGTTAATACAGGTAATGAGTGGAGAACAGGAGGGCTTCTTAAAGAAAAACTAACAGGTCTGTGAGAGCCGGAATTCTTACTGGTTGAAAGGTGATCAAATACTTATGTCATGCAATAAAATGCAAATTAATTACTTTAAAATCATACAATGTGATTTTCTGTATTTTTGTTTTAGATTCCGTCTCTCACAGTTGAAGTGTACCTATGATAAAAATTAAAGACCTCTACATGCTTTGTAAGTAGGAAAACCTGCAAAATCGGCAGTGTATCAAATACTTGTTCTCCCCACTGTATCTATACATACACACACACACACACACACACACACACATATATACATATATATATATACATATATATAGATACACATATATATATACACACATATATACACATACTGTCCCAGTTCCTAAGCCGGCAGGGCAAGGGCACACGCTACCAACCCCACTAACCCAAATCCCAAACCCACTAACCCCACTCCACCAGACAACAACAACAAAGACCCAGATCTTTTCACAGGCACCACCCAACCCACCACCCAAGATGTCTCAGAAACAGTCCCCACCCGTCATCACCAAAGACGTCCCAGAAACAGCCCCCACCCCTTGGCGGCCCCTCCACCTTAGCCCTCCCCACAAATAAACTTTATTGCTACCTCCACCCCCTCCAAACCCCTGGTCAAAGGGGAGCCGTTTTCGAGAGAGGCCATACAGTCCATTACTTCCTCTGATCACTCCTCCCTTCCCCTTACTGTCACTGATTCTCCACTCCCACCCCTAACTGCCCTTGATCCCCCCTACCATACCCCCTTACTGCCCCTGACTCCTCCCCCATGCTCCTTAGCGACCCAGATCCACCCCCTTAGGCCCCACCCTTGATCCCGACACAGCAGCAAGCCAGCCAGCCTCAGTCCAGACCCCCCAGACCCTCCGAACCGCCTTCACCCTTCCCAGCATCCCCCAGTCTACCACCAAGACAGTATAGGTTGCCACCAGGTAGTCAGTGGGGAGGCATGTCAAGACCTTTGAACAGCCAAGAACCACCCAACACAAACAACCTGCTGAGGCCTTCATCCAAATCTGTAATGAAATGATCAGACCTGGACCCCCCCAATAGCCCATCATCATGACCCTGACAACACACTCCAAACAGAATGACTTTCCTCAGATGGCTGTTCATGGTTGCCTCCCCACTAGGGAATCCACCTATAGACGGCACAAAGTATGTACAGAGAACTTCCACCATGGAGGCACTCGTACTGAACACACCCACCATCTGTTTGTGAGTGCGCCATGGCCAGGTGGGTCTAGGCCCTGTTTGCTCCCTCTGTCTTCCAGCCTCCAGCATCCAGCCTTGCCGCTGCATCGCTCCCCCTCCACCAACACCATCCCAGGCCGATGGTTGTCCTTCCTCCCCTCTGTAGAGTCAGCACCAGTCCCAGCACCAATCCACAGATGAGGCTCAGAGGATGGACCAAATATCACACCTTCACCAGAAGAGAGCAGGCCACAGGGAAGTACCACCATTATTGACCTCTGGGTCTAGGGCTCCCTTGTGTGTCTGCTTCCTCCTCAGGTTGTCCTTCCTCCCCTCTACAGATCCCAACCCAGCACCAGCCCCATCCCCTGTTCCCGGTTCCTGTGTCTCCCAGGCCCACAGTCCCAGCACCAGACCCAGCACCAACCCCTGCTTTTCCAGCCCAGGTACCAGCATGATTTCCAGCCCTGGTACCAACACCAACCCAGGTTTTTCCCGGTCCTAGCCCAACACCAACCCTGGACACAGCACCAACCAACCACAACTGCCACCTCCATCCAGCAACTGCCACCTCCATCCAGCAACTTCCAACCCAGACTTCACCCCTTTCCCAACAAAAACACAAACACAATCTCAACCACCCCACCAGACCAACCATTACTGACTAAGTGATGGACTGATGATTGTTACCATTTTTCTTATTTTAATGCATTCATTTTTTTGTTTTTTTGTTGCTGTTTGTTTTTGTTTTGATTTGATTAACTTAAGTTGGATAGATTACTTATTGTTTGAATTGTTCATTATTTAGAGTTTAACTTGTAATGAATTTAGGAAAAAAAAATTTTTTTGACCTTTTGGATGAAACCAGATCGAAGTAAAATGACCAAAGTATGAAAAATGACTGTTGCTTCTACATTGATAAAGTTCGATCATAAAGTTACTGGTCCCCTCCCCCATGTCAAACACTTGGATTCAGGATGCCCGATTATTAAGGGGATAGGGTGACATCACCGCATTTGCTTGAGATGATTTTACGGCAACACTGCTCACTGCATCCAAGTTGCTTGACATAAGTGTTTCAAATAACTATCAATCAAGGCTAGCTCATGACTATAATCTCCTCCCCAATCAGCCTGTCTTTTCAAACTTCCTTGTAGTTAGCCATGAGAGAAAAAGTGCTTTTTGTAAAATGAAAAGCATTTCTATCCGCCAAAAATATTATAGGTGATATTTTAGTCACTCAAAATGCTATTTTACATTGGAATCAGAATGACTGTTCAGGACCTTTAAGGCCTCTAGAAGTGCAAGTGATATAAAACACAAAATATTCATTAATATGGTGTCATCTTTGTAAACACTTTACCTAGCAACCAAATCCTTACCTTGCTTGCACCAATCCCTTGTAATTATAGTAAAATACTATGAAATACAAACCCCTCCTCTCAACGAATTTCATCCATCCATTCCAATTACAGGAGCATTTACTTTTTTAGAGTATAATACAGTCAATTTTACGGTGTTGCACTGTGTGTCATTACACGGTACTTGCTTTGATACTGTAATAAATAAATACTTGCCACGAGCTACTGTCAAATTCACGGGAACCCCTTTACAGGGTGGTAAAAGAGCCTAGAGATGATGACCCTAGGCTCTTTACTGATAATACAATGTTAGGAAATAGATTCTGAGGGGAGAACGTTATGGTGTGGAAGTCATTGAAGTAATATGCCATTACTGTCTAGGATGGAATTAGGATTCTCACAAGGGACTTGTGAGAAATAATCGTACAGTTTGAAAGTTTAAGATGCATAGATAATAATCGTCTGCTCCAATATCCTTTCGATCTTGATTCTTCAAATGTTTCATTGCCAAAGTTAGCGTCTCCACTTTTCATTACATTTGAAATGACTATGCAACCTTTGTAGGATAGAGAATACAACCTTCCGGAAATAACCTATTCAATCATGTTTATCACCATAATAATGCAGAAAATTGCACCATTAACTTTTTTACTCGGGTTAAACATAGGTATCCTGCATCAATGTATTGCATACTACAGTAAATATAATATAAAAGTACAAAGGCAAGTTGTCACTATCAATAAAAATAGCGTTCTCAATGTAATGTTGGAGCTTCTGTACTATATTTATTTTTCCACACATTGAAAAGAGTACACAATCTGTTCAATATACTTCCATTTTAGTCCGTTAGCAGACACTCTAATCCAGAGCAATTTACAGGAACATTTTGGGTTAAGTGCCTTGCTCGAGGGCACATCAGATTTTTCACCTAGTCAGCGAAGGGATTTGAACCAGCAACCTTTCAGTTACTGGCACAATGCTTTTAACCGCTAGGCTACCTGCTGCCCAGATTTGTGTGTGTGTGTGTGTGTGTGTGTGTGTGTGTGTGTGTGTGTGTGTGTGTGTGTGTGTGTGTGTGTGTGTGTGTGTGTGTGTGTGTGTGTGTGTGTGTGTGTGTGTGTGTGTGTGTGTGTGTGTGTGTGTTTTAAGTGTTATTAGTCATATGTATGGGATAAGCATGATATACATCATCCAACGAAGTGCTTACTTGAATGTTCCTTCTCCAAAATGCAACAACAATAAGAAATAATAAGACAAGAATAAGAACATATAGTAAACAGCAGTAGAATAGAATGATACATTTTAGCATCAGAATAATACAGGAAGGCACAATTTATAGTCCAATATTGACACGTATTGGGGAAGGGGGACGGGGGGGACGTGTATAAATTGAGCAGTATAATAAGAGTCCGGTAGCAGCAGTTGTGATGTGTGTGTAGCATGAATGTACAATGTGTGTGTGTGTGCGTGCATGTTTGCTAAGGTGCGGAGAATCAGAGCAGATGGTCAGTCCAGTTCAAGTCTTCAGCAGTCTGTGATGGCTTGTAGAGACCGACAGGCAAAGAGACAGTTTCTATCAGACCTCATGCTCCGATACCGTATGCCCGATGGTAAGGGAGTGAACAGCTTGTGGCTGGGGTGTGTGGGATCCTTGACGATGCTGCGTGCCTTCCTCAGGCACTGTTTCGAGTAAATGTCCTGAATGGGTGGGAACCCGGCCCCAGTGATGTACTGGGCTGTCTTCATCCCCTGCTGGAGGGCTTTGCGGTCGTGGACGGAACAATTCCCGTACCAGGCCGTGATGCAACCGGTCAGGACGCTCTCGATGGTGCAGCGGTAGTATATGGAGAGGACCCAGTGCGGCATGCCGAATTCCTTCAGCCACCTTAGGAAGTAGATACGCTGTTGCGCCCTCTTGACAAGACTGGTGGTGGTGTTGGTCCATGACAAGTCCTCAGTGATGTGGATGCAGAGGAAGTTAAAACTCGTGACACTCTCTACTGCAGTCACGTTGATGTGGATCGGGGCATGTTCCCTCCTCTGCTTCCTGAAGTCAACAGCAACTCCTTTGTTTTGCTGACGTTGAGGGAGAGGTTGTCATCATGACACTACAATACCAGTTCACTTACCTCCTCCCTATAATCTGACTCGTCGTTGTTGGTTATCAGGCCTACAACCGTGGTGTTGTCAGCAAACTTGATGAAGTTGGTGTCGTGCAAAGCCACGCAGTCTTGTGTGAACAGGGAGAACAGCAGATGACTGAGGACACACCACTGGGGGGCCCCCTGTGTTAAGAGACAGTGTGGAGGTGGTGTGGTCTTTCCCGTTTACCAATCCTCACAGCCTGTGGTCTGCCCGTCAGGAAGTCCAGGATCCATTTGCAGAGGGTGGTGTCCAGACACATGGCTATGAGCTTGGTGTCAAGCTTGGAGGGAACAATAGTGTTGAATGCTAAACTGTAGTCAATGAACAGCATTCTCACATACATTGGCTTAAGAAAGTATTCACACCCCCTTGGCATTTTTTTTGTTGCCTTAGAACCTGGAATTAAAATGGATTTTTGGGGGATTTGTATCATTTGATTTACACAACATGCCTACCACTTTGAAGATGCAAAATACTTTTTTTGGTTAAACAAACAAGAAATAAGACAAAAAAAACAGAACTTGAGCATGCATAACTATTCATTCCCCCCAAAATCAATACTTTGTAGAGCCACCTTTTGCAGCAATTGCAGCTGCAAGTCTCTTGGAGTATGTCTCTATAAGCTTGGCACATCTAGCCACTGGGATTTTTGCCCATTCTTCAAGGCAAAACCTGCTCCAGCTCATTCAAGTTGGATGGGTTCTGCTGGTGTACAGCAATCTTTAAGTCATACCACAGATTCTCAATTAGATTGAGGTCTGGGCTTTGACTAGGCCATTCCAAGACATTTAAATGTTTCCCCTTAAACCACTTGAGTGTTGCTTTAGCAGTATGCTTAGGGTCATTGTCCTGCTGGAAGGTGAACCTCCATCCCAGTCTCAAATCTCTGGAAGACTGAAACATGTTTCCCCTCAAGAATTGTCCTGTATTTAGCGCTATCCTTCAAATTCTGACCAGTTTCCCAGTCCCTGATGATGAAAAACATGGGGATGGTGTTCTCAGGGTGATGAGAGGTGTTGGGTTTGTGCCAGACATAGCGTTTTCCTTGATTGCCAAATATTGAGTCAATTTTAGTCTCATCTGACCAGAGTACCTTCTTCCATATGTTTGAGGAGTCTCCCACATGGCTTTTGGCAAACACCAAACGTGTTTGCTTAGTTTTTTCTTTAAGCAATGGCTTTTTTCTGGCCACTCTTCCGTAAAGCCCAGCTCTGTGGAGTGTATGGCTTAAAGTTGTCCTATGGACAGATACTCCAATCTACACTGTGGAGCTTTGCAGCTCCTTCATGGTTATCTTTGGTCTCTTTGTTGCCTCTCTGATTAATGCCCTCCTTGCCTGCTCCGTGAGTTTTGGTGGGCGGCCCTCTCTTGGCAGGTTTGTTGTGGTGCCATATTCTTTCAATTTTTTTATAATGGATTTAATGGTGCTCCGTGGGATGTTCAAAGTTTCAGATATTTTTTTATAACCCAACCCTGATCTGTACTTCTCCACAACTTTGTCCCTGACCTGTTTGGAGAGCTCCTTGGTCTTCATGGTGCCGCTTGCTTGGTGGTGCCCCTTGCTTAGGGGTGTTGCAGACTCTGGGGCCTTTCAGAACAGCTGTATATACACTGCTCAAAAAAATAAAAGGGAACACTTAAACAACACAATGTAACTCCAAGTCAATCACACTTCTGTGAAATCAAACTGTCCACTTAGGAAGCAACAGTGATTGACAATAAATTTCACATGCTGTTGTGGAAATGGAATAGACAACAGGTGGAAATTATAGGCAATTAGCAAGACACCCCCAATAAAGGACTGGTTTTGCAGGTGGTGACCACAGACCACTTCTCAGTTCCTATGCTTCCTGGCTGATGTTTTGGTCACTTTTGAATGCTGGCGGTGCTTTCACTCTAGTGGTAGCATGAGACGGAGTCTACAACCCACACAAGTGGCTCAGGTAGTGCAGCTCATCCAGGGTGGCACATCAATGCGAGCTGTGGAAAGAAGGTTTGCTGTGTCTGTCAGTGTAGTGTCCAGAGCATGGAGGCGCTACCAGGAGACAGGCCAGTACATCAGGAGACGTGGAGGAGGCCGTAGGAGGGCAACAACCCAGCAGCAGGACTGCTACCTCAGCCTTTGTGCAAGGAAGAGCAGGAGGAGCACTGCCAGAGCCCTGCAAAATGACCTCCAGCAGGCCACAAATGTGCATGTGTCTGCTCAAACGGTCAGAAACAGACTCCATGGGTGGTATGAGGGCCCGACGTCCACAGGTGGGGGTTGTGCTTACAGCCCAACACCGTGCAGGACGTTTGGCATTTGCCAGAGAACACCAAGATTGGCAAATTCGCCACTGGCGCCCTGTGCACTTCACAGATGAAAGCAGGTTTACACTGAGCACATGTGACAGACATGACAGAGTCTAGAGACGCCATGGAGAACGTTCTGCTGCCTGCAACATCCTCCAGCATGACCGGTTTGGCTGTGGGTCAGTCATGGTGTGGGGTGGCATTTCTTTGGGGGGCCGCACAGCCCTCCATGTGCTCGCCAGAGGTAGCCTGACTGCCATTAGGTACCGAGATGAGATCCTCAGACCCCTTGTGAGACCATATGCTGGTGCGGTTGGCCCTGGGTTCCTCCTAATGCAAGACAATGCTAGCCCTCATGTGGCTGGAGTGTGTCAGCAGTTCCTGCAAGAGGAAGGCATTGATGCTATGGACTGGCCCGCCCGTTCCCCTGACCTGAATCCAATTGAGCACATCTGGGACATCATGTCTCGCTCCATCCACCAACGCCACATTGCACCACAGGATGTCCAGGAGTTGGCAGATGCTTTAGTCCAGGTCTGGGAGGAGATCCCTCAGGATACCATCCGCCACCTCATCAGGAGCATGCCCAGGCGTTGTAGGGAGGTCATACAGGCACGTGGAGGCCACACACACTACTGAGCCTCATTTTGACTTGTTTTAAGGACATTACATCAAAGTTGGATCAGCCTGTAGTGTGGTTTTCCACTTTAATTTTGAGGGTGACTCCAAATCCAGACCTCCATGGGTTGATACATTTGATTTCCATTGATAATTTTTGTGTGATTTTGTTGTCAGCACATTCAACTATGTAAAGAAAAAAGTATTTAATAAGATTATTTCATTCATTCAGATCTAGGATGTGTTATTTTAGTGTTCCCTTAATTTTTTTGAGCAGTGTATATTGAGATCATGTGACACTTAGATTGCACACAGGTGGACATTATTTAACTAATTATGTGACTTCTGAAGGTAATTGGCTGCACCAGATCTTTTTTTAGTGTCTTCATAGCAAAGGGGGTGAATAAATATGCACACACCATTTTTCTGTTATTTTATTTTTATTTATTTTCATTTCACTTCACCAATTTGGACTATTTTGTGTATGTCCATTATATGAAATCCTAATAATAAAAAACAATTTAAATTACAGGTTGTATTGCAACAAAATAGGAAAAATGCCAAGGGGGATGAATAGTTTTGCAAGGCACTGTAGGTGTTCCTCTTGTCCAGATGTGTTAAGGCTGTGTGAATAGCGATGGAAATGGCATCTTCCATGGATTTTTTTGGAGTGGTAGGCAAATTGTAGTGGGTCCAGGGTCCAATGTAGGCATGCTGGCCTTGATGTGGGCCATGACCAGCCTCTTGAAGCACTTCATGATGATCGAGTTGAGCGCGACGGGGCGATAGTCATTTGGGCATGTTGTACAGATGAAATCACACACAGTGTGTGAGGGGATTAAAGTGCCCCACTGTCTCGCCCCGCTGTACACTGAAACCAGATCAAGGACTTTGATTTACTATATGTTGCCTGTTACCTCAGTTCTCAGTCTCAACCTCTCTCTTGGTTTTCTGTTTCTCTCCTAGAGGCAAAACCCTTGAGCAACTGTGTTGTGAACCTGTGTGTGAACTCTAACAGCAATCTACAGAACACAGCAGGGTCTCGCCTGTGATGTAAAATCATTGATCAAGAAACGAAATGGACTGGTTGCTACTGAAGAGGAGTGTATCCTAGGTTATTTGAAATCACAGCTATCAATGACAAGGTTATTGAAAAGATAAACAGTCACGTGTGATTTCATCAGTACAAGGCCCCTTGAAGAATATGTCAATATAGAATTCATTGAGTGAGTTTGTAGGATTAGGGTTGTTAATTTTTAACAATATCAGGAACGTTCTAGGAGACAATCTGTCTTTTTTTGGAATAAAAGTGCAGTTTGTCTTGTTTTCTTTTTCTTACTCAACCCCTTTTCTACGTACTTCTTCCTTGAGGGGAAAAAAATACTTGTTTACTTTGTAAAGTAGTCTCTGCATGTGTAAAAATCGTTGAAGTAACAAACAAACAAAACAAAGGTGTAGGTCTGGAAAGAGCACATCATGAGTTAATCTTCTCAGTTTCAAGCCCACCATTGCAATAAAATCAAAACACATTGTTGTGGAGAATAAATGGGAAGCCGAAAGGCACCTACACAACAGACAGAGTTGCAATATTATGTGCATATCTAATGGATAGTATTTGCAATATGGTTTTGCTAGTACTGAACAAAATAGGTCTATTTGATTTTAGTAGGACAGAGACATTGTAGGAATTTATCCATGACCTCTCCTATCTGTTTGAATATAAATCAATATCTGTTAAAGAAACATAGGCTGTTGCTTTCCATTACCAGTTCTGCTGGACATTGTTGATCTATAAACAAACCTTATCCTCTTGTACTCTGATCAGATTCTAAGAGCAAAGCCATCTTTAGATTCTAACTGTTTCAATGTTTCAAAAGAAAGGTGTTTTCATTACAATCCTGACGGATGTCGTTAATCTATAGATAAACCTAATTCCCTGTATCCTTATTCTCTTGTATTCTTAGAATCCACTTATCATCCGCTGATCGGATTCTAAGAGCAAAGACATATTTAGATTCTATCATGCCCCATCATTTCCTGTTTGGACAAAAGAGGCCTTACTAATGTCTATTTTCTTACAGCAATCCATTTCTCTCTCTTTTCAGGAAGATGTTATGGGCAGAAAATAATCAAATTCACTTGCCTCTGGCAGAATAATCACTAGAAGTGGGTCAAGGAGCGATGCAGCCAACATTATTACCATCCAGGGGATATGAGAGGTTAGGTTAAACATGTTCTTTGTCGCAAATGGCACCCTATTCCCTGTTTAGTGCACTACTTAAAGAAATAAATAAAAAATGCTGACAGCTAGTCTTCCTGGTGTCTGACCTAATGAAAAAGTAAATTAAACAAAGTTTTAAAATACATTAATTTAAAACATTAACATATACATTACAGACATACAGTATATTCGAAAAGTATTCAGACACCTTGACTTTTTCCACTTTGTTACGTTACAGCCTTATTCTAAAATTGATTAAATTAAAAAAATTCTCAATCTACACACAATACCCCATAATGACAACGCAAAAACATTTATTTTTTATTTGTGCAACTTTATAAAAACAAAAACAGAAATATCTTATTTGCATAAGTATTCATCAAACCCTTTGCTATGAGACTCGAAATTGAGCTCAGGTGCATCCTGTTTCCATTGATCATCCTTCAGATGTTTCTACAACTTATTTGGAATCCACCTGCGGTAAATTCTATTGATTGGACATGATTTGGAAAGGCGCACACCTGTCTGTATAAGGTCCCACAGTTGACAGTAAATGTCAGAGCAAAAACTAAGCCATGAAGTCAAAGGAGCTGTCCGTAGAGCTCCGAGACAGGATTGTGTCGAGGCACAGATCTGGGGAAGGGTACCAAAAAAAGTATCCAGCATTGAAGGTCCCTAAGAACTCAGCGGCCTCCATCATTCTTAAATGGAACAAGTTTGGAACCACCAAGACTCTTTCTAGAGCTGGCCGCCTGGCCAAACTGAGCAATCGGGAGAGAAGGGCCTTGGTCAGGGAGGTGACCAAGAACCCGATGGTCACTGACAGAGCTCCATAGTTCATCTGTGGAAATGAGAGAAACTTCCAGAAGGACAACTATCTCTGCAGCACTCCACCAATCAGGACTTTATGAAAAAAATGTATGCACTCAGTAACTGTAAGTCGCTCTGGATAAGACAAGTCAGGATCGCGGGAAAGATGAACAGCGCAAAGTACAGAGAGATCTGGATGAAGGATCACCATCCAACAGGACAACGACCCTAATCACACAGCCAAGACAACGCAAGAGTGGCTTCGGGACAAGTCTCTGAATGTCCTTGAGTGGCACAGCCAGAGCCTGGACTTTAACCCAATCAAACATCTCTGGAGAGACCTGAAAATAGCTGTGCAGCGACGCTCCCCATCCAACCTGACAGCGCTTGAGAGGATCTGCAGAGAAGAATGGGAGAAACTCCCCAAATACAAGAATGCCAAGCTTGTAGCGTTAAACCCAAGAAGATTTGAGGCTGTAATTGCTGCCAAAGGTGCTTCAACAAAGTACTGAGTAAAGGGTCTGAATACTCATGTAAATGTGATATTTCAGTTTTTATATTTAATACATTTGCTAAAATATATAACCTGTTTTTGCTTTGTCATTAAGGGGTATTGTTTGTAGATTGATGAGGAAAAAAACAATTGAATCAATTTTAGAATAAGGCTGTAACGTAATTATTTTTTGGAAAAAATGAAGGGGTCTGGCCACCCTTTGCATTGATGACAGCTTGTCACGGATTCTGCCGAGGCTGCCCCTCCTCCTTGCTCGGGCAGTCTTCGGCGTTCATCGTCACCGGAATACTAGCTGCTGCCGATCTATGTTCTATGTTTCTATGTTGCACCTGTTGTCTATTGTTACACACTTGTTGCCCATTATGTGATCACTCCTTCCCTATTTAACCCAGAGGCTCCCAATGTGTTTTGTGCGTGTTTGCTTTTCGTTTCGTGTGTCGTTGGTGAGCGGGTTTGTTCCTCCCTGTGTGGAGGTGTTTGGTATTGTTTTCTTTACTTCTTCAGTAAAGTAAGTTTCTTACGAGTTCCTGTGTCCTGCGCCTGACTTCGATCCACCGCATTACACTGACACTTGTGACAGAAACACGCACCATTTATGGAGTCAGCAGGTACAGCCAGTCAGTCCGAATCGATGGAGGAACGAGTTCAACGACAGAAGAGTATAATCCAGGCTCTCGGCACCGCTATGGAGAGGGTGATGAATACTATGGACCGATGGGAGAGAGGTGGCCTTCCTACACCTCCTCCAACCACTCAACCACCCATACCACAGTCCACCCCTTCGCCACCTGGGCCCAGTGGGATTCGGCTCTCGCTCCCGAGGGCATATGACGGTACACCAACCGGGTGTCAGGGTTTCCTTCTCCAGGTAGAGCTCTACCTGGCAACCATTCACCCGGCACCCTCGGGATACGAGAGCGTGTCCGCCCTCATCTCCTGTCTGTCGGGGAAGGCGCTCGAGTGGGCCAACGCCGAGTGCGGAGGAATTGACGCTACATCGGTCCGCTACGAGGATTTCACCCGCCGCTTCCGGGCGGTATTCGATCATCCACTGGAGGGGAGAGTGGCGGGCGCGCGTCTGTTCCACCTAAGACAGGAGAGGAGGAGCGCCCAGGATTTTGCGCTGGAGTTCAGGACTTTGGCAGCCAGCGCAGGATGGAATGAGAGGGCACTGATCAACCACTATCGTTGCAGCCTGAGGGAGGACGTTTGGCCGGAACTGGCCTGCAGGGATACCAATCTCAACCTGGACCAACTGGTGGAGATGTCCATCAGGTTGGATAACCTGTTGGAAACCCGCGGACGTTCTGATCAGGGCCCATTCATTCCATCCCCCAGCACCTCCGACACTACCCCCATGGAGCTCGGAGGTGCTGCGCTTAGGGAGACCAGGAGAGGGGCTGTCCCCTGCACCAACTGTGGCCGCAGAGGACACACTGCGGGTCGGTGCTGGGGAGGGTCCCCAGAGAGTTGAGGCAGTAAGCAGAGCACTGGGTGACCATCTCAGGTGAGTAAGCACCCGACTCACCCAGAACTCACAATATTCACATAGTTTAGGGATTCCTACTGTTCGTGTTGATGTGCCCTTCACTCTACACATATTAGATAGTCGCCCGCTAGGGTCAGGCCTAATCAGGGAGGTTACCGCACCACTCTTAATGAGGACGCAAGGGGGTCATGAGGAGAGGATTAGTCTCTATCTGATTGATTCTCCTGTGTATCCTGTGGTGTTGGGACTTCCCTGGTTAACCACTCATGACCCCACTATTTCCTGGCAACAGAGGGCTCTCAAGGGATGGTCCAGTCAGTGTTCAGGGAGGTGTGTAGGGGTTTCCTTAGGGGCTACTACGGTGGAGAGTCCAAACCAGGTCTCCACAATGCACATTCCTTCCGAGTATGCCGATTTGGCTCTCACCTTCAGTAAAAAGAGGGCGACTAAATTACCACCCCATCATCTGGGCGATAAATCTCCAGGTAGGCGCTGCACTTCCCCGGAGTCACGTGTATCCTCTGTCACAGGCGGAGAAGGCGGCCATGGAAACATATGTCTCCGAATCTCTGAGACAGGGATACATTCGGCCTTCCACTTCACCTGTTTCCTCAAGTTTCTTTTTCGTGAAGAAGAAGGAAGGTGGGTTACGCCCGTGCATTGACTACCGTGGGCTTAATCAGAGCACTGTCAAGTACAGTTATCCCTTACCTCTGATAGCTTGTATGACGGAGTTACTGCACAGGGCGCGCTTCTTCACACGAAATTGGATATCATGAGCGCGTACAACCTGGTGCGTATTCGGGAGGGAGATGAGTGGAAGACGGCATTCAGTACCACCTCAGGACACTATGAGTACCTCGTCATGCCATACGGGTTGATGAATGTTCCATTAGTCTTCCAAGCCTTTGTCGATGAGATTTTCAGGGATCTGCACGGACAGGGTGTAGTGGTGTATATTGATGACATTCTCATATACTCCGCTACACGGGCCGAGCATGTGTCCCTGGTGCGTAAAGTGCTTGGACGACTGTTGAAGCATGAACTGTATGCCAAGGCGGAGAAATGCCTGTTCTTTCAAGAGTCCATCTCCTTCCTAGGGTACCACATGTCCGCGTCTGGGGTGAGGATGGAGAGTGACCGCATTTCGGCCGTGCGTAATAGGCCGATTCCAACCACAGTGAAGGAGGTGCAGCAATTTTTGGGGTTTGCCAATTACTACCGGAGGTTTATCCGGGGCTTTGATCAGGTAGCGGCTCCCATTACCTCGTTGCTGAAGGGGGGACCGGTGCGTCTGCGGTGGTCAGCTGAGGCGGACAGGGCATTCAATCATCTGAAGAACCTGTTTACCTCGGCTCCAGTGCTGGCTCATCCGGATCCCTTCTTGGCCTTCATGGTTGAGGTGGACACGTCGGAGGCTCGGATAGGTGCTGTACTTTCCCAGCGCTCGGGCACACCACTCAAGCTCCGCCCCTGTGCGTTCTTTTCGAAGAAGCTCAGTCCGGCGGAGCGCAACTATGATGTGGGGGACCGGGAGCTGTTGGCTGTGGTCCAAGCCCTGAAAGCGTGGAGACATTGGCTTGAGGGGGCTAACCACCCTTTTCTCATTTTGACTGACCACCGCAATCTGGAGTACATCCGGGCGGCGAAGAGATTAAACCCTCGCCAGGCAAGGTGGTCAATGTTTCTCACCTGTTTTTGTTTCACCCTTTCGTACAGGCCAGGTTCCCAGAACGCTTAGGCAGATGCTCTGTCCCAACTGTATGACACGGAGGAGGGTTCCGTGGAGCCCACTCCCATACTTCCGGCGTCGTGTCTGGTGGCACCGGTGGTGTGGGAGGTGGACGCGGACATCGAGCGGGCGTTGCGTAACGAACCCACTCCTCCCCAGTGTCCAGAGGGTCGTGTGTACGTTCTGCTGGAGCTCCGCGATCGTTTGAAATATTGGGCTCACACGTCACCCTCCTCTGGTCATCCTGGCATCAGTCGGACAGTGCATTGTCTTAGTGGGAAGTACTGGTGGCCCACCTTAGCTAAGGACGTGAGGGTTTATGTTTCCTCCTGCTCGGTGTGCACCCAGTGTAAGGCTCCTAGACACCTGCCCAGAGGGAAATTGCAACCCCTACCCGTTCCACAACGACCGTGGTCCCACCTATCGGTGGGTTTCGTGACGGATCTTCCCCCCTCACAAGGGAACACCCCGATCCTGGTCGTTGTGGATCGGTTTTCTAAGTCCTGCTGCCTCATTCCTCTGCCCGGTCTGCTGAGGCCCTATTTACACACATCTTCCGGCACTATGGGATACCTGAGGATATAGTGTCTGATCGGGGTTCCCAGTTCACCTCGAGGGTTTGGAGGGCGTTCTTGGAACGTCTGGGAGTCTCGATCAGCCTGACTTCAGGGTTTCACCCCGAAAGTAACGGGCAGGTGGAGAGAGTCAACCAGGAGGTGGGTAGGTTTCTGAGGTCGTATTGCCAGGACCGGCGGGGGAAGTGGTCGGTTTTCCTCCCCTGGGCAGAGATGGCCCAAAACTCACTCCGCCACTCCTCCACTAACCTTACTCCATTCCAGTGTGTATTAGGTTATCAGCCAGTTCTGGCACCTTGGCATCAGAGCAAAATCGAGGCACCTGCGGTGGATGAATGATTACAGCGCTCGCAGGAGACCTGGAATGCTGCCCATGTGCGTCTGCAGCGGGCCATCGGGCGGCAGAAGGCGAGCGCCGACCGCCACTGCAGTGAGGCTTCAGTGTATGCACCGGGGGACCGGGGGGGCTGCCCCTCCTCCTTGCTCGGGCAGGCTTCGGCGTTCGTCGTCACCAGAATACTAGCTGCTGCCGATCTATGTTCTATGTTTCTATGTTGCACCTGTTGTCTATTGTTACACACCTGTTGCCCATTATGTGATCACTCCTTCCCTATTTAACCCAGTGGCTCCCAATGTGTTTTGTGTGCGTTTGCTTTTCGTTTCGTGTGTCGTTGGTGAGCGGGTTTGTTCCTCCCTGTGTGGAGTTGTTTAGTATTGTTTTCTTTACTTCTTCAGTAAAGTACATTTCTTACGAGTTTCTGTGTCCTGTGCCTGACTTCGATCCATCGCATTACACCGACACTCGTGACACAGCTTTGCACACTCTTGGCATTCTCTCAACCAGTTTCATGAGGTAGTCACCTGGAATGCATTTCAATTAACAGGTGTGCCTTCTTAAAAGTTAATTTGGGGAATTTATTTCCTTCTTAATGTGTTTGAGCCAAATCAGTTGTGTTGTGACAAGGTAGGGGGTGGGGGGGTATACAGAAGATAGCCCTATTTGGTAAAAGACCAAGTCAATATTTTGGCAAGAACAGCTCAAATAAGCAAAGAGAAACAACAGTCCATCATTACTTTAAAACATGAAGGTCAGTCAATACGGAACATTTCAAGAACTTTGAAAGTTTCTTCAAGTGCAGTCGCAAAAACAATCAAGTGCTATGATGAAACTGGCTCTCATGAGGACCGCCACAGGAATGGAAGACCCAAAGTTACCTCTGCTGCAGAGGATAAGTTCATTAAAGTTACCAGCCTCAGAAATTGCAGCCCAAATAAATGCGTCAGAGTTCAAGTAACAGACATATCTCAACACCAACTGTTCAGAGGAGACAGTGTGAATCAGGCCTTCATTGTCAAATTGCTGCAAAGAAAAACACTACTAAAAGACACCAATAAGAAGAAGACACCTGCTTGGGCCAAGAAACTTGTCCTTTGGTCTAGAGTCCAAATGTGAGATTTTTGGTTCCAACCGCCGTGTCTTTGTGAGACGCGGTGTGGGTGAACGGATGATCTCCACATGTGTTATGGTGTGGGGGTGCTTTGCTGGTGACACTGTCTGTGATTTGTTTAGAATTCAAGGCACACTTAACCAGCATGGCTACCACAGCATTCTGCAGTGATACGCCATCGCATCTGGTTTGGGCTTAGTGGGACTATCATTTGTTTTTCAACAGGACAATGACCCAACACACCTCAAGGCTGTGTAAGGGCTATTTTACCAAGAGGGAGAGTGATGGAGTGCTGTATCAGATGACCTTGCCTCCAGAATCCCCCGACCTCAACCCAATTGAGATGGTTTGGGATGAGTTGGACCGCAGAATGAAGGAAAAGCAGCCAACAAGTGCTCAGCATATGTGGGAACTCCTTCAAGACTGTTGGAAAAGCATTCCAGGTGAAGCTGGTTGAGAGAATGCCAAGAGTGTGCAAAGCTATCATCAAGGCAAAGGGTGGCTATTTGAAGAATCTCAAATAACATATAATTTGATTCATTTAACAATTTTTGATACACATTTTTGAACACATATGATTCCATATGTGTTATTTCATTGTTTTGATGTCTTCACTATTAATTCTACAATGTAGAACATTTAAAAAATAAAGAAAAACCCTTGAATGAGTAGTTGTGTCCAAACTTGGGCCCTGGTCAAAAGTAATACAATATATAGGGGATAGGCTTCCATTTGGGATGCAGCCTCATCTGTCACTCAGGAGAACGGATCAAGAAGTCCAGTTGTACTGTATGTAATCATGTATGTCAAATATGGATGAAAACACTGCGTGATGTTCCGGGGGACATCCAAATGACTAATTAATGGGTGTAGAAGCTGTTAAGAAGCCTTTTGGACCTAGACTTGGCGCTCTGGTACCGCTTGCCGTGCTGTAGCAGAGAGAAGAGTCTATGACTTAGGGCCTTCCTCTGACTCTACCATCAGACCTATTAGCCAACGTACAATCAATGGAAAACAAAATAGACGCCCTACGATCACGGATATCCTAGCAACGGGACATTAAAAACTGTAATATCTTATGTTTCACCGAGTCGTGGCTGAACGACGACATGGATAACATACAGCTGGCGGGATATACGCTGCATCGGCAGGATGGAACGACTGACTCCGGTAAGACAAGGGGTGGTGGTCTCTGTATATTTGTAAACAACAGCTGGTGCATGAAATCTAATACTAAGGAAGTCTCAAGGTTTTGCTCGCCTGAGGTAGAGTATCTCATGATAAGCTGTAGACCACACTATTTACCAAGATACTTTTCATCTATATTATTCTTAGCTGTCTATTTACCATCACAAACCAATGCTGGCACTAAGACTGCACTCAATGAGCTGCATAAGGCCATAAGCAAGCAGGAAAACAAAAGGGAAGCACAGCCGTGAGCTGCCCAGTGACACGAGCATACCAGACAAGCTAAATCACTTCTATGCTCGCTTCGAGACAAGCAACACAAACATGCATGAGAGCATCAGCTGTTCCAGATGACAATGTGATCATGCTCTCCGTAGCCGATGTGAGTAAGACTTTTAAGCAGGTCAACATTCACAAGGCCGCAGGGCTAGACAGATTAACAGGACGCGTACTCTGAGCATGCGCTGACCAACTGGCAAGTGTCTTCACTGACATTTTCAACATGTCCTTGACTGAGTGTAATAAATCAAATCAAATTTTATTGGCCACATGCGCCGAATACAACAGGTGCAGACATTACAGTGAAATGCTTACTTACAGCCCTTAACCAACAGTGCATTTATTTTTAATAAAAAAGTAAAATAAAACAACAAAAAAGTGTTGAGAAAAAAAGAGCAGAAGTAAAATAAAATTACAGTAGGGATGCTATATATACAGGGGGGTGCCGGTGCAGAGTCAATGTGCGGGGGCACCGGCTAGTTGAGGTAGTTGAAGTAATATGTACATGTGGGTAGAGTTAAAGTGACTATGCATAAATAATTAACAGAGTAGCAGCAGGGGTGGGGGGTGGGGGTGGGGGGGGCAGTGCAAATAGTCTGGGTAGCCATGATTAGCTGTTCAGGAGTCTTATGGCTTGGGGGTAGAAGTTGTTGAGAAGTATTTTGGACCTAGACTTGGCACTCCGGTACCGCTTGCCATGCGGTAGCAGAGAGAACAGTCTATGACTAGGGTGGCTGGAGTCTTTGACAATTTTGAGGGCTTTCCTCTGACACCGTCTGGTATAGAGGTCCTGGATGGCAGGAAGCTTGGCCCAAGTGATATAATGGGCCGTATGCACTACCCTCTGTAGTGCCTTGCGGACGGAAGCCAAGCGGTTGCCATACCAGGCGGTGATGCAACCAGTCAGGATGCTCTCGATGGTGCAGCTGTAGAATTTTTTGAGGATCTGAGGACCCATGACAAATCTATTCAGTCTCCTGAGGGGGAATAGGCTTTGTCGTGCCCTCTTCACGACTGTCTTGGTGTGTTTGGACCATGATAGTTTGTTAGTGATGTGGACACCAAGGAACTTGAAGCTCTCAACCTGTTCCACTACAGCCCGGTCGATGAGAATGGGGGCATGTTCAGTCCTCTTTTTTTCCCTGTAGTCCACAATCATCTCCTTTGTCTTGGTCAAGTTGAGGGAGAGGTTGTTATCCTGGCACCACACGGCCAGGTCTTTACCTCCTCCCTATAGGCTGTCTCATCATTGTCGGTGATCAGGCCTACCACTGTTGTGTCGTTGGGAAACTTAATGATGGTGTTGGAGTCGTGCCTGGCCATGCAGTCATGGGTGAACAGGGAGTACAGGAGGGGACTGAGCACGCACCCCTGAGGGGCCCCAGTGTTGAGGATCAGTGTGGCAGATGTGTTGTTACCTACCCTTAACACCTGGGGGCGGCCAATCAGGAAGTCCAGGATCCAGTTGCAGAGGGAGGTGTTTAGTCCCAGGATCCTTAGCTTAGTGATGAGCTTTGAGGGCACTATGGTGTTGAATGCTGAGCTGTAGTCAATGAATAGCATTCTCACGTAGGTGTTTCTCTTGTCCAGGTGGAAAGGGCAGTGTGGAGTGCAATAGAGATTGCATCATCTGTGGATCTGTTGGGGCGGTATGCAAATTGGAGTGGGTCTAGGGTTTCTGGGATAATGGTGTTGATGTGAGCCATGACCAGCCTTTCAAAGCACTTCATGGCTACAGACGTTAGTGCTACTGTTCGGTAGTCATTTAGGCAGGTTATCTTAGTGTCCTTGGGCACGGGGACTATGGTGGTCTGCTTGAAACATGTTGGTATTATAGACTCAGTCAGGGACATGTTGAAAATGTCAGTGAAGACACTTGCCAGTTGGTCAGCACATGCTCGGAGTACATGTCCTGGTAATCAGTCTGGCCCTGCGGCCTTGTGAATGTTGACCTGCTTAAAAGTCGTACTCACATCGGCTACGGAGAGCATTATCACATAGTCATCCGGAACAGCTTGTGCTCTCATGCATGCTTCAGTGTTGCTTGCCTCGAAGCGAGCATAGATGTGGTTTAGCTCGTCTGGAAGTCTTGTGTCACTGGGCAGCTCGCGGCTGTGCTTCCCTTTGTAGTCTGTAATAGTTTTCAAGCCCTGCCACATCCGACGAGCGTCAGAGCCGGTGTAGTACGATTAAATCTTAGTCCTGTATTGACTCTTTGCCTGTTTGATGGTTCGTCGGAGGGCATAGCGGGATTTCTTATAAGCGTCCGGGTTAGAGTCCCGCTCCTTGAAAGCGGCAGCTCTACCCTTTAGCTCAGTGCGGATGTTTCCTGTAATCCATGGCTTCTGGTTGGTGTATGTACGTACAGTCACTGTGGGGACGACATCATCGATGCACTTATTGATGAAGCCAGTGACTGATGTGGTATACTCCTCAATGCTATCTGAAGAATCCCGGAACATGTTCCAGTCTGTGCTAGCAAAACAGTCCTGTAGCTTAGCATCTACGTCATCTGACCACTTTTCTATTAACCGAGTCACTGGTGCTTCCTGCTTTAGTTTTTGCTTATAAGCAGGAATCAGGAGGATAGAGTTATGGTCAGATTTGCCAAATGGAGGACGAGGGAGAGCTTTGTATGCGTTCTGTGTGTGGAGTGAAGGTGGTCTAGAGTTTTTTTTCCTCTGGTTGCACATTTAACATGCTGGTAGAAATTAGGTAGAACGGATTTCAGTTTCCCTGCATTAATGTCCCCGGCCACTAGGAGCGCTGCCTCTGGATGAGCGTTTTCCTGTTCACTTATGACCTTATACAGCTCATTCAGTGCAATCTTAATGCCAGCATTGGTTTGTGGTGGTAAATAGACAGCTATAGAAAAATATAGATGAAAACTATCTTGGTAAATAGTGTGGTCTACAGCTTATCGTTAGATACTCTACCTCAGGCGAGCAAAACCTCGAGACTTCCTTAGTATTTGATTTTGTGCACCAGCTGTTGTTTACAAATATACACAGACCACCACCCCTTGTCTTACCGGAGTCAGCCGCTCTATCCTGCCGATGTAGTGTATAGCCCGCTAGCTGCATGTTGTCCATGTCGTCGTTCAGCCACGACTCGGTGAAACATAAGATATTACAGATTTGAATGTCCCGTTGGTAGGATAACCGTAATCTTAGGTCATCCAATTTATTCTCAAATGATTGAAGATTGGCTAATAGGATTGATGGGAGAGGCAGTTTACTCGCTCGCCGTCAGATCCTTACAAGGCACCCCGACCTACGTCCACGATATTTCCGTCTCTTTCTCATGCGAATGACAGGGATTTGGGCCTTGTCAGGTGTCTGTAGGATATCCTTCGCGGCCGCCTCGTTGAAGAAAAAATCTTTGTCCAATACGAGGTGAGTAATCGCTGTCCTGATATCCAGAAGCTCTTTTTGGTTATAAGAGACGAAGGCAGAAACATTGTGTACAAAATAAATTACAAATAACGCGAAAAACACACATAATAGTACAATTAGTTAGAGGGCTGTAAAACGGCAGCCATCTTCTCTGGCGCCATGTTTCAAGGAGACCAGCATAGTCCCTGTGCCCAAGAACAGTAAGAACCTGCCTAAATGACTGCCAACCCGTAGCACTCACGTCTGTAGCCATGAAGTGCTTTGAAAGGCTGGTCATGGCTCACATCAACACCATTATCCCAGAAACCCTAGACCCACTTTAATTTGTATACCACCCCAACAGATCCACAGATTAAGCAATCTCTAATGCACTCCACACTGCCCTTTCCCACCTGGACAAGAGGAACACCTATGTGAGAATGCTATTCATTGACTACAGCTCAGCGTTCAACACCATACCACCATCTGCCACGCTGATCCTCAACACGGGGGCCCTTCAGGGGTGCGTGCTCAGTCCCCTCCTGTACCTGTTGTATTCGGCGCATGAGGGAAATCACATTTAATTTGATTTAGTCTGCATTCCAAATGGCACCCTATCCTAAGACATTTTCCTGTCATACATGCATTGGTGGCTCTGTATAGGCCATTGAGGTTCCAAGATATTAACTGGAGCCAGGTTATTACTTAACCTGGGGTCCTTAAGAAACAGAAAACCTTGGCAAACGGACACGCTTTCCATAAAAAAATAAATAATTTTTAAACCTTTATTTAACTAGGCAAGTCAGTTAAGAACAAATTCTTATTTACAATGCTGGGCCAATTATGCGCCGCCCTAAAACAACACAAAGACAGATGATCTGACCTTTACAGTAACTTTTTCCTGCTTTACTCATGAAGGTACATCTCTCCCGAGCAATCACTCACTGAATATTGTTTAGGAATAGCGAGCACAGCCCCACAACGAAATATGAAATGTCTTTTGGCTATGGATATTCTGCACTTTTCCATCCAGCTATTGTGTCTGAAAATGAATCGTCAGCCTCCTCTCCATGATGGTCTGAAATCTGTCAGGAAGACAGGCAAAGGAGGAAGCTTACTAGACATACACTTCTACAACAACAACAACAATTAAAGCTGCAAGCAGCATATCCGGGGTTCAAGCTGTGGGCCCACTGTGCCACCATCAGGACAAATTGGACACATCACCCTAAGATGAGCTACTTCTGTACTCATTTACATTTTAGTCATTTAGCAGACGGTCTTATCCAGAGCGACATACATTTTGAGTGCATACATTTTCATACTGGTCCCCCGTGGGAATCGAACCCACAACCTCAGAGTTGCAAGCACCATGTTTTACCAACTCCTTACCACAGTTGGCAAATATTAGAATTCAAAATCAACTAGCTCATGCAAAATGCTTTTGATGTATTTTGAACAATTTTGTATGATATTAACTACTTAACTTATTTACTTCTCCTGAACCGCTGGACCGATCTGAACCATATTTTGTATATAGCATCTATAAATTGGCATGGTATCGCATGAGAGGGTGTGGCCCTTAGGCCTTTACCATGTTGCTAAATTGCACACTCCTGGGCCTTTTCATCTTACAGGAATTATACTTTTTTTTCTCACCAAAATGGCATAAAAAGATAATAAAATCAAAATAACAATAATGAACTGGAACAAATACAATAGGGTTTCACCGGCTTCACTGCTTGAACCCCTATGACTGCTAGCACTCAACCTTAGAGATACAATCTTAAAAGGATGCTTCAATAGGCTTATGGAAGATTCAAAAACAGTTGTTTACACCATAATATTTCTGGAACACATACATTCAATAGATGTGTAACTATACCGTGAGAGACAAATACTACAGTCCTGAATATTTCACTAAAATTCATATTCTAGATGTGATTCCCTCCTAAATGGCCAAATGTGTTCAGGGGCATATCCTACCAAAGACAAAGGCCTGGTGCATATACATCCTCCAAAATGTGTTACTATAACAAAACGCACCACCCTGAAAGGTGCCTAGACAGTTTGACACAAGAATGATCCTTGAATCGTTTCCTCTACCGATTTCCTTTAGCTTGCATCCTTCCCTGATAGTCTGGGCTAGGTCTCAATGGAACAAGCCCGTTAATTTAGAAAATAATTGAAAAGAAGCTGTCTTCCTTGAACCCAGGGCAATTTGAGTGAGTGAGGTGGTTAGCCTTTCCTTCAACCCCCACCAGTCTATTAGAGTTGATACCATCACAATATACACCTCTTTGTCTAGCTGGAAACTTCTAAAGAAGGACAATCTCCAGCGTGAACAGAAAGGATTATGGGGAGATTACCAAAGGTTTTCTCATGCTCTCGCCTGCTTCAGGGGCCCTTGATTTGTGGTCCACAGTGCAATCCTTTCTATGTTTCTTGTTATTATGATCCTAAGATCCTTGAGACAAACTAATTGCCTGGAGTGCCATACTGCGAGAAACACAAATATTATTTTGTTGTTTGTGGTTTAAGAAATAAAAACATTTATCAGATGCAACAAACTGTGGAGACATTGATCTTGAATTGACAAATCTGCATGAATCTTCAGGTTTTGGAGAACAGGAACTTTTTAAAAAGAGACAAGACAGGACTTCTCACTCCTAATTTTCTTGTTACATATTCATGGTTTATTCAAGCCTTCAAATTAGCCATCTTAATTATTTTGAACAATAACATATTTGACAGTTTTGTTATGCATCTACCCACATGCCTTCACACTTGCGCTAAACCAAAAATGTAAAGACATAACATAAAGGATTGCCAGATAGTGACTTAATGAACAATACTGTTTTGTTTAAAAGAAAAAAATGATTTTGTAGTTACAATTTAACAACCTTTGCAGACAATAGTCTAACCAGGAGATATAACGCATTGTGTGTATTGCACAATTTTCTTTCTTCATAAAGAATGTGTACATTACACAAATTCCAATTTGTTGTGGCTAACGTTAGCTAGGCTAGCTAGGTTGCTAACAATAGCTAGGCAAGGGGTTAGGGTTGGGGTTAAGGTTAGGTTTAGGGTTAAGGTTAGGCTTACGGTTAGGAGTTAGGTAAAAAGTTTAGGGTTAGCTCACATGCTAAAAATTAGTTGCAAAGTTGCTAATTAACTAAAATTATCCATGATGACATTCAAACACGCAACCTTTGGGTTGCTAGACGTTTGCATTATACAGCCATCCATCCTTCTAGACCAACTTCCCTGCTATCCTTTCTGTCTTGAGTAACATACTGTCTTTATCTGTGATTGAAATTCACTGTATACTAAATCGTTGACTGCACGTGAATAAATACACATTTTCATGTGCCTGCCACGAATTTCCAAAAAGCAATTTGTGTCCATTTCACAATAATCTGTGATACTGGGTTGTGTTTATCAGCAGCATGGGACCCAGCTTCTCCTGCCCAAACAGTTCATAGAAAAGATAGCTCATGAAGGAAGTTGGGTCGTCGCTTCCACACCAGTTTCAAGTCCTGTGACCTGCATATTGAATTTACAGGAATTATTTTTTAAGTGATTCTGTTTTCTGTTTTAGGAGATTGGTTTCCCCTTCTAGTTTAGTTCTCACTGTTTCCAGGTCATGGAGTCGCCCCGCTATCACATTGGCCGCTGTCTCCAAACTTTCCACTTTATTTGAGTAGGTATCCACTTTAGCAGTGCAAGAGAGTAATTTACCGGTTTTAATTGCAAATCGAGGGCAGAGGTTATTTCCTCACGAACAATCTCTAGGATAGTAGCGGCCAACTCTTTCTGTTGTCGGGTGTTGAAAGTCACCATGTTCCCAAAGGTGGATTGTGAATGGACAGATTATGCTAACTGCTGGAGCGAAATAGACCTGCTAGTTATTTCTTGTAATACAGTGAACGTCCCACACCTTAATATGGTGTTATAACTTGACAATTATTTTAAAATAAGTCTGTTAATTCATAGTTATTTTGCAAAAGCCACGAGAAAGCCAAGCATTTTAAAGCATTCCACTGGAAACTGAAAAGTGAAATAACGTTGTTAACTAAATGTTTAAAAAGTTTTATGATGATTTTGTAACGTTTATTGACCAAGTTGGAAAACGTGTTGACATTGTGCCAGTGCTTAGTGCATCCCCCACATCACTAAATAATTTCAGCACGCAGGTATCCACTACTGCTCTACAGTTCCACCTAGATTTCCTGCACCATTAAAGTCTACTGGCGACGGGTGAAGGACTGAATGATCTAGAAGCTGCATGGTAGCGGCACAAGGCTATTGGTCGTCAGCAGCTGGGATTTGAGTGGCAGCTGCTCACCCCTGTGCGTTTGAGCAGCCCTATTTAGGCCACACTGCTCACCCTGGCTGTGGAAAGGCGGCCCACTAACTCTTGGATAGGCTACCGTACCCATCAGGACATTCCATTTCAGCGGTCGAAAACTAAATAAGAAGAAATACACTAGATCTACAAAAGTATGTGGACACCCCTTCAAATTAGTGGATTCGTCTATTTTTCAGCCACACCTATTGCTGACAGGTGTATAAAATTGAGCACACAGCCACGCAATCTCCATAGACAAACATTGGTAGTAGAATGACCTGACTGAAGAGCTCAGTGAGTTGCAACGTGGCACCGTCATAGGATGCCACCTTTCAAACAAGTCAGTTCTTCAAATTTCTGCCCTGCTAGAGCTGCCCCGGTCAACTGTAAATGCTGTTATTGTGTAGTGAAAACGTCTAGGAGCAACAATGGCTCAGCCACAAATTGGTAGGCCACACAAGCTCAGAGAACAGGACCGCCAAGTGCGTACAAATCATCTGTCCTCAGTTGCAACACTCACTACCGAGTTCTAAACTGCCTCTGGAAGAAACGTCAGCACAAGAACTGTTTGTCGGGAGCTTCATGAAATTGGTTGCCATGACTGAGCAGCCACACACAAGCCTAAGATCTTATGGTAATGTAGTGTATGTCCCATTACGACTTCCAACATGGAACATAAGAACTGTCTTGGACTTGAGTCATGGCACCGACAGGACCGAATTAAGGTCTGCTCTTATCGCAGTAGAAGCGATATAACATCGACATCGCTGCTCTGAGTGACACCAGACTCCTGGGTGAACGGTGGCTCAGGGAGGAAGGAGAGTGCTACACCGTCTTCTGGATGGGATACCCCCCCAGAATGGCAACATCTGTATGGTGTGGGCATTGCCGTGAAGAACTGCCTTCTGCCAAATCTCACAGCGACACCAACTACCATAAGCAAAAAGCTATTGTCATGCAGCATGCCACTCTTCAGTGCTTATGCACCAACTCTACCATCAGAAGATGATGCAAAAGACTGCTTTCACAAGATGCTGGACAAGACCCTCCACAGAGTACCCAAACATAATGTTAAGCACACCACTCTTATGAGTCAGCAGACAGACAAGACATGGTCACAAAAATAAAATAATAATAAAAGTTGTCCAACTTGTATTTATATATTTAAAAGTAAATGCATACAGAGAGAACCCCAACCCATTCCGCCCTCAGTCCCCATCCACCTGCCCCCCTCCTCCCCCACAATTCTAATGTTATAACTTCTAATATTAACTGTATCCACTGATTAAATGGGAGAGTGTGAGGTGGTTGCCATCTTGGAGTCAAATATTTTTTTAGCAGCAGTGCTGCCTGCCAGCAGTAATCTTCTCTGATTGATTGAGAGATTCAAGGGACTATCATTGTTAAGTAACATAATATATGCAAAGCATTGGGTGTTGGGACAATTTCATCGTAAAACGTTTCCTTGGTGTTAAATACAGTCTGTGAACAAACTTAAAATGTGTAAGTTCATGGTTCGGAATACGGGATGACAAGATCATATTTGTCCATATTTTGTTCCAGTTAAAGGGTTGTTCAGATTCAATTAGATCTGTGGACCGTTCTTTTTTAATGGCTAGCTCAGAATATGAGCTTTCCAAGAGTTGTTTATATATTATAGAGATCAGCCCTTTTAGGAGCACAGATCATTTATTTATAAATCCTATAATTGGATGTTTCGGTAGTTGGGTTTCCCAAGGGACTCCATAGGCCAGCATAACTGACCTAAGTTGTAAATATAGAAAAAAGGAGTTGCCTGGTTATGGAATGTTCTCAAACCATTACTGTCCATGACATCAGTAAGAGTACAGATTCCACATTTGGACCATTGGGGGGGATGCAAAAGGCAGCCCTCCAGATCGCAAGGTATTATTGTGAAATATTGGAGTATGGACATGCCATTTTGATTCCCAGTTACATTGTTCATCAAACAGAAACAGGGCATGACTTTAATGTTTTTTTCAACGTCATTACTCAAAATTACAGCGCCGAAGCAGACAGGACTTTCACTGCGAAAGAGGCTTCATATATGTTGGTTGGTGACACGGATTCACACACGCCCTTGCACTTTGAAAAGCGATGATGTCGAGGTGAGTGAAATAAGTAAACAGCAGATATGTTTGATGTTGTCGATGTTTGATGCTGTCGATGTTTGATGGGGCGGCAGGTAGCTTAGTGGGTAAGAGCGTTGTGCCAGTAACCGAAAGGTCGCTGGTTCTAATCCCCGAGCCGACTAGGTGAAAAATCTGTCGATGTGCCCTTGAGCAAGGCACTTAACCCTAATTGCTTCTGTAAGTCGCTCTGGATAAGAGCGTCTGCTAAATGACTAAAATGTAAAATGTAAATGTAATGCTGTGAAACTTGGGGAATAGCTCACAGATTAGCAAGTCCTGTCATGTCATTATAACTTGGTTGGTGCAGGCAAGCACATCAGAAGTGGAGCTCGAAAGATTACTTGCTGTCTCATGTAAATAGTTGCAGTGATTACCTGTATATAGTCAGCTAACTAGTTGGTTGTTTTGTCTTGTTTTGACACCTTAACACTGTCATAAATTAGGCATGAGGGGAATCTCCCTCTTGCTCTTCAGTATTACTAAAGGAAAGCCCTTTGACTACAGAAGACAAAACTATAACGTCCAAAAAGTAAACACTGGAACAATATTTCTAACATCCGAATGTTTGGAATGGTCAGTGGGGATCTAAAGAATAATCATGTCACATTGTTTATTATTTTGTGATGTCATTAAGGATGGAATAAAGAAAATACTGTGACTCGGAAAGTGTACACATTGTCAAGTTTACATCCAAATGTTGTATCAAATATATGATTAAGGATGAGTATTTTTGTTAAGGTAGGAATGTGATTTTAATTTTCTAATGAGAAAATTGTTTTTTATATAAACTATGCAGAGTGACTAGCCACGTCCCGAGTGAGATCAGAGACAGTTTCAGCATAATGGAACGCCCCTTTTTACCCAGAGTGCATAAAAAGCCTTGGTAACTAAATTCACATCAGACCAGAAAGTGTGGAGCTGTGGCTACACGTTTGAAAGGGTTAGAATTTTGAACCTCAACCCGATTTGAAGAAGATCAATAACCAGGCTAGACCTGAACATTGCCAGTCTGCAGCTGTGTGTGTAAAGTGCTTCAAACTCTGACAAAAGACATGAGGTTGGAAGGAGAAAATCCCATCTCAGACAATCATTGGTGAGTATCTACTCTGAAAACACTCCACTACAAGACCAGGACAACTAAGAAGAAGGACATTGTGACCTCTGTTGGACAATCAGAGCCTCACACAGGACACCCACAAAACCCCCTTTTTAAGAAGGCTTGGTTTGAACAGAGAGACGACGAGCAAAGATGGCAAAAACGTAAATACATTCATGATTTCTTACCCCAAACGGGCGGTGGTTCATCAGCAAAGTATTATGATTACTTTGAAGGTCGTTTCCAAATGTATCAACAATAAGTTTGAATCTCTCGTTGTCTCTCTCTCCCTCTCCCTCGCTCTTCCTTACACCTCCCTCTTTTGATAACCAAGCAGTCATTCTGTTGTTAGTCCGCTAGGGACTTTTTTTCATGTACTAAGTGTGTACGTTATTCTGTGTTATTATTTAGTTAGCTAGTAAATAAATAATTAAACCAATTTGGGTAGTACTGAATCATAAGTAAAGAGGGGGTTTGTGCAGATCCAAGAAGTCTACGACCGTTCAGAATGAGACTGATAAGAGATAATGATTAATACGTTGACTGTTTTATATATATTGATAGGTGGAAACCTGTTAGAGTTTAATTGGGAGATGGTAACTCTATAAACAACTTATTCCATGGTGCCCCAAATCCTAATGAGTTAATTGTTACATGATTCATTTAAATCGAGTAACAATTAAACATAGTTGATTCGATAAATAACAGTCATCATATTAATGAAAGTCACGTCATGACAAATGCATACATTGTGTGGGGGACCCTGCAAAGGCCCCTTCCTAGAAACCACAGGCGCTGGTCCCTGAAGGCATTCAAAATGCAGCTTGTGTATTCACTTTGTGGTATGATATGGCTACAGGATGGGAGCCAAGAGTGTGGCACCAGGGTGTGTGGATTGAGTTCTAACTAATTTGAAAGCAGGTGAAGTTTGAAGGGTGCAAGAGAGGGTGTGTGTGGTGTGCATGCGGAGTGGATGCAGGGCAAAGAGTGGGAGATGTGTAGAAACCTCCAGTGGGTGCTCTACGTGTTCTGTGCCAATTGTAGGATGGGGCCGTGATTCCAGTAGTTCCAAGACATGTTGTAAGCTAAATGCTAAACTAAAGTGACAGTGTGAAATATAAATTTGTCCTACAAATCTTTTGTCTCTGAACAGTTGTTGTGTTTTGTATCTTCTCTCTATCTGTCTCTATCTAATACTTGTTGCATTCACTGAATTGTTGTCAAAGTAGGCTACTATTTCTACATTTTGTGTCAGGCCTGGTCTGTACTAAATGTTATTGAGAGAGGTTACCTACATTTTCAAACAGTTGTTTGCCTTTTACATTGTTACAGGAGTAAGAATCGTTGTCAATCACATGTGACTCGTTTCAGGAAACTAGGCATATGTTGCACTTCATTACTTCACAGGAGAGGCATTTGAATGTAAAAACATGTTTATCAAAATGCGTTTTTTGGTAGAATGCCTTCTGGAACATGTGAACTTTCATGTACCTTAATAACAAACTTGTATGCCATCTGGAAATACGAATAAAATTGTTAAATTACGAGCATAGTTGGTTTAGCCATGGAAAAAGTCAGGAACCTTCCCATTGGCCATGATTGGCTGAGATAATGGATGGGCTGGACATGCCGAGAGATGAGTTCGGATTGGTCTGCCATGTTGTACGCTTCTGTCTATAACATGAGCTGTTCAGTATTTGTAGGTAATCCTTTCTAACTCAGCCTTTTTTGAAAGATATCACAAAGAACTGCAAAAGTGTTGCTAATGCTCTCCACTTTCTGGAGGACCGAATTTTGAAATCAGTGAAATTCCCAGTTGAAGAAGAGTATGATAGCTAAGGAGATAGGTAGGCGGTTGATTGCAAATATGCAGAGGGAGTCGAAAAGAGAACACAAAAGGCTGTCTCCTGGATTACATCTTCAAACTAAGGGCAACCATGGCATTCGTGACAGAAAGGGAGAAGCGTTCATCCATGTATACAGGTAAGAGAGACTAGCCAGCTACATTTTCAGATTTTATACGTTTCTAATTTTGTCCGAAAGTCATTTTCATTGCAAGTTAATGCATACTGTAACCTAGCTAGCTAACGTTAGCTGGCTGGCTCGCTAGCTAATGTTACATGTATGATCTGTGTAGTAATATTGTTCATATCACAGAGCCAATTGCATTGCTAGTTATAGCGTAATGTTAGCTCGCTAGGTAACATTGAACCTAGTTGGTTAGCTTTAGCTACCTGTAGATTCATATAAGGTAGTAACGTTAGGAGTTGGGATTATGGTTCATTGTTTAGCTAGCTAACTACATGTCTAAACAAAAAATACACTATTCAAGTAACCAGTTCACTGTACCGTTTACACCTTCTGTATCCTGTGCATGTGACAAATACACTTTGATTTTATTTGATATAGTGTGTGTTTACCAGGGACGGTAAAGTGAAGAACAACATGAACGGTAAAGTCAAGTCAGCTAACTTAATGTTAGCTAGCTAGCTAACAAGCTAGAATCAAACCAACATATTGTTTAGAAAGTTCCTTTTAGTTGCCTGGTTTGCTAGATTGACATGCTGTGCATTCGAGAAATATTCAGACCCGCTGACTTTTTCCACATTTTGTTATTTTACAGCCTTATTCTAGAATTGATTACATTGTTTATTTTCCTATCAATCTAAACACAATACCACATAATGACGAAGCAAAAACAGGTTTTTAGAAATGTTTGCAAATGTATTACAAATACAAAACGGAAATATGACATTTACATACAGTTGAATTCGGAAGTATACATACACCTTAGCCAGATCCATTTAAACTCAGTCTTTCACAATTCCTGACATTTAATACTAGTAAAAATTCCCTGTCTTAGGTCAGTTAGGACCACCACTTTATTTTAAGAATGTGAAATGTCAGAATAATAGTAGAGAGAATGATTAAATTTCAGCTTTTATTTCTTTCATCACATTCCCAGTGGGTCAGAAGTTTACATACACTCAATTAATATTTGGTAGCATTGCCTTTAAATTGTTTAACTTGGGTCAAACGTTTTGGGTAGCCTTCCACAAGCTTCCCACAATAAGTTGGGTGAATTTTGGCCCATTCGTCATGACAGAGCTGGTGTAACAGAGTCAGGTTTGTAGGCCTCCTTGATCGCACACACTTTTTCAGTTCTGCCCACAAATGTTCTATAGGATTGAGGTCAGGGCTTTGTGATGGCCACACCAATACCTTGACTTTGTTGTCCTTAAGGCATTTTGCCACAACTTTGGAAGTATGCTTGGGGTCATTGTCCATTTGGAAGACCCATTTGCGACCAATCTTTAACTTCCAGACTGATGTGTTGAGATATTGCTTCAATATATCCACATCATTTTCCTTCCTCATGATGCCATCTATTTTGTGAAGTGCACCAGTCCCTCATGCAGCAAAGCACCCCCACATCATGATATTGCAACCCCCGTGCTTCACGGTTGGGATGGTGTTCTTCGGCTTTCAAGCGTTCCCCTTTTACCTACAGACATAACAATGGTCATTATGGCCAAACAGTTCTATTTTTGTTTCATCAGACCAGAGGACATTTCTCCAAAAAGTATGATCTTTGTCCCCATGTGCAGTTGCAATCCGTAGTCTGGCTTTTTTATGGCGGTTTTGGAGCAGTGACTTCTTCCTTGCTGAGCGGCCTTTCAGGTTATGTCGATATAGGACTCGCTTTACTGTGGATATAGATACTTTTGTACCTGTTTCCTCCAGCATCTTCACAAGGTCCTTTGCTGTTGTTCTGGGATAGATTTTCACTTTTCGCACCAAAGTACCTTCATCTCTAGGTGACAGAACGCGTCTTCTTCCTGAGCGGTATGACGGCTGCGTGGTCCTATGGTGTTTATACTTGCGTACTATTGTTTGTACAGATGAACGTGGTACCTTCAGGCATTTGGTAATTGCTCCCAAGGATGAACCAGACGTTTGGAGGTCTACAATCTTTTTTCTGAGGTCTTGGCTGATTTCTTTTGATTTTCCCATGATGTCAAGCAAAGAGGCACTGAGTTTGAAGGTAGGCCTTGAAATACATCCACAGGTACAGCTCCAATTGACTCAAATGATGTCAATTATCCTATCAGGAGCTTCTAAAGCCATGACATCATTTTCTGGAATGTTCCAAGCTGTTTAAAGGCACAGTCAACTTAGTGTATGTACACTTCTGAACCACTGGAATTGTGATAGTGAATTATAAGTGAAATAATCTGTCTGTAAACAATTGTTGGAAAAATTACTTGTGTCATGCACAAAGTATATGTCCTAACCGACTTGCCAAAACTATAGTTTGTTAACAAGACATTTGTTGAGTGGTTGAAAAACAAGTTTTAATGACTCCAACCTAAGTGTACGTAAACTTCCGACTTCAACTGTAAGAATTCAGACCCTTTACTCAGTACTTTGTTGAAGCACCTTTGGCAGAGATTACAGCTTCAAGTCTTATTGGGTATGACTCTACAGGCTTGGCACACCTGTATTTGGGGAGTTTGTCTCATTCCTCTCTGCAGATCCTCTCATGCTCTGTCAGGTTGGATGGGGAGTGTTTCTGCACAGCTATTTTCAGTTTTCTCCAGAGATGTTCGATCGTGTTCAAGTCCGAGATCTGGCTGGGCCACTGAAGGACATTCAAAGACTTGTCCCAAAGCCACTCCTGCATTGTCTTGGTGGTGTGCTTAGGGTCGTTGTCCTGTTGGAAGGTGAACCATCTCCCCAGTCTAAGGTCCTGAGCAGGTTTTCATCAAGAACCTCTCTGTACCTTCCTCCGTTCATTGTTGCATCAATCCCCACAGCATGCTGCCACCACGCTTCACCGTAGGGATGGTGCCAGGTTTCCTCCAAACGTGACGCTTGGCATTCAGGCCAAAGAGTGCAATATTGGTTTCATCAGACCAGAAAATCTTGTTTCTCATGGTCCGAGTGTCTTTAGGTGCCTTTTGGCGAACTCCAAGAGGGCTGTCATATGCCTTTTACTGAGGAGTGGCTTCTATCTGGACACTCTACCATAAAGGCCTGATTGGTGGAGTGCTGCAGAGATGGGAGAACCTTCCAGAAGGACAACCATCTCCACAGAGGAACTCTGGAGCTCTGTCAGAGTGACCATCGGGTTCTTGGTCTCCTCCCTGACAAAGGCCCTTCTCCCCCGATTGCTCAGTTCAGCCGGGTTGGCCAGCTCTAGGAAGAATCTTGGTGGTTCCAAACTTCTTCCATTTGAGAATAATGGAGGCACTGTGTTCTTGGGGACCTTTTTTGGTACCCTTCCCCAGATCTGTGCCTCGACCCAATCCTGTCTCGGAGCTCTACGGACAATTCCTTCGACCTCATAGCTTGGTTTTTTCTCTGACATGCACTGTCAACTGTCGAAAAATAGGAATAAATCCAAAATGTTGGATTAAATGCAAAACTAGAGATGTTTCATTGTGTGAACAAGGCGTATTCCCTTCCATCTAGCAGTGAGGGTTAGACAGTTTAGCTTTAACTACAAGGTAAATTACTTGAGTGGTATAGGCTAGATGACCGATTCAGTGACTGAGTGACAAAGTGACAGTGTTTAATTTGATCCAACAGGGTGTAGAACTTAATCCATGCTCTGAGAAAACCACCCGATCTGTGTCAGCTCCTTCAATTGAATCCCAGATCAGCTGAGAAATTAACCTACTTAAAATGCAGAGGGGACCTGGGGGCAGGAGGGTGGGTGGCTGGGGGGGACATGTACCATCAAACTCAGTCTGTGTCCCAAATGGCACCATATTCCCTATTTATTCCAATGTGCTCTGGTCAAAAGTAATGCTCTAAATAGGCAACAGCGTGTCATTTGGGACACAGCCAGATACTCAGCCAGTGAGCTGGCTACGCGCTTTAGTTAGCTCCCAGGGTAACTGTACTAATGATGGGAGAAGACGGGAGATATGACCAGGCTATTAAAAAGGACAAAAGATTTCTCCTTCTGTTCTGCTGCTAAAAAATGTAATGCTAAAAAAGATCCTGCTAGCATTTTGAGCTGTTGAAAACTCAATGTGCTAATCAAGTGAACCCATGTAACTTTTTATGACATGAAAGTGATTGATATAGTAAATGTTTGGCCTACATTTCTACAAGTCAGGATTGGTTTTTCCTACTATGTGTAAACTATCATGGTACTTTTCACAAGATTTTCACCTGCAACAGAGCAATGTGACCTAAGGCACTCGTACTGTTTGTAAACATTCAATCTATCATGAAATGTGTTATGAGAGTAGAGGATTCTTCACATGAGAAGACTCCTTGCCTGCAAAGAATGTTGTTGTCATCATTAATGTATGTATGTATGTATGTATGTATGTATGTATGTATGTATGTATGTATGTATGTATGTATGTATGTATGTATGTATGTATGTATGTATGTATGTATGTATGTATGTATGTATGTATGTATGTATATATATATATATATATATATATATATATATATATTATATATATATATATATATATATATATATATATATAAGTAGGAAAACCTGCAAAATCAGCAGTGTATCAAATACTTGTTCTCCCCACTGTGTGTATATATATATATACACATATACACACACACACATATACACATAAAACATCCTACAATGTGATTTTCTGGATTTTTTTTTCTCATTTTGTCTGTCATAGTTGACGTGTACCTATGATGAAAATTACAGGCCTCTCTCATCTTTTTAAGTGGGAGAACTTTCACAATTGGTGGCTGACTAAATACTTTTTCCCCCCACTGTAGGTATTCCTCTTGTCCAGATGGGATAGGGCTGTGTGCAGTGTGATGGCGATTGCATCGTCTGTGGATCTATTGGGGCGGTAAGCAAATTTAAGTGGGTCTAGGGTGACAGGTAAGGTAGAGGTGATATGATCCTTGACTAGTCTCAAAAAAGCACTTCATGATGACAGAGGTGAGGGCTACGGGGCGATAATGAAATAACATATGGAATCATGTAGTATCCAAAAAAGTGTTAAACAAATCAAAACATATTTTATATTTGAGATTCTTCAAATAGCCACCCTTTGCCTTGATGACAGCTTTGCACACACTTCGCATTCTCTCAACCAGCTTCACATGGAATGCTTTTCCAACAGTCTTGAAGGAGTTCTCACATATGCTTAGCACTTGTTAGCTGCTTTTCCTTCACTCTGCCATCCGACTCATCCCAAACATCTCAATTGGGTTGAGGTAGGGGGATTGTGGAGGCCAGGTAATCTGATGCAGCACTCCATCACTCTCCTTCTTGGTCAAATAGCCCTTACACAGCCTGGAGGTGTGTTGGGTCATTGTCCTGTTGAAAAACAAATGATAGTCCCACTAAGTGCAAACCAGATGGGATGGTGTATCACTGCAGAATGCTGTGCCTTGAATTCTAAATAAAATCACTGACAGTGTCACCAGCAAAGCACCCCCACACCATCACACCTCCTCTTCCATGATTCACAGTGGGAACCATACATGCAGAGATCATCCGATCACCTACTCTACGTCTCACAAAGACACGGAGGTTTGAACCAAAAATCTCAAATTTGGAATCAGACCAAAGGACAGATTTCTTCCTTTCCTGTGGCGGTCCTCATGAGAGCCAGTTTCATCATAGTGCTTGATGTTTTAGCGACTGCACTTGAAGACATTTTCAAAGCTATTTGAAATTTTCCAGATTTAGAGATGAAAGTCAGTCAAAGTAATGATGGACTGTCATTTCTCTTTGCTTACTTGAGCTGTTCTTGCCATAATTTGGACTTGGTTTTTTACCAAATAGGACCATCTTCTGTGTACCACCCCTACCTTGTCACAACACAGCTGATTGGCTCAAACGCATTAAGAAGGAAATAAATTCCACAAATTAACTTTTAACTTTTAACAAGGCACACCTGTTAATTGAAATGCATTCCAGGTGACTACCTCATGAAGCTGGTTGAGAGAATGACAAGAGTGTGCAAAGCTGTCATCAAGGCAAAGGGGGGCTACTTTGAAGAATCCCAAATATATTTTGATTTTTTAAAACACTTTTTTGGTTACTACATGATTCCATATGTGTTATTTCATAGTTTTATATTTCCCTCCGATTACACAGACACACACAGACTTTTGTAAACTCCCATATCTATTGGGTGAAATACCACAGTGTGCCATCACAGCAGCAATATTTTTGACCTGTTCCCACAAGTAAAGGGCAACCAGTGAATAACAAACACCATTGTAAATATAACCCATATTTATGTTTACTTATTTTCCCTTTTGTACTTTAACTAGTTGCACATCATTATAACACTGTACATTTGAAATGTGTCTATTCCTTTGAAACGTGTGAGTGTTTACTGTTTATGTATTGATTGTTCATTATCTATTTCACTTGCTTTGGCAATATGTTTCCCATGCCAATAAAGCCCTTTGAATTGAGAGCGAGAGAGCGAGAGATTAGTAGAGTGGTTTCCAAACGTGGGGTCCCCCGAGAATCTGTACTGTATCTTATCAAACAATTTAGGAACTTATAAAAATAAGACATGTTTCTATGTGAACATCTCCACATGGCCTATCTTCCCTATAGGCCTACAATAAAATGCAATAAAACACTAAACAATACAGTTTAAAAAATGTAATACATTTTCGGTTGTATCAGTGGTTTTTCGTCTTCTCGATCGCCCACTGAACTATCTAGTTTAGCCATTTTAATACAGAATCGTAGGTAATACTCGAATCATTCATGTGAATGTGATAATACGATCATCTGTATGCTCCATTGATGTCTGTTTGTGCATAGCTTGATTAGTAATGCCTAGGAAAATAAATGTGAATGCTATGTAATTTGAGAAAAGAGATGTACAGTATGTAAAGACTTTATGATTTTATGCAACTCATCATTACAACTGACTGAACAGTCATTGATGCTACGTGTCAGTGTGAATACTTTCTCATATTTCCCCCTTTCATGGGTATAACATTACAATTGTATAACTAATAGGCTATGTGTTCGTAGATCGACTGAGGTTAATGAACCAACAGCAGCCATGGTAAAATGGCTGGGGTCATTTTTGCTGTTCTCCAAATAGCATTACTTTTTTTTTTTATTGTATAGAAATTCAGTAAATGAGAGTCAACAAATCATAGTGTAAAAGCAGGTGAGCTGGTTCTGCTCTTTTTGGAAATGTTCTGGTGTTTTGTGGTGAAAAACAGCTGTTCAAGCATAACATGTCAACCCTGTTACCCATAGATACAGGCTGGACATGAAAAAAAGTAAAACAAAAATTGTAATCTTTCATAAATTGCCCCTCCCTGTTGCACACAACAAGCTTCCATTTCCCCTGTCGCAAAGCGATTTAACTAGTAAATTGGAGGGCCGTTCTAGTGGATTTTTCCCAGATGTGGTAAATTCCCACTTAGTTATGAAAGCACCATAGCACGCTAACCATCTACTGTAGAGCCGTATAAAACAGCTAATTGGAAGCTCAATACCTAGACCTACACTTTGACATAGTGTGGTAAAAAAAAAAAAAGTGGTTGAAAATATTATAATAAAAGAAAAACAATAAAACTGATCTGGCACTATATATTTTTTTAATTATTTAAGCTGAAGAGAGGCACTTACTATAGTGATTTTAGTTTTACGTCTTGAGATGGGAAAACCAATTTATTAAGTTGAACATGTGCTCTTTATGACACTTCTTTTACTGACCATCACAATACAAATTCAAAGTAGCTAAGTTTCCATCCAATTGGCGACCGATTTTCATTCAAGTATTCTAAAATCTGCATAAAAAACAAAAACATTAGAGATGGGTTTTCATCTAATTGACTTGTTGCAGGTAAAAAGCTGTGTGTGATGACATATTGCACGTAAAAATACATTTTGCAGTTAAATTAACCAGTTAAATGGGTTTCAATACAAGTTAAAATGGGTTTCAATCACATTTTAACTTCACTGATGGTTTTCTCACCAAAAATGTTGTGTTTTATAGCGAGTACACCCACTCTGGTATTGGCACGTGCTCTCTAGCCAACAGCGTGCAGACACAGTGCATTCGGAAAGTATAAAGACGCCTTGACTTTTTCCACATTTTGTTACAGCCTTATTCTAAAATTGATTAGTTTTTTCACCCCTCATCAATCTACACACAATACCACATAATGACAAAGCAAAACAGGTTTTTAGAAATGTTTGCAAATATAATTATATTATAAGTATAAGTATTCAGACCCTTTAATCAGTACTTTGACGAAGCACCTTTGGCAGCAATTACAGCCTTGAGTCTTCTTGGGTATGACGCTGCAAGCTTGGCACACCTGTGCCACACACACAAACACATCCCTGCACCTCCCTCCATGCCTCATGCTGAATTACAATGCAGACAAAATGCAGAGTCAGCCCGAGCGAAACAACCGATCGGATATATGACCAAGAGCATACTGCTGCATATGGGTAAAAATTACCATAACATATGCTTGGTGCAGAATAACAATAATAATAAGATTACACAGACACAGAAGTATTGTGTGCACTTGCACTTTGCCATTCACATTAAATATTTTATAGAATCATGTAAGGACAGCTAAAACAAAATATGCATTTTTGAAAACAGTGAAACAGTTTTAAACCTCTTTATATTTTTTAAATAATAATAATTCAAGGCTGACAATAGCTTAGAGAGAGAGAGCATCTAATACAAAGGAGAGTAAATAAGGTGGTGAACAATACCTTAAAGCAGTGGTCACCAACCTTTTCTGAGTCAAGATCACTTTCGCAGTCAAAAAGCAAGCCGAGATCTACCGCTCAGATTTATTTTAAAACATGACTTATAAAATGTAACATTAACCTAATAAAACAGTTCTGTAGGAATGAGGTTTGTGCAGTAGGCCTAATACATAATCACAGCATATTGTCTATATGCCTGGCCTGCCAATATTGTTATTCTCAGACCATATTATATTTCAAAACTCAAGCTTTGATAACAAAATAGATCATTTGGTGTAGCACTTGCGAGCTACAGCGGAGTTGAAATTGAAATAGCTTTTTTATTTTACTAGACTGATGGTACCTTCATCTGATGGTCATGGTGCTTTCAAGACAACTGGGAACTCAGACAAAACGAGGTCAAATCATGATGTCAGTGAACTTTAGGTCGGAAAATCGGCGCTTTCCCCAGTCGGATAAAAAAAATTCAGAGTTCCCAGTTGTCTTGAATGCACTGAAATCAGAAGTCAGAGATTTCCGAGTTCCCAGTTGTTTTGAACACGGTAATTTAGCTAATTAGATAGTTAATCCAGAGATTCTTACCTTTGCCTCTGGTCCAGATCATCATGGCATTTGTAGTTCTTTATGATAGCCACATTAGCAGCTAATTAGCGTTTAATTTAGGGGGGGGTAATATTGATATTGAGGCGAATATATTGATAAAAGTCACCTTGTCATGGAGAGATTTACACGGTTATCAAAACGTCACGCCAGGGTAAGCCGACATGAAACAGACCTTATTTTAAGTGTTTCTAAAAACCCTATGGGAAAAATGGTGTAAAAACGATTGGAACCATTTCCTTGTTTGACCGCTAGGCTTTATGGGTATTATGACTCATACTGTGGTACTCTATAGCTGTAGTATGCTTACATCTCAGAGATAGTTTCTATCATTACCGGTAGTGTATGTCATTTGCCCAAGGTGCCATTGTAGAGAGATTTCCGGAGAGACATTTCAGAAGTATGAATAAAAAAGTAATAAATAAAAATCACTGCATAGCCGACGATAGTATACTATGTATAAATATTGTACGTTGATTATATTTCATAACAGTAATTAAACCAGCACTGCATTCAGTCAAAGTAAGTTGATAATGTGTACATTGTTGTGTCTTACCAGTTTTCGGGTCAATCGAGAAATATGGCTGTCCTTGGAGAATACTGTAGACAACTCGGGCACTATTTCCATAGGTGGGGTCATCAGCGTCCAAAGCAGTAACTTGATATACAGAAGTACCTGAAAATATAATGTAAAAAGAAAAAAGATCAAAATCAAGCTTTCTTATGGACATGTGATACTTATGAGTATGCATGTTTTCATGAGTACCTTTAATTCATACAGGATTTGTTTTAATATTGAGGAACATATTAAATTGAGGTAGTAATAGTTTCAGGACACAGAATGGTTACCTTTGGGATTTCTTTACTGATCAAACCCTTAAGGTAAGACTAGACATATGATACTATCATCGTTTTTAAATGTCCAATTGGTTATTGCATTCAGGAGTCTCAAGTTATTAACCTCTACGGGATCGGTGTCCCGTATATGGGACGGTTGAGCTAACGTGCGCTAATGTGATTAGCATGACTGTTGTAAGTAACAGCAAATTTTCCAGGACATAGACATGTCTAATATGGGCAGAAAGCTTAGATTATTGTTAATCTAACTGCACTGTCCAATTTACAGTAGCTATTACAGTGGAAAAATACCATGCTATTGTTTGAGGAGAGTGCACAACAACAAAAAACGTATCACGGCAACTGGTTTGATACATTCACCGCTGAAGGTAAATCATTTACTTACCTTCGGTAATCTTGCTCTGATTTGTCATCCTAAGGGTCCCAGAGATTAAATGTAGCATAGTTTTGTTTGATAAAATCCATTTTTATATTCCAAGGTTCAAATGTTTGAACCCCTGCTGTCTCTGGCTACACACCCACCCCGCCCGGCCATCTAGATGTGTGAAAGTTAGTGTATAAGCTAATGATCCATCATGTATGACATTCCTGGGACTGTGTAAATTTAGAAAAATTATGTGGTAATACAAAATGTATGTTCTCTATAGTTATGTACTTACATGTATCAATTGACCAATTCGGCACATTTGGGCAGACTTGATACAAAATAGTCCAGTATTGCAATGCTTCACTGGATCAATCTGAACATTTGCACACACTGCTGCCATCTAGTGGCCAAAATCTAAATTGTGCCTAAACTGCAATATTATATTGCGGCCTTCTCTTGCATTTCACAGATGGAACAAAAAACTAAATAGAAAACGCATGTTTTTTTTTGGTTTGTATTATCTTTTACCAGATCTAATGTGTTATATTCCCCTACATGAATTTCACATTTCCACAAATGTCAAAGTGTTTCTTTTCAAATAGTATCAAGAACATGCATATCCTTGCTTCAGGTCCTGAGCTACAGGCAGTTAGAGTTGTCATTTTAGGCGGAAATTGAAAAAAAAGGGTCCAATCCTTAAGAGGTTTTTAAGTAAAATGTGTGTCCAGTAATGCTAGCCTACTACAGTACAGTAACTTGCCCAACATAAGGAATATATAGCTTTCGTGATCCATGTTTTTTGGCTCAACCCAAAAGGTAAATTATTTTTTCCCTCTTAAAAAAATGGCCCGTACAGTCAAAATCATGTTTCTTTATTAAATTTGGATGAAAACAGATCAAAGTATGACAACCAACGTATGAAATATGACTATTTCTTCTACATTGATAAACTTTATCATAAAGTTACTGTCAAACTCTTGGATTCAGGAGGCGGGATTATTGAGGGCATTTTGTGACGTTACATTTTATTCTCTTAGCTAATTTAAATAAGTACTGCCTTGTAACCAACATTGCAGAAGGGAGTCTTCGCAGAGAGGCGTGGTTTACATAGCTCTGTAAATAAATGCAACATGTAAAGTGTTGGTCCAATGTTTCATTAGCTGAAATAAAAATATCCCAGAAATGTTCCATATGCAAAAAAAAGCATATTTCTCTAAATTGTTTGTTTACATCCCTGTTAGTGAGCATTTCTCCTTTGCCAAGATAATCCATCCACCTGACAGGTGTGGTATATCAAGAAGCTGATTAAACAGCATAATCATTACACAATAAATGGCCACTCTACAATGTGCAGTTTTGTCACACAACACAATGCCACAGATGTCTCAAGTTTTGAGGGAGCTTGCAATTGGCATGCTGACTGCAGGAATGTCCATCAGAGCTGTTGCCAGATAATTAAATGTTAATTTCTCTACCATAAGCTGCCTCCAACGTCATTTTAGAGAATTTTGGCAGTACGTCCAACGGGCCTCACAACTGCAGACCATGTGTAACCATGCCAGCCCAGGACCTCCACATCCGGCTTCTTTACCTGCAGAATTGTCTGAGACCAGCCACCCGGACAGCTGATGAAATTGAGGAGTATTTCTGTCTGTAATAAATCCCTTTTGTGGGGAGAAACTCATTCTCATTCAGTGGGTGGGTCTATGCCCTCCCAGGCCCACCCATGGATGTGCCCCTGCCCAGTCATGATATCCAAAGATTAGGGCCTATAACATTTATTTAAATTGACTGATTTCCTCATATGAACTCTAACTCAGTAAAATTGTTGAAATTGTTGCATGTTGAGTTTATATTTATTTTCAGTATAATTAGAGGTTTGCCCTATTCATCTAAGGCAAAGATACTGATAGGTTTCTGCTTTCATCTGTGTCTGGTGTTTGCAAGTTACTGGCTAGCTAAGTATTCAGCCAGCGTGGAACAAAAGCAGGGGAAGGGTTGCCTAAAACTCTGACGCAGTTGTCATGTCATTACATCATGAGACATGCCAAACAGAATATTCATACAAGAGCATTGGATGACAATTGCTGAAAACCCCCACAGAAAAAGAAGCTTCATACAAACTTTTTGACATCATTGATAGTCATGATATCATATGAAGTGTACCCAGACATCACCCTGTCCAGTGTCAACTCTAATAGTGCAAGATGAACTAGCTAGCCCGATAAAACAGTGCTGACAATTCATAAATAATTTGTGAAACCATAATGTGATGCATGACAGGATTGGATGTTGCATGCAATGTTCAAATGTTGTTTGAGTTTCTTTGCGTATCAGCAAATTAGCTTGAGATGATCTCACCGCAACTCTACTCACTGTGTTCATGTTGCTTGACATAGGCGTTTTCAAATAACTGTCCGTCTAGGTGAGCTCCCCGCCTCTCAGCCTGTTTTTTCAGACTCCCTGTTTTCTCAGACTTCAATGTTGTTTGAGTTGTACTTTTCCAAAATTCTGATCATTTCTAGCTGGAAAAATATTATTGGTGATGTTTTGGTCATTCAAAAGGCTATTTTACATGGGAATCAGAATGACTGTTCGAGACCTTTAGAACCCATGTCACATGTCTCATCTTATTGTGATGCTGCATTCATAACCAAGTGGGAATTTATCACATACAGTGAGGGGAAAAAAGTATTTGATCCCCTGCTGATTTTGTACATTTGCCCACTGACAAAGAAATGATCAGTCTATAATTTTAATGGTAGGTTTATTTGAACAGTGAGAGACAGAATAACAACAAAAAAATCCAGAAAAACGCATGTCAAAAATGTTATAAATGATTTGCATTTTAATGAGGGAAATAAGTATTTGACCCCTCTGCAAAACATGACTTAGTACTTGGTGGCAAAACTTTTGTTGGCAATCAGAGGTCAGACGTTTCTTGTAGTTGGCCACCAGGTTTGCACACATCTCAGGAGGGATTTTGTCCCACTACTCTTTGCAGATCTTCTCCAAGTCATTAAGGTTTCGAGGCTGACATTTGGCAACTCGAACCTTCAGCTACCTCCACAGATTTTCTATGGGATTAAGGTCTGGAGACTGGCTAGGCCACTCCAGGACCTTAATGTGCTTCTTCTTGAGCCACTCCTTTGTTGCCTTGGCCGTGTGTTTTGGGTCATTGTCATGCTGCAATACCCATCCACGACCCATTTTCAATGCCCTGGCTGAGGGAAGGAGGTTCTCACCCAAGATTTGACAGTACATGGCCCCGTCCATCGTCCCTTTGATGCGGTGAAGTTGTCCTGTCCCCTTAGCAGAAAAACACCCCCAAAGCATAATGTTTCCACCTCCATGTTTGACGGTGGGGATGGTGTTCTTGGGGTCATAGGCAGCATTCCTCCTCCTCCAAACACGGCGAGTTGAGTTGATGCCAAAGAGCTCCAGTTTGGTCTCATCTGACCACAACACTTTCACCCAGTTCTCCTCTGAATCATTCAGATGTTCATTGGCAAACTTCAGACGGGCCTGTATATGTGCTTTCTTGAGCAGGGGGACCTTGTGGGCGCTGCAGGATTTCAGTCCTTCACGGCGTAGTGTATTACCAATTGTTTTCTTGGTGACTATGGTCCCAGCTGCCTTGAGATCATTGACAAGATCCTCCCGTGTAGTTCTGGGCTGATTCCTCACCGTTCTCATGATCATTGCAAATCCACGAGGTGAGATGTTGCATGGAGCTCCAGGCCGAGGGAGATTGACAGTTATTTTGTGTTTCTTCCATTTGCGAATAATCGCACCAACTGTTGTCACCTTCTCACCAAGCTGCTTGGCGATGGTCTTGTAGCCCATTCCAGCCTTGTGTAGGTCTACAATCTTGTCCCTGACATCCTTGGAGAGCTCTTTGGTCTTGGCCATGGTGGAGAGTTTGGAATCTGATTGATTGATTGCTTCTGTGGACAGGTGTCTTTTATACAGGTAACAAGCTGAGATAAGGCGCACTCCCTTTAAGAGTGTGCTCCTAATCTCAGCTCATTACCTGTATAAAAGACACCTGGGAGCCAGAAATCTTTGATTGAGAGGGGGTCAAATACTTTTTTCCCTCACTGTACGTCTGGGAATGATTTAATGGCCCTCCAAATGGTAATTACTAGTGGGAAACTCGTCCATCATCCTGAGCTCCCACTTCTCCCACATGCTGACCTCTGATGACCTCGACAACAGCATTTTCGGCATTTAAATGCAACAAAACATTCATGAAAAGTGATCTATTAATATGTCTTTTAACACTAATTTGTGTACAAGCTTGATAGCTGTACTTTTAGTTTATGGTTTACGCAGCTTGATGACCATTAGTCAATCGGTGTTTCTTAATGAGTTCAAAGCATGTGAATGCATCCAACTGTTATTTACGACTTCACAACTCGTAAATTCCCACGTCCTACAGTTACGAACGCAGCATTATCCCTGGCTCGTCCCTGCTCACTTTCATTACCTCCCATTGGTTTCAATCCATCAATCTACACTGTCTGCTGTTGACTTATTGCAGGGACCACAAACCATTTAATACAGTTTTGAGAGCTCAAGCTGACCATCGGAAATAGGATTACAACAGACCAGAGTATATTTTAAATTCATTTTCAGTGAAAATCACACAGCAAAAAGAGAGAGAGACTGTCCACCCTCAGCCAATTCAGCATTACTACCACATATGTTGTTTCCCAACGTTTCCCAAACTCTTCTTTTAATGGATGGCAATGTCTGTTTGAAAACAATTCCATTTCATGGGGTAGTTTATCGACTGAGCACAGAGTGCTTTGAATCTGCCTAGCGGATTACAATTGTATGATTAGAAATGGTATGATGTTTGAGACAACCACCAGTTTGTTTTTGGTATATTACAACATAATATCAACTGTGGTTTGGCAAACGGATCTATATTTGTCTCACCTTAAAACTATTGTACTGCCCGTTGTTGTTCCAAACTTGGAAACAGTGTATTATGAAAAGTTTAACAAAAGCAGTAAGTGCTAAGCCAATACTTCTTGAACCTTTTAGACTGATGAGTGTCTCAGAAGACAGAGGGGTAATCCTAGCGCAACAGACAGGTAGAAACTGAAATATAAATCCCCTTGTAAAACTGCATCTCGATAAAATGAGTTATGTAATATGGATTGAAGAAATGTAAAACCACTTAATCGTAGACAAAATTACTTTCTTCTTGCCAGCTCCCATGGGGTAGAATTGATCTGAATTTTATGATGGGTGACAGCACCTATTGGGATCCCCCTTTCTCACTTGCCAAGGGTTTAGATTGAGGAAGAGGGTAGAGGATTGAAATGTGTGTGCCATCTTTTATATTGGGACCTTGAATTCCTTTTTATATCTAAACGTTCTAGAACAAAACAAATATAATTTCAGTTACTCCCAATGATTGTCACCATTCCACATTTATCATATGAAAATACTTTTAATGTTCTGTCTTGTTTTTTTATACCAATTAAACTGTCACGGTTTCGGCCGAGGCTGCTCCTCTTCCTTGTTCGGGCAGGCTTCGGCGGTCGTCGTCTCCGGAGTACTAGCTGCCACCGTTCTATGTTTCATGTTCATTTGGTTTTGTCTGTTCATAACACCTGTCCCTTATTTGTGTCTTAATTGTTTCCCTATTTAGTTTCGTGTGTGTGGGTCAGGTGTTATGCGTGATTGTTTTTGTCAGACTGCCTCTGTAAGGATACCTTTCTCTCGTTGTTGGCTTGTCCCGAGAGTTCGCACTGCGTGCGCTTTTCTTGTGTATTTCGCACCGTGTTTTGTGCGTAATTGTTTTGCGCCACCCGGTTGGGTTGGCGACTATTTTTGGGTTCACGTGTTGAACGTATATATAAAAGACGGTTGAAGTCATCCTGGTTCCTGCGCTTGATTCCTTTCCACTCATCTACACACACCACTCTGACATAAACAGGATTCTAGCCAGCTGAGGGTAACATACACAAAAGAGAGAGCGCAACAACAAAAAATATATAGATAAATGCACACCTTCTGATGTCCATTTAAAAATGTTCAAGCAGGAGTGTCTGCCAGAGATCAGAGTCGAGAAGATGAGTAGAAAATTGATACCCCTTTCATCTAAAACGCCCAATATAATTTTTCTGCAGTTCAATTCTGAGAAATGAAATGGTAATGTTGGAGTACTCTGGCATATGCCCAGCTAATCAATTTAGACAGCAAAAAGCAACACCACAGGCAATTAGCTGCCACACTCCCAGACAGCCAATTCCTGGGCGAGGAGAGAGCAGGTATTGACAAACTCAGGAGAATTAGTGCTGTGGAGTGTTAGGACAGTTGATTGTTACAGCCGATTTGATGCCACAGATGCCAGCAGGTCGAAGAGGATTGGCTTTAATGGACACAAGCAAAAGGAGGGGGCGGGAGGGAGAGAAAAAGTTTAATTATTTTCCCCATCGTGGTCCTTGATTATTCCCCTTGGGTCATCAATGTTGATTGATGCTACATGTTGTAGAGACTAGCTACCTGGCTGGTTGGCAATGTTTTTCCAGGAAACAGGGAAACTTTTGAGACCCGTGGATTTTCCTCGACTGAGTCAAATAATAAAATGTCTAAGCAACACAATAGATGCAACATGGAAGCTCTCAAACCAGTAGCCAATTAAATTAACATAGCGGTTTGTTAATGAGCCACCAAAACATTCATCCAATACTTGGCTAATGACCTGCAAATTCCTTCAGCCGCTACATCAAAACATTCCTGTCAGCTTTTATCGTTTAGCATATATTTACGTTGAGATTACTAAGCATCTATTGTCCAGTATGTAACAGGTACTCAGAGGATTAAAACATGCATGCATGGGGTTTGTAGAAAGATGTTTAGCAACACTGCTAAGGTATGCATGTCTGCTCATAAAAATGTATAAATACATCAAGGGTCATATTGACTGTTTATGGAAAAGGCCTCTACAGGCCTCCTTGGGTTTACAGCGGTTAATATATTTTGGACACGCCCACACTGTAAACCAAGGCATATTTAACTCAAATACTTCTAGTAAATTGAACTCAAAGTCAATGAAAAGTAATTATTACTTAAAATGTTTATGTGGTACTGACTCAAATCTAAATGAGACATCACATCAATGATGCCGGAGTGCCGAGGCATGTGTCGAAATCGCTAAGCAGTGTACTTTGAAGCAGTGTGCCGATGCATGTATCACTTCATCTGAAGTAAGTGATCAATGACGTCCAAAGCTTCGTTTGATCACATGCTTTTTCAAACCGTGTGTTGCAAAATGCAAGATCCCACTGATTTTGCCGTGGTTCTGGTGCTTTTTTAGATTCCAAGCTGCTTTCAGACACCGACCTCTACTGGACATCGTACTTATATATATATATAAATATATATTTGGAAAAAATTAAGAGACCACTGTAAAATTATCAGTTTCTCTGGTTTTACTATTTATAGGTATGTGTTTGGATAAAAACAACATTGTTTTATTCTATAAACTACTGACAACATTTCTCCCAAATTCCAAATAAAAATATTGTCCTATTTGCAGAAAATGACAACTGGTCTAAATAGTAAAAGATGCAGTGTTGTCAGACCTCGAGTAATGCAAAGAAAATAATTTCATGTTCATTTTTAAACAACACAATACTAATGTTTTAACTTAGGAAGAGTTCAGAAATCAATATTTGGTGGAATAACCCTGATTTTCAATCACAGCTTTCATGCGTCTTGGCATGCTCTCCACCAGTCCTTCACATTGATGTTGGGTGACTTTATGCCACTCCTGGCGCCAAAATTCAAGCAGCTCGGCTTTGTTTGATGGCTTGTGACCATCCATCTGCCTCTTGATCACATTCCAGAAGTTTTCAATGGGGTTCAGGTCTGGAGATTGGGCTGGCCATGACAGGGTCTTGATCTGGTGGTCCTCCATCCACACCTTGATTGACCTGGCTGTGTGGCATGGCACATTGTCCTGCTGGAAAAAACTATCCTCAGAGTTGGGGAACAATGTCAGAGCAAAAGGAAGCAAGTTCTTCCAGGACAACCTTGTACGTGGCTTGATTCATGCGTCCTTCACAAAGACAAATCTTCCCGATTCCAGCATTGCTGAAGCACCCCCAGATCATCACCGATCCTCCACCAAATTTCACAGTGGGTGCGAGACACTGTGGCTTGTAGGCCTCTCCAGGTCTCCGTCTAACCATTAGACGACCAGGTGTTGGGCAAAGCTGAAAATTGGACTCATCAGAGAAGATTACCTTACTCCAGTCCTCTACAGTCCATTCCTTATGGTCTTTTGCAAACCTCAGTCTGGCTCTTCTTTGCTTCTCATTGATGAAGGGCTTTTTTCTAGCTTTGCATGACTTCAGCCCTGCCCCTAGGAGCCTGTTTTGAACCGTCCTCGCCGTGCACTTCACCCCAGCTGCCGTTTGCCATTCTTTTTGTAGGTCACTTGATGTCATCCTATGGTTGTTGAGTGACATTTGAATGAGTTGGCGGTCATCCCGGTCAGTAGAGTCGTTTTCGCCCTCTGCCAGTCTGTAGCTTTGTTGTCCCCAATGTCTGCTGCTTGAACTTGTTCTTATGAACCGCTGTCATTGAAATTTTAAGGATGGAAGCAACCTGACGCTCACTGTATCCCTCTGCCAGTAAAGCCAGAATTGAACCCTTGTTTTCCTCACTCAAAACTTTCCTTTTCAACTCTTTTGGCATGGTTAATAGTTAATTTTTGATTAATATTACTTTTGAGGTACTATTAGGACTGTTTTTGCCATCCAGCTGGTCCTATTGCAAGAGGATAGTGATGACCACAGCAGTGGTTTTTATACTTTTCCTCGTTAAATAAGATTTGATTCAAGTGATCACCTAATCAGTACCTAATTCAGTAGAATGAGGTGTGCCTGTGTTGGAATTCAACAGACACTGGAATGGAATGGCTGTCATACATGTAGAGATGCTGATTTAAGAAAAATGTGCAGTGGTCTCTTAATTTTTTCCAGAGCTGTATGTATATGTATATATATATATATATATATATATATACATATACACACACACACACATACATACACAGTGGGGGGAAAAAAGTATTTAGTCAGCCACCAATTGTTCAAGTTCTCCCACTTAAAAAGATGAGAGAGGCCTGTAATTTTCATCATAGGTACACGTCAACTATGACAGACAAAATGAGGAAAGAAAATCCAGAAAATCACATTGTAGGATTTTTAATGAATTTATTTGCAAATTATGGTGGAAAATAAGTATTTGGTCAATAACAAAAGTTTCTCAATACTTTGTTATATACTCTTTGTTGGCAATGACACAGGTCAAACGTTTTCTGTAAGTCTTCACAAGGTTTTCACACACTGTTGCTGGTATTTTGGCCCATTCCTCCATGCAGATCTCCTCTAGAGCAGTGATGTTTTGGGGCTGTCGCTGGGCAACTCGGACTTTCAACTCCCTCCAAAGATTTTCTATGGGGTTGAGATCTGGAGACTGGCTAGGCCACTCCAGGACCTTGAAATGCTTCTTATGAAGCCACTCCTTCGTTGCCCGGGCGGTGTGTTTGGGATCATTGTCATGCTGAAAGACCCAGCAACGTTTAATCTTCAATGCCCTTGCTGATGGAAGGAGGTTTTCACTCAAAATCTTACGATACATGGCCCCATTCATTCTTTCCTTTACACGGATCAGTCGTCCTGGTCCCTTTGCAGAAAAACAGCCCCAAAGCATGATGTTTCCACCCCCATGCTTCACAGTAGGTATGGTGTTCTTTGGATGCAACTCAGCATTCTTTGTCCTCCAAACACGACGAGTTGAGTTTTTACCAAAAAGTTCTATTTTGGTTTCATCTGACCATATGACATTCTCCCAATCCTCTTCTGGATCATCCAAATGCACTCTAGCAAACTTCAGACGGGCCTGGACATGTACTGGCTTAAGCAGGGGGACACGTCTGGCACTGCAGGATTTGAGTCCCTGGCGGCGTAGTGTGTTACTGATGGTAGGCTTTGTTACTTTGGTCCCAGCTCTCTGCAGGTCATTCACTAGGTCCCCCCGTGTGGTTCTGGGATTTTTGCTCACCGTTCTTGTGATCATTTTGACCCCACGGGGTGACATCTTGCGTGGAGCCCCAGATCGAGGGAGATTATCAGTGGTCTTGTATGTCTTCCATTTCCTAATAATTGCTCCCACAGTTGATTTCTTCAAACCAAGCTGCTTACCTATTGCAGATTCAGTCTTCCCAGCCGGGTGCAGGTCTACAATTTTGTTTCTGGCATCCTTTGACAGCTCTTTGGTCTTGGCCATAGTGGAGTTTGGAGTGTGACTGTTTGAGGTTGTGGACAGGTGTCTTTTATACTGATATCAAGTTCAAACAGGTGCCATTAATACAGGTAACGAGTGGGGGACAGAGGAGCCTCTTAAAGAAGAAGTTACAGGTCTGTGAGAGCCAGAAGTCTTGCTTGTTTGTAGGTGACCAAATACTTATTTTCCACCATAATTTGCAAATAAATTCATTAAAAATCCTACAATGTGATTTTCTGGATTTTTTTTCTCATTTTGTCTGTCATAGTTGACGTGTACCTATGATGAAAATTACAGGCCTCTCTCATCTTTTTAAGTGGGAGAACTTGCACAATTGGTGGCTGACTAAATACTTTTTCTCCCCATTGTGTGTGTGTATATATATATATATATATATATATATATATATATATATATATATATATATATATATATATATATATATATATATATACATACACACACAGTGGGGAGAACAAGTATTTGATACACTGCCGATTTTGCAGGTTTTCCTACTTACAAAGCATGTAGAGGTCTGTAATTTTTATCCTAGGTACACTTCAACTGTGAGAGACGGAATCTAAAACAAAAATCCAGAAAATCACATTATATGATTTTTAAGTAATTAATTTGCATTTTATTGCATGACATAAGTATTTGATCACCTACCAACCAGTAAGAATTCCGTCTCTCACAGAGCTGTTAGTTTTTCTTTAAGAAGCTCTCCTGTTCTCCACTCATTACCTGTATTAACTGCACCTGTTTGAACTCGTTACCTGTATAAAAGACACCTGTCCACACACTCAATCAAACAGACTCCAACCTCTCCACAATGGCCAAGACCAGAGAGCTGTGTAAGGACATTAGGGATAAAATTGTAGACCTGCACAAGGCTGGGATGGGCTACAGGACAATAGGCAAGCAGCTTGGTGAGAAGTCAATTATTAGAAAATGGAAGAAGTTCAAGATGACGGTCAATCACCCTCGGTCTGGGGCTCCATGCAAGATCTCACCTCGTGGGGCATCAATGATCATGAGGAAGGTGAGGGATCAGCCCAGAACTACACGGCAGGACCTGGTCAATGACCTGAAGAGAACTGGGACCACAGTCTCAAAGAAAACCATTAGTAACACACTACGCCGTCATGGATTAAAATCCTGCAGCGCACGTAAGGTCCCCCTGCTCAAGCCAGCGCATGTCCAGGCCCGTCTGAAGTTTGCCAATGACCATCTGGATGATCCAGAGGAGGAATGGGAGAAGGTCATGTGGTCTGATGAGACAAAAATATAGCTTTTTGGTCTAAACTCCACTCGCCGTGTTTGGAGGAAGAAGAAGGATGAGTACAACCCCAAGAACACCATCCCAACCGTGAAGCATGGAGGTGGAAACATCATTCTTTGTGGATGCTTTTTTGCAAAGGGGACAGAACGACTGCACCGTATTGAGGGGAGGATGGATGGAGCCATGTATCGTGAGATCTTGGCCAACAACCTCCTTCCCTCAGTAAGAGCATTGAAGATGGGTCGTGGCTGGGTCTTCCAGCATGACAACGACCCGAAACACACAGCCAGGGCAACTAAGGAGTGGCTCCGTAAGAAGCATCTCAAGGTCCTGGAGTGGCCTAGCCAGTCTCCAGACCTGAACCCAATAGAAAATCTTTGGAGGGAGCTGAAAGTCTGTATTGCCCAGCGACAGCCCCGAAACCTGAAGGATCTGGAGATGGTCTGTATGGAGGAGTGGGCCAAAATCCCTGCTGCAGTGTGTGCAAACCTGGTCAAGACCTACAGGAAACGTATGATCTTTGTAATTGCAAACAAAGGTTTCTGTACCACGTATTAACTTCTGCTTTTCTGATGTATCAAATACTTATGTCATGCAATAAAATGCAAATTAATTACTTAAAAATCATACAATGTGATTTTCTGGATTTTTGTTTTAGATTCCGTCTCTCACAGTTGAAGTGTACCTATGATAAAAATTACAGACTTCTACATGCTTTGTAAGTAGGAAAACCTGCAAAATCGGCAGTGTATCAAATACTTGTTCTCCCCACTGTGTATATATATATATATATATATATATATATACACATACATACATACTTTTGTACAAAGGTAGTGATGGGGAAACAAAGCTTCAGCATTGAGGTTTTCTAGCCAATTATGTCAAAAATAGGTTCATTATTCAAGGCTTTGATTAACACAGTGTACACTAGTGGCACCTGCTGGTCAAAATCATTTATAGCAGCCCAATTATTATAGATGACGTCCCACACCCCATCGCACGTGCGCAGCATAGCCTTTATCTTCTACCAAACCAATACCAAACCAATCAGGTGGTTGTTCGATTAAACAAAGTCATTGATCACGTGCTTCTGATAAAGTGATACAGGCATCGGTACACTGCTATTGTTTAATTATGATGATAACATTCACTTAGGAACTCACTTCAAGGCCACAGGACTGAAAATGAATGAATTCATCAACCATGTCTGTCACTAACAAATACAGTCATGGGTGATAACCACAATTCACTCGAAAAGGGAATTCACATTGGGAATGTATTTATTTTGGAGGCATGGCTTAGTGGGGGCGTAACTCAACATTTTCAAGCTGATAAAACTCAAATCTGGACCCCATTTATGGTCACAGTGACTATCGGTTTGAGTAATGACTACAAAATCTCTTTAAGTAACTGTACTCAGATATATTTAGTGCAACAGGTTTCCTCAAAAGTTTTGAGTTATGACATCACATTGGGGTTTACAGTGCAGGTCTATACAGTGAGCGAACTGGAAAAGCTGTTCAAGCCCACTGAAGGCACCGGCCCTATTCGCTAGACCACCACAGGCCACCACTTTGTCATTTTTCAAAAGCACCTAAGAAGCTCAAAAAGATAAACACAAAAATGGGTGAATGTGGACAGAGAGGAGGATAACGGCTCAAAGAACACAAAAACTGGCATTGATAGACCAATCATCACAAATAACAGAGAGAGAAAGGAGGGAAGAATCCACTGGCATGCGAAAATATGAAAATGGAAATGAAATGAGAGGAAACAACAGAAGGTAAGGTATAAAACGAAACATGTTGCATGTTTTTATCATCCTTTGTTGTACATGTACAGTACACAACTATGTATGGGCTTTTAACAATGGATTTAGTAGTGGAACAGGGTCAGTGGTTTTAATAGTCGGGTAAAAGCTTTTAGAATGCGTTAAACACTAAGGTCTTGTGCCAGATGTTTTCGATTCGCAATCCATTTCTTAAGATTCCAATGATTTAAATAACATGTTGTAAATATGAATGTAAGATATGTTATGGGTAAAACACATTCCTAGATAAAGGACACACTCCAACAAAGCCAACATGGCCACCAAGTCTTTTATCTAGTGTTTGTAGACTGTAAAGTCAAGTAAACTTATTGGAAGCAGGTAGCAAATAAATGGGCTATCCTTACCCACTTGAGACATCTCAGGCACAGCCGCTACAAAGGGACCATCTGGAAATTTGGGGGCATTATCATTGATGTCCTGGACTTTGATGATGAATTCCGACTTTGGTTCCAGGGGCTTTTCGGTGTTGCGGTCGAAGGCTTGTGCGTGGAGGACGTAGTGTGCTTTCCTCTCCCGGTCCAGGCTCTCAGTTGCATGAATATCTCCTGTGATCTCATTGATGGTGAATATACTCCCAGCGCCATCCCCGCTCAGAATGTACCTTACGGAGCCATCCCCTTTGTCTGAGTTGGAATGAAGCTGTAAGAGAAACCAGAGACAAAATATCAGAGCTCTATTACATTGCATAACCATAATTATTGGATAAGTTACCCCTTTAAGTTATAGCAATTTTAAAACTTAAATCCCAGTCCAAAATATTACAAAATATGGAGATATTCTGTAGAAAATCATAACAAACCTATTCGTTGTGAGTGGGCTGGTAAGCTAATACATCAGACAAAACTGTGAGTCTTAGATTATTCAATGTAACATATTCCACATTTAATATTCAAAGCTTTAGCATGGGATTTATAATCATGAAGCATCTAAACTGCAGCCTCTTTTGAAATTCACATTTTTGGGTTTAGTGAAATCCTTATGTGACATGAGTCACCTAACTGTGATTGCGCCCAGGTGCGTCTCGTTATTGTGGGGTGGGGTTTGCCAGTGTTTCCCTGTGCCAGCTGATTGCTTTTACATGTGTACAGGTAGGCGTGCCTGGGGAAGACGAAAGCAGTGAATGGGTCTTTAGTCCAAATTCCAGTGTGGTAGCCTGGTTGCCTAATCGTAAGTATGTGCTGTTCAGCCAGGATCCACTCTCCTTCTACCTGTGGCACGTCTCCCTCAACAATGCATTTTGTTTGTATGCTCTTGTTATATCAAGATACAAATTGTACTAGAATGACTGTACAAGCGACAGCGCTGAAGATTGTGTTATATTTATATGTGGAGCGCTCTGATGATTATTAGGCTATACAATTCTAAATGAATCTACGAACTGAAACTATGCTACTGCAGAAAAAAGAAAAGGGTTTCTATTTGAAACTTCATTCTCATATTTTATTTCCATGCTCCACCTCTGTTGGTAAAGAACCTTTGTTATTATAGATTGTTGATATAGTGTTTGGTAATTATCAGAGGACCTCACCTTTATAAAAAAGGTGGCGTAGATCGGCTACTTACTCAGTGCTACACTTACTGACTCTTAATTCTCAGCAAGAGAGCAAAAAATGGGAGAGAAAACCAAGCAATTTGTTCACGCATAATTGATAGCTGGAGAATTGCCACTCTCATGCCAATTATTCTGCTCAGAACATCACAACAAATACTAACAACAAATCTCATATTATTCACCTGCTTTAGCAAACCCCAATTACTTGACAGTTTTAGTTAGAACTTCACAGCATAGATACAGTAATAGTCACCTGCTTTACCAAATCCCAATTACCTGACAGAGTTTCAGTTAGAACTTAAAAGCAAATACATTTGTTTTACAGGGTCATTTATAGTAGTACAGCAAGTTAGGGTTAAGTGCCTTGCTCAAGAACACATCAACAGATGTTTCACCTTGTCGGCTCAGGTATTCAAACCAGTGACCTTTCAGTTGCTGGCCCAACACCCTAACCGCTAGGCTACCTGCCACCCAACATTACGTACTATTCACCTGCTTTACCAAATCAGGACACTATAACTGTACAACAAAAGCAGTGTAACCATCCATACTGTTTTCATTCATTTGAATGAAGACATGACAGAACTTTCAAAGACGATACAAGGTACAAAGTAATTGGTAATTTATACAGTGATCTAACAAAGCCTGAAGAGTTAAATCATCCATTTACATTATCACCTTCTACATTAATTAACGTGTCAAACATCAAGGGGCTAGCCACAACAGGCAATGTTGACTTCACAGCAATAATGCTTCATGTTAGCAGCACCATTTTCATATTGCATCACATATGTATCTACCCAACCATTATTGAGCATATACGGAAGCCCTGAAGCCCAAGGCAAAAAAAACCATACAAAAATAGACTCTTGGAATTATCTCATCTGGATGACTTAGTATCTCATTTGAATTACTCATTATCTTGTTCAAATGACTTAATTGTATTTATTTATTTTTGGCCTAATTTGTTATGCAGTGCCAGTTGTGCTTTGATAGGGCTGTGTTTGAATGCCAGAGCATGCAAGTCGGCCAACAAGATCTCACGGTTTTACCAATTTGACTTCAGATTCTGACATGTATCCATGTTTCTCCAAACGTCAAATTTCGAAGTCTTTTTGACACGCTTGGTTGTGCCTCCTGCTCAGCATCTTACTTCATTAATTCCAGATGCTTAATTTAAAGGGGAAATCAGCAGTTGAAACAATAAGAAAGTGTTCTTCCCACCCCTGTTTTGGTAAAAGGCTGAGGGATGGGGCTGGAGAAATGTAACGACTTTCAAATTCATAGATAGCTATGGATGCTAGGACTGAACATCCATATCAACATTATATACTGAACAAAAATATAAACCCAACATGTAAAGTGTTGGTCCCATGTTTCATGAGCTAAAATAAACAATTCCAGAAATGTTTCATACCCACAAAAAGCTTATTTATCTCAAATGTTGTGCACAAATTTGTTTACATATCTGTTAGTGAGCATTTCTCCTTTGCCAAGATAATCCATCCACCTGACAGGTGTGGCATATAAAGAAACGGATTAAACAGCATGATCATTACATAGGTGCAACTTGTGCTGGGGACAATAAAAGGCAACTATAAAATGTGCAGATTTGTCATACAACACAGTGCCACAGATGTCTCAAGTTTTGAGGGAGCGTGCAACTGGCATGCTGATTGCAGGAATGTCCACCACAGCTGTTGCCAAATAATTTAATGTTAATTTATCTACCATAAGCAGCCTCCAACGTTGTTTTAGAGAATTTGGCAGTATGTCCAATCGACCTCACAACCGCAGCCCACGTGTAACATCTGATTGTGAGTTTGGTTGTGAGTTTGCACAACCGAAGAATGTCTGCACAAACTGTCAGAAACCGTCTCATGGAAGCTCATCAGGGTGCTCGTCGCCGTCACCGGAGTGTTGACCTGACTGCAGTTCAGCGTCGTGACCGACTTCTGTGGGCAAATGCTCACCTTCGATGGCTACTGGCAAGCTGGAGAAGTGTGCTCTTCATGGATGAATCCAGGTTTCAACTGTACTGGGCAGATGGCAGACAGTGTGTATGGTGTTGTGTGGGCGAGCGGTTTGCTGATGTCAACGTTGTGAATAGAGTGCCCCATGGTGGTGGTGGGGTTATGGTATGGGCAGGCATAAGCTACGGACAACAAACGCAATTGCATTTTATCAATGACAATTTGAATGCACAGAGATACCGTGACGAGATCCTGAGGCCCATTGTCGTGCCATTCATCTGCCGCCTTCACCTCATGTTTCAGCATGATAATGCACAGCCCCATGTCACAAGGATCTGTACACAATTCCTGGATACTGAAAATGTCCCAGTTCTTCCATGTCCTGCATACTCATCAGATATGTCAACCATTGAGCATGTTTGGGATGTTCTGGATCGACGTGTACGACAGCGTGTTCCAGTTCCCACTAATATCCAGCAACTTCGCACAGCCATTGAAGAGGAGTGGGACAACATTCCACAGGCCACAATCAACAGCCTGATCAACTCTATGTGAAGGAGATGTGTCAAGCTGCATGAGGCAAATGGTGGACACCAGCTACTGACTGGTTTTCTGATCCATGCCCCTACCTTTTTTTTTTTAAGGTATCTGTGACCAACAGATGCATATCTGTATTCCCAGTCATTAATTTATTGAAATTGACTGATTTCCTTTTATGAAATGTAAAATCTTTGAAATTGTTGCATGCTGCGTTTATATTTTTGTTATGTTTTGAGGCAACATTTTTGTTTACATTTACTTTGTTTATAAATATTTGAGTAAACAAGATTATATTTTGGGTTCTGATGTGGTATGACAGTTAAGCTAAGCTCATGAGGCATTTATACGTTGTATTCTTTAATAATCAATGGGTACATGTTAATTTATAAGTCAAAAAAGGTATGTAGCAACTCCAGGTTACCGCTTTAAGGGTTAAGGTTTAGGATAGGGTAAAGAAAAAAAAACTGCATCTACCACTGCGATTGAACATGCAACCTTCGGAAGGATGATGCTGAGCAGGAGGAGCAAACCAGGGTGTCAAAAAACATGGACAAAATTTGACATTTGGAGCAACGTGGATAAGCAGCAGAATCTGCAGTCAAATTGGTAAAACCATCAGATATTGTTGGCCCACTTACATACTCTGGCATTCAAAAGCAGCCCTATCAAAGAACTGTCAATGAATAATCATATCAATGGATGGAATCAGGGATTGAATGGCTGCAGCAACGGTCTCACAAGCACAACTGGCACTGCATAATAAATTAGGCCTAATTAAGTCATTTGAACAATATAATAAGCCATTCAAACGACTTAGTAACTTGTTCAGACGACTTGGTATCTCATTTGAACGACTTAGTAAAAATATATATATATATTGAAACGAGATACTAAGTCGTCCAAACAAGGTATTAAGTCGTTCGGACGAGATAATTCCAAGAGTCTGCGTGTTTTTGTTGTTGTTGCCTTGGGCTTCCGTAAGCAAATAAAGTAGCCAGTGATGAAGTGGTAAAACAAAAAAGGTGGGTAAACGCTAATCGGTATTCGCAGTGAATAAAGTAACGCTCCCTATATTCTCAATGTATTTTTCAGAGATCAGTGGGTAAGCGCTTGTTCAAAATAAAAAAAGGTGCATAAACAGCGTTTACGTGTGTTTTCCCTCCACTTACTACACCACTGAAGGAAGCCATTTCTGAATATATGAGGTAGCATTATTGATTAGGTAAACTCCCTCTAGGTGAGCATGTGAGGTAGACTCCCAGTGAGTGACAGACAAGGAGTACTGCATTAAGGCAGCAAGGTTTGTTGGTTGTGATATAATCTATTTACAAAGAACTCTAGTAGTCCTGCAGGACAGCACCCCAGTGGTGTTTTGGAGTCATGGTCCAGTTGTCAGCTGATTTCAAATCAAATCAAATCAAATGTTATTTGTCATATGCGCCGAATACAACAGGTGTAGACCTTACAGTGAAATGCTTACTTACAAGCCCTTAACCAACAATGCAGTTTTAAGAAAGAATGGCAAAAAAAAATCACACAAAAATACAATATAAAATAATACGAAATAAAGTAACAAATAATTAAAGTGCAGCAGTAAAAATAACAATAGCGAGGCTATATACAGGGGGTTACCGATACCGAGTCAATGTGCGGGGGCACCGGTTAATCGAGGTAATTGGGGTAATATGTACATGTAGGTAGAGTTAGTATAGTGGCTATGCATAGATAATAAACAGAGAGTAGCAGCGTAAAAGAGGGGTGGGGGGGGGGGGGGGGGGGGGCAATGCAAATAGTCTGGGTAGCCATTTGATTAGCTGTTCAGGAGTCTTATGGCTTGGGGGTAGAAGCTGTTTAGAAGCCTCTTGGACCTAGACTTGGCGCTCCGGTACCACTTGCCGTGCAGTAGCAGAGAGAACAGTCTATGACTAGGGTGGCTGCAGTCTTTGACCATTTTTAGGGCCTTCCTCTGACACCGCCTGGTATAGAGGTCCTGGATGGCAGGAAGCTTGGCCCCAGTGATGTACTGGGCCGTACGCACTACCTTCTGTAGTTTTTTTATATTTTCAGTCTCCTAAGGGGCAATAGGTTTTGTCATGCCCTCTTCACAAATGTCTTGGTGTGCTTGGACCATGTTAGTTTGTTGGTGATGTGGACACCAAGGAACTTGAAGCTCTCAACCTGCTCCACTACAGCCCCGTCGATGAGAATGGGGGCGTGCTCGGTCCTCTATGTGGATTTGCACGGGCAATAACAGGCTATTGAATTCCGATCACAATGACTATCTCAATTAGACAAATACAAAACAGCAGGGGACATAAAAAACTGACTTAATCGCAGGTGTCCTTCTGCATGCCAGGAATTACCCCTTCCCCACACATGTCTCACCCTATCTCCCCCCATTCCCCTCTGTATTTCACAACATTAAATTGAGCAGTGCGAAAGGTGCCGGGGCCAAATCTAATCAAACCGGTGCCTAGCAAATGATTCCCTAATTAAAAAGCTGCTGGCTGATTGCAAGGCTTGCCACTTGATGAGAGCAAACTGTCCTTTTCTCTGGTAAACATCAGAGCCTGTAATTAGGTAGGGAGTCAAAGTTCCCATTGCGTTTTTACTCTCCTAATCAGGAATCAGGATTAAGCTAATGACAACCCACCAACCACACAAAAGCACACAATAAAACGGGCTGTTTACACTTCTCATGGGTGATGGAGACTGCAGGAAATAACCTATCTGGATCAATATTGAGATGGAGTAATATTATAGAGTTTTAATGTGCATTATACATGTGAGTGTTATGATCAGGATGTGAAGTGTAGCGAAATCAGGAAGTAAGGAGGAAATAAACAACACCTCACTACGGGAGAAGAAACCACTTACATGTCCGAAGGAGGCACTCCACAAATACAAGCACATAAATTTCATTTAGCCCGCAGTCAGAGTGCTAATTTAGCCATTGACTTACTTGACAAGAGCTAATATATCACAGTCACTTAAGAGTGTGTGAGCCACTGAGCATATGGTGACTGGTCCCATTCCAAAGCCAGGAGATAAAAGTGATAACAGGTTGCGGGTCATTACACCAACATCAACCACTGTAGGGGAAGACAAAGTGTGTTAGGCCACATGGGAACAACAAGACTGACACAGAAGTCATAACACCAAATCAGGTGGGCAATACAGATCAGCATCACAGGTTGAACCTGTTAGGTAGACCAATCTATGGTGTTACAGACAGCTTCCTTTGGGGGTATGGTTACAACTCTATGTGGAGTGCACTTCTGATACTTGTAATGCATTCCATTCCAGCAGAGTCAGGAAAAGCCTGATTGACATAAAAGTCATAACATCAAATTTGATGGCCAGTGCTGATAGGCTAAACCTACTAGGAAGACCCCTCAATGCTCTTACAGACATAATCCTTTCGATATGGCTACATCTCTATGCAGTGTACCTTCTAATGTATTCAATACCAGTACAGTCAGGGATAATTTATCTATAGTTCATTAAAGATGATCACTCAGAAATGTTCATGACTCCCCGCCTTTTGGATGTAATTAGTGTCAATTTTGTTAATACAGTACATGACAACGGGCC